>NC_056735.1:1914374228-1914649228 GCF_019279795.1 Protopterus annectens
TTTGTATGTTAGGCAGAGATTGCCTCTGAGTAGGCAATATGTGATGGAGTAAAGCTGGAGTTTTTTGAGACGGTCTGCATAGGGCATCTATTTGAGGTTAGTAATCCACTTTGTGAGGTATTTCTGTGGCCTTTCCAGTTGTTGTACATGTCTTGTGAGGTACATACCAAAAGGGGCGTTGTACTCTATAATGGGTCTAAGGAGTGACGAGTAGAGGGGAACAATGACCTCTTTTTTTCCTGGATGAAAAACCTTTTGTGATGAGGTGTGCCATGTAGAAAGATTTCCTGACTACTGTGGCAATGTGATTATCAAAGGAGAGACTACTGTCTACCTGTGTCCCAAGGTCTCTTATCACACTTTTGGTGTTAAGTAGACTACCACCTATGTGGTAGCTCATGGGTACAGAGTTTATACCAAAGGGGATGACAATGCACTTTTTGGCATTGAGCTTGAGGCCATGGCTTTGACAGTAGGCATCTGTCTCAGTGAGGCCCTTTTGTAGGATGTCCACATCATTAGGAGTCTCAATCATGGCTCCTAGTTTGCAGTCATCTGCAAACTTCATTAGCCAAAGACCTTCTGTGTTAGCCTGTACTTCAGAAAAGTAGATACCAAACAGGAGAGGACCCAGGACTGAATCCTGTGGCACTCCACTTGTCACTGGTCTGAAGTCGGATTTGGAGTCTGCGACTTTCACAGTGAGAGTTCTGTCAGTGAGTCAGTTAGCAACCCATCTTGTGACATAGGGATTTATACCTAGTTTAATGAGTTTATCTATAATTCCAGAGTGGGGGGTGGTGTCAAAAGCCTTGGTGCGATCTAAATAGGCTGTGTGAACCTCCTTATCCTCGTCTATGGCTTTGGTGACTGCTTCAAAGAAGTCTGTCAGGTTTAGGAGACATGATCTGCCTTTTACAAACCCGAACTGGGTGGGGTCCAGAGTTTGGAGATTACCAATGTCTTTGTGTATAAGATCCATGATGCTACATTCCATGGCCTTGCAGACCAGGCTCGTTAGGCTAATAGGGCGATAATTCCCGGGGTCCGTGGTGGCTCCCCCTTTGTGGAGTGGGATAACCATTGCTGTGCTTGTGTAACATATCAAGGGATAAGACTGATGTGATGTAATAACTGTTGTGTGACATCAGTATGTTCACAAAAAAATAGTCACTATGCTAGAATTGAACATCAGGCTGTAAATACTCCTCCAAATAGCAAGATGGTTATTAATCACTTTCAGTACAGAGGAACTGTTAACACAGCTGTTGAAGTCTGCCTATGTGAAGTCATTCAATCAGCTGCACTTTATTTGCACATAATTTTTATCTGCTAAAATTGATGGGGGATGTCTCTGCCACTCTATATGTACAAAGTATAAATGGCGTGGATGTCTTTCCTGCAGAACAGTTAAGGACACTAATGCATACAGTCAATCAATGCTGGTTTGGAACACTTGATGAACAGATGATAAAATCAACATTATACTAGAATCAATGTATGTGCCATGGTATAAGTGCATTGTGACTTGTAATTTTTGTGGGCATATAAAAATATTGCATCATGTGTATAAATCAAAGAATATGTGTTCCTGTAATAACATAAATTCTTGCAGTATGTTAGGCATGTCCAAACATACCTGTATCCCCATGCTTTTCTCATTGTGATGGCAGAACAACAACTATGTGCAATGTGGATATAATCCTGTAGTGGAATGCATGCTTTACTTAAATAACAGCATATATTACATTGTCTCGTGCCCTCTCTCTTAAGGAGGTGTCTCATTGCAACTGTGATGGAAAGACAATCTATTCAAAATGATAGCATCAGTCTTCAATACAGCCATTTCAAAGGAAATGTAGAATATA
Organism: Protopterus annectens; assembly: GCF_019279795.1. Taxonomy (NCBI): domain Eukaryota; kingdom Metazoa; phylum Chordata; order Ceratodontiformes; family Protopteridae; genus Protopterus; species Protopterus annectens. Next base: position 1,914,376,097 of record NC_056735.1, read on the forward strand.
CTCTTGCAACATGAAACAACATCTACATATGAACATAGCACATGTGGTGACAACACTGTTGACATGTACATTGACTGTAAGCAGTGAGTCTGGGATTTTAAATACATAGCTGATACCTCATCCTAAAGAATGTTTACTGAAACTACAGATTTATTTGATGACTGTGGCACTGCACATTTCAATATATGACATCACCATTGTGTATTACTTTATATTTCCACTAAAAAGTGTTTACACAGCTCAAGCACACTGTATAGATATACAACATATATGCATTTGTAGCCTGTTCTGCAGAGTAAGAGGGAGAAACACACACACACAAACTCACAAGTGGCAGTCATTCCTGTATTTTACCTCGCTATCTATGTATTGGCACAATCCACAAACAAGTATATTATGTGTATGCACAACAGGATAAATCTGACTGCATGTGAACCACACTGCATCTTTGAAAGAATGACATAAACCTTGTCATACAAAGGAGTTGTTTGTGCAAAAATAACTTCTACAGCTAAAGTATATGCAATTCTAAACATAGCACTAACAGATGTAAGATACATCTGCATTTATTTGCATTCATACATACGCACAATCAGGAAAGTCTCTCCATTGTATTTGAACCCCGAGTCTATCAACAGCCATATTCTACAAACTAGTGCATTACACATATGTACCCCAGGAGAGGTCTGACTTTAGTTGCGTGAGAGTGCATTACTGAAATTATGACATCATTCGAGTGTTGCAGACAGCATGCATTTGTGAACAAACTAAAAATGTGAGGTAGGATTGATCTAACTATATCAATGTTTCTTAGGAGTGTGAGTCAAATGAACACACCTGTTGAATTAATCTCCAGTTATGCAATGGACCAACATCACACATAAAAGTTGACTGTTGTGAGATTAGAACCTCCAAGCTATCTAATGAACAAAGTACTTACTTCATGCTCCACCACAGACATCTGCTGATCAAAGTATGAGAGTGCACTTTATACATGATGACATCAGTGTGGTGTTGCAGAGAAGATTATGGTGGAAGAAGGGCCAGAAATTAATGTGGACACACCTTACAGTGTGAGATCATCCCCATGCTACTAATATATTGTGAACAGAAGTAAAGGTCATATTTACACAATTCCATACACATCTACCAGTTGACTGTTATGAGATTAGAACCTCTTACCTCTTCAACTATGTAATCTAAAGGGCACAGTATTTAACACAAGAACCACTGCAGTCTGACTTTCATACTGTGAGAATGCTCTTTATACAGGATGACATCAGTGAGGCATTGCAGAGAAAATGATACTGGAAGAGAGTTGTGACACTGATGTGGACTCACTCTACAGTGTAAAATTAACTCCAGACTACTGCTGTTTTGTGGACAGCAGTAGTCAATGTCATAGTTACAACTCCATAGACACACACACACATACATACACATACATTAACTGCTGTAAGATTAGCTATACAATCTAGAGGACACAGTATTGGTGCATTCACCACCACAGAAGTATGAGTGTAGTCCAGATCGTATTAGCTTCTTAGTCTGGGTTAGAGAAGATATTGTGATGTTGGAGGTTTTGTGCCAGTCCATATTTGTGGATATGAAGGAATAAGGTCAATGTTACGATCAATAATACATACATACTGCTGACTTATGTCAGCTATGCTGTCACTGGTGTATACTGCTGAACTGAGAGTGACATGTACCTACGTCTCTTGTGTATATGAGACACACACAGTTATGAAAGTATGGACCATGAATCAATCATGGATCATCAAGTAATGATGGTGGTATGTAAACTTTAATGAACAGTACTGATATTAGCAATGGTATTTGGTCATGCATGGGCAATGTGGACTGTCAATGCCAAGCAATATTTACTATTCCAATGCAAGAATGGTTAAAAAATTATGCTTTCTGTGTGTCAAGGCTGTATGTGGTTGTTTATCATCAGTGCTGCAGTGCAGACCCAACTGTCCAGAATGAAGTGGTCAATTAACCGCACGGTTCACTGCATTTCACATGAGTACATTACACAGTTGTCAGGTAATGAAGTAATGTCATTCAGAAGCATTTCACTTCTTAAAGCTCAGTGCTGAGAAATGTATTTGCATGGATGTTGGCAAAGTGCTAACACATGCATGTGCAGACTTTGATGTGTTGAATTCAGACTATGAAGTACAACTGTTTATTGGTGTTCATTGGTGCTCCCTGGCAATCTCTGCAAAAATAAGAATCATGTTGGAAATGCTGTGATTCTGATTATCTTTACAACAGATTGGTTTTATCTTCACATGTTGCATACATATGTTCCACAGGTTTTGTTATACCATTCAATGTTAGATCCAAAGCTCATATCAAAAGGGAAGTGTTGTGCTTGCCTTTCCCATTTGTGCAATGGTACACTGTGAGCAAATAGAGTTCTTTTCTGAAGGATACAGTGAAACATTACATTTGGTGTTCTTTATATAGTGCAAACAGGCTTAGCATCAATGTGTGGCCGTCAGCACTCTGGACAGTACTTAGTAGAGAAAATCCACCTATTAACCTAGCTTTCTCTGGGGCCCAAGGTGTAAACTCTCTGAGGTAAATGAAAAAAGCAGAGTTGAAGCAGGGTTTGACTCTAGAATGTTGATGATTTTACAAAGAGTGTCAAAATGTGATTATTATATTAACTTTACCTTATGACTTTAGCAATACCTAAGAATGGTTATTATAAATATATTGCCTGGCAAAATTGTTTATGTAATAGCTACTGAAATAACTTTTATATTTAATACACATGAAATGCTTCAAGGGAAATCACAGGTTAACTGGTTGCATGATGACATGTAAGGCAAACACTCAGTGCATTATGCAATAACACCCTGAATTGCCATTTAGCATGGAATACTACAGTTTTTCATTGTCAGACCTTGCATAACTGGTGAGCACTACAAGTGATAAATCAGAAGGGACTTACAGAGATACACAGGCAGCTCATTCACAGGAAAGACACTTATTTAAACAGGCAGTATGAGTTTCACCTAATGCTGGATACGAATCATTGTCAAGATGAAATATTAAGTTTACAGACTTAATCATTATCTCTATGTCCCCGAGGAAACCTTACTTTACAGATTTCAAAATCACACCTTTGAAAGGACAGTGATACCCTATGTAGTCAACAGAAGATGCAGATTTTATTCTTCAGCAAAGTCATGGTAGACAGAAAATGTTGCAGCATTACCTTTATATCCATCAGCCTAATGACTAGCCAACAGTACAAAGGGGTGAGAGAGAAGTGAAGACAGACACAGATTTAGAAACACATATGAAAGGGTGGTATTATGCATTATTAACATACATCATTATGGTGTGTCCTCAAAATTAACTGGTCAGGGTCTATATCAGTAGATGATGGCTGTGGGGATGAAGAAACTGTAGGACAGGCAAAAATTGATGATGACATGTTTAGAATAAGGGTGGTTTAATAATTTGACCTTATGGGCATGGGTGTGTTTACAAATCTGTTTTTGTTAACAGTATTCAAAATCTGTTCATGAATTGTTGCTAATGGTTAGACATTAAGATGTATGTCATTAATCATATCATTGAAGTATAACATCACAGTAAGAAATAATGTGACATACATCTGGGCCTGAACTATTGATGATATGGCCAAAAAGCAGTCTTCAGACAAGTGATTTATGACAACACTCTACAGAGGAAGTTGTCCTTTGTTGCATCCAGTAGTCAAAGAACTGTCAGAATTAATGTTGCAATGTACTGCCTTTATTCTGCCTTTACTCTGTATTCTGATACCAGAGCATGTTTAAACACCTACACATACAGACTACAGCATGTGATGGCGACAACTGATTAGTTTTTCTATAGCATCTGAACAACCATTCACCATCAATCAGCATTGAAGCATGATGCCAATGCCCAAGCAAATGCTGAGGCAAAAAAATTGAAGACCTACTTATGGACCATTTCAGGCTACCTATGTTGTGTGTGATTCTGTTTTTTTGACCAGATTAAATGTGTGAAAAAGGTGTTAATAGGAAAGTGATGAAATGGGGAAGCAAGCAGAAAAAACAGAGGAATTTCAGGAAGGTAGTGGGAGAGAACCATAGCTATCCACTTCTTCACAACATAAATGTAGAAGTGTAACCATAATTTGCTGAACTGTCACTACACAAAGGGTAGGTGCCATCAACAGAATAATGTTGTACAGCCAATTGTACCAAATTAATTGTGTCAAGAATACACACAGCAGAAGTGGAGAGCTTTGTATGGATCATACTTTTTTTGTGGAACGGGTGCCCCTTTTTTACTTTTTTTCTTTCAAAGAGAGAGGGATGTTGGGAAAGGTGTTTAGGAATGTGAAGTTCTTGTAGAAAGGTTAGCTGAGAAAGCAGGTGCAGAAATTATAGGCAAACAAAACAGACAAGGATGGTGATGGACACAGTAGGTTGGGGACACTATGACTGGGGATAGGTTGGGGGCATTGGAGGCACACCATGTCAAGCCTGAGAACAGTGTGAATCTAGAAAGGTTAGCTGAGAAAGCAGGTGCAGAAATAATAGGCAAACAAGACAGGCAAGGATGGTGATGGACACAGTAGGTTGGGGACACTATGACTGGGGATAGGTTGGGGGCATTGGAGGCACACCCATGTCAAGCCTGAGAACAGAGTGAATCTAATCCTTACCTTCACAACAGTCATCACTGCCTCCTTTCTTATTTTTTTTGTGTCAGTACTCAATGTGGCTTCATCTTCACAATATGACAAAGCACCTGTTTGACACAGCCAATTCAGGCACCAAGGCCCCTTTCCATAGTACCCTACACCAGCCCTGTCAGCTTTTGGCGGGTGATAAAATCACTACCTCAACTAATGCTTCTCTTGGAAAGTGCCAATGCACTAGTAGAAAGGGCAAAGCTACTTGATTTGAATGGTTTGGGTAGGGCAGGGTTTGTGGAGGCAACACTGACCTTGGGACCCTGAAGTGCTAGGTGTTGGTGCTGCAACCTGTGGAGGTATAGTGAACCAATCAGCAGTGGCCGGTCTACCTCTGCATGCTACATGACAGCTTTTTTAGGCAGTAAAGTGTGACAACAGAATATTTTTATGTCATATAAAATCCCCCCCCAAAAAAGGAAATTGTAAGAGAATGGGTGGGGTGAGGCAAAAAAGACAGAGAGTTAGATCCATGGCATATCACATGACTATACAGTTTCAGAAAACAGGCTATACACCTTTGCCACACCCAGGCATGATGGGAAAGTCTTACTCTGTTGTACCTTTAACTAATTGGACTGCTATGATATCGTAGATACAATTATTTATTTCAGTATTGCCATATTGCATACAATTACAGTAGCTATTAGGCTTACAGTAAGACCTGATGCATACATACCCTGTGCCTCTCTCAGGTGAGTTAACCTCTTGTGGCACAACTCACTATTCATTGCAATGTCTTCAGCAGCTGTATGAAACAGAAGAAGACAAGAAGAGACATAAAAGCATATTGAATAACAGTTTTGGCTGGGTACTGTATTCTATATCATTTAATACAGATAAGTCAGTATACTTGCATAACTGTGGAATGCCAGCAGTCCTAAACCCATCATCCCATCAGCTAAGGAGGTCCTTCTTCTGCCATTTCAGGTAACTATAGTGGTGATGACAATTTTGTCCAGGGTGTGGGATGCCATTTGCACTGGAGACAGCCTTGGCTAATCTATTCCAAGCTTCAGTCTTATACTGACACCAAGTATAATTCCCCTACAGCTGTAGATGTTCATGGGAGTGCCACAAAAATCCTGGATTCCTCAACACCCCACCTCTGTACTCCAAATTTAGTATCATCATCCCCCACATCAGACATGCCTGCAAAATTCAACCAGCAACTCTTAAGTATGAATCAGCACCAAATTCCAATTTTGCTTTTAACGACTATTGCGCAAAAACACACAACTATGCCAACTGCATTTGTGCAATGTAAAGCACGGAGAGGCATTTGCAAAGAAAGCAAAATATATTTTATCAAACAGCTACAACAGTGCGAAACATGGCAGTGAGATTTGCGATGTGTGATGCTCAGCCTAGTCATACTTTTTTAGATAGTCAACACTGACAGCCTTAGTGGCTTAGTTTGTTATTCTTGGTGTTTTGGTGGTTATATAGGATCATTTGACAGATAATGCTCTGGAATTACACACTGTAAAAAGTTAGTTGACCGATGTGGGAATCAGACTTAAGAAAGAAATAAAATATATATTTAAAGCAAGATGATTATTTGGCAGTGCTACTGGAGAACTTCTTTTCAGGTATGTTTATTATAAACTTCATTTAGTAAGAATGGAGTTATACTTCAGATAGATCTGTATGTATGTGATTTTAAAAGTCCTGTGAAATTTATTCCCATGAAAGAGGCGTTATTACTGTTTGTAAATGTTTGCCAGATGGATAGACTTTCATGAGTTGATTAATGCAGGTTGGGGTATGATACATGCATACTTCAGTCCACATACTGTCCAAACACAGAATTGGGCTATGTGAGGAGAAAATATGATTTTCACTTAATTATTCTACCTATCATAGATATGCAAGTAAATTTTTAATCCATTATCATAATTATCTTGCTCAAACAATTGTACACAGATTCAACTGTGTTTCATAAATAAATCATTAATTAGTTTTGCTAGTTAGAAAAATGCATTTATCAAATAATTAATGACACATTTCTTGCAGTAAACATAATTAAGATAAACATTTGTATGCAGTGCTATCTTCCTAATCAAAGTATTGTTAGAATTTGCATCCTGACACCATATATAAGGGTAAGTGTTATCTGGATTTGAACCCTGGATTACCTGTGTGATGTTACTAAAGTTAGGACAGACCTCACACCACAGAAAAAGCTAGATTGAAGACTGGATTTTCTACACAAGTACTTTCCAAAGTGTTGATGGCTGTGCATCCCTGCTAAGCTTGTTTGCACTACAGAAGGCTGTCCAAATAAAATTTTTTCACTTTTTTCTTATGTAGGTAAGCTTGATTGTGTCATGATCAATGCTGAGCATGTGCACAAGGCAAGAAATAGAAAAAAGCATGTACAATTATGATAAAATTGGTTCCTACATTTGGAGTAATAATTTCTGCAGTTATTTCACACTGTATGGTTTTGAACCCATAGAAACAGTGTTAAGGGGCGAACGTAACTGCACTTACAGCATGTGCCACAGAAACAAGTATACAAAATATATATATCACTCATTCATTCGAAAAACTGCACATCAGTGCCAGACATGTTTGTACTAATGAATATTGCAGAAATTAAATTGTTCAGTTTCCTTCAACTGTGGTCTTTATTTGTGCTCTACTTTGTTCATTTAGGTTTGACCTAGGGTTGCATATATGGCTGATGCACAGAGTGGATTGGTACGAGACTGACAGTATGCAGGTAGTTAATCTTCTTACACATTTGTTCATATACTACAGGTTCCACACTTACCATGACATTACTGCAGTAAGTAGTCATGTGCTTTGGGGCTATCTCTGTCTGATGCCATTGGTATACAGACAATACATGGGTAAGTAATGTTTGTAGACATTGGACAGCATCACTTTTAATATTTGTATGTGCTTAGTTTGTTATGTGTATTCATTTGTTGCTGAGTGCATGTACTATCTTTTGCCTCTTAGTTGCTGGATGTGTACACTAACTTTTAAGCCTTAAGACAAGGGTATACTGTGTGTACTTATGTCTGCCAGCTACATTGGCAGCTGGAAGTTCTCCCTCAGATTCTGCAACTGTTTGTGTGGGAGGTGCTGGTCCTACCTGTGGTATGGGAATGTGTGGTCCTTGCCCTTGCTGTCCCTGTTGCAGCTGTTTCCTCAAGATGATATTATACAACATGGCACAGACTGTGAGAATTTCTGCACAGGTGTCTGAGTCATACTGCAGGGCACGCCCTGATGTATCTAGACAGTGGAACCATGACTTCAGCATGACAAACACATGCTATATGATGTTTCTAGTTTGAGCATGGGTATCACTGTATCCTTCTCCTGTGGGTGTGTGTGTGTGTGTGTGTGTGTGTGTGTGCATTTCTGATTTGTGTCATGAGCCATAGTTCCAGTGCTTAACCTGCATCACTCAGCAGATGGACATGTGGAACTCAAATCTTGTGTAAAGCCATGAGATGTGCCAGATGTGTGATTCATGATAACTTCCTGAGTTGCCAGCACAGACATTGAGGATGAGCCCTTGGACATTAGAGACCATCTGGCAGGTGATTGAGTGGAACCTCTTCCTGTCAATGAATGCCCTTCTCTGTTTCCCAGATGAGGCTTTTATTTCTATATGAATGCATCCTATGACCCCCAAGTCTTCAAGGAAGTGTGCTACAACATAGAATTCCTGCATTCTTCTTGCATTCTTCTCTGATGTGCATGGAAAATAGATGTACTCCCTTGCATGCTGTAGCATAACATTTAGATATTGGTGAAATATTCTGAAAGGTGAGGCCTGTGATACCCATAGCATATCCTCTTTAAGTCACTGGAATGTATCAGTAGCTAATATCCTTAATGCTACATATACCTTAGTATCCACTAGTATATGTTCTCCTTGATTTCTCCTGAGTCCGAGTTGGAAGTGGCAGAGGTCACAGATTTCCTGTAGTGTTTCCTTATCAAGCCTGTATGGCTCTACTATCTCAATATCACACAGTCCATGATATGTTAAACAGGGTCTGAACACTCTTGTTCTCCTTGGAGATCTATCCTCAGCATCAGCAGCATAGATATTAGCCTGTTGCACATAGACATGCAAGAGAGTAGCAGCAACCTCTAACAGTGTATTTTTTTCTAAGTGTGATAGTGGCTGTATTCCAATAAGTTTTAGTATTCATGGCAAAGGGCTACACTATCACTACATTGTTACTTTATAGCTTCCTGAACGACTCACCATATTGGATTGTTTCATTAGCATGCAATTCAGCTGATTATGCTTTTATTAGCATGCTCTGCTGCTGTTTACCTTTGCTTGGCAGCTCTGCACAATGTGTAGAGCCATTTAATGAGTACAAAATGCCATGCTTTTGTGTGCATGTCTTGGCACAATGTGCACATGACAGCAGCATGGAAATTAGCCATTCATGAATCTGGATCATAGCTTATTACAAATAAAAAAAACTTTACTTATCCCTTCAACTCACAGCATTTTTCTTTTTTCATTGCAATCTTCTACCCATTTGATTGTTTTTCCCAATGCCATCCTTTTATTTCTATGAAACATCTTCATTCTCAGTGTTTTATTATATAAGTAACTTTCACATTTTCCTTTCCATTAGCAACCACGTTGCAAAAAATCCACTTTATCGGCTTTATATTTCCTTTCTTTCTGATAATTTTATGTCCATGTTCATATTTTTTTTTCAAATCCCTCTACCTATATTGCTCTTAAGACTTACTCCAAAATGCCTTACTTGTTTTTCACTCCAAAAATAATTTTAATGTCTCTTCTTCAGAGCAATATTTACACTTTCTTTCTTCCATCACTTTATTATATATTATATTACATTTTATAGATAGTTTATCAAATATATATATATATATATATATATATATATATATATATATATATATATGATTACATAATGATTTATATCTACCATATAAATGAAATGTGAATACATTAGTTTAAAGAAAATATGTAGATAACAAAAGCATTTTTGGTAAAACCAAACTTGCCAATAATAACAGTACCTAGTCTATTGCTCTTGCTGGTTAACTGTTTTTTTTCTAAATATTTGAACCACAGCCCTAATCATACTTTCTTCATTCTAGTTCTGGCACTTGGAATGATGGCAGCTGCTGTGAAGATACAAGGTTGCATTCTTAGCTGGTCAGACCAAGATTATGGTCTGCCTTCCTAGTGAGCCATACCTGAATAAGATTCAAGGATGCATAGGAGGGAATAAGTGGAAAAAGATCAATATCTGGCAGGAGATGGGTGAGCACCTGTCATCCCTGACTGGGATTGCCTGCTATGGCAAATAGAAACATAGGCTTGAACAGCTGTCCATGCAGGGAGAAAACCAGAGTTGTATAGTAAATATGACTTTCTTTTTAGTCATATTAAAGATGAAAATAAACTATAAGAAGGTTACATAACTCAAGGCATTTGCTAGAAGAAATATGTGTTGCGACAAATATGTATCTATAATGTTATTATAATAATACTAAAGAAAACATAAATATATATGTACAAAATAAGTGCATCTGTATATAAATATATGCACACCTTATCTAATAACATTAATTTCTGTATAAATACAAATCTATCTATGAATAAAGCAATATATGAAAGCCTACACACCTATATATATATATATATATATATATAAGCCTATATATATATATATATATATATATATATATATATATATATATATATAAGCCTATATATATATGTCTGTAAATGCAAATATCTACCTATATAAGTACACCTACATCTATTTTTCATGTATATAAAATGTGTGTGTTTATACAAGAACAAAGGCAAAAAAAAAATATTTGCATTGCCACATCATTTCATTTACAGTATAATATTACCTCACCTATTATTTGAGGTACGTTTAGACCATTTATGTAAAAATAGGATTTTGTTTGCGTAGGCTGAAAAATAATTATTACTTTAGTAATTGTATACAACAGTCAATTCTTCCACAATATTAACTGCACATAGAAAATAGCTGAACTCTTATCCAGATACCACAATGGAGTGGAGATTGCAGTATCAAGTGAATGACTGGAACATATTGAGAAATGACCTGTTGTATTACTTCTGTATAATATTTTAAACCATCCCCTTATATGCTTACAGTTATTAAACAAAACACACATTGCTGTACTGAAGAATATATGCAGCATCCATCTGTAACACAAGCAGCTTTTTTTATTTCAGGTTGAATTGAAAGGAAAAGAAAACTTCATTGAATTGCTTCATTTTTTTCTATGTGTGTTTCCAGCTTCTGCTTGAACACAATTCACAGACTATTGCATGCAGACCATAGCATTTTAAAATAAAACCTAAACTAAAAGGGTATGGAAAAATTCCAGACAGCACCCGTCACCCAAATATTCAAGCTATGCACGCATATTAAAGTATAATATGTTATTTACAACTGGCATTAAAAGAAAGAGTGTCACAGTATGGTACTTCATATATTAATAAGGATGTAAACAAATGCATAGTAAACATGCGCAGCAGTGAATGCAAAGCCAGACATAGCAGTAGTAGTTATATCAGTAATATTAAAGGAAAAAGATGAAATACAGGTAAACAAAAAATGCTCTATGCCTGGTCTATCTAGCCAGTAACAAGACAGGATATAACAGGAGTCAGCAAAGTAGAAGAAATAAGAGACTGTTTGAAGCCACTCATAAGCATGACCAAAGAGGTAAATGCAGTATTATGTCTTTAAATAATTTCATTAATGCATATACGCAAGAATTTATAAAAGATGGTAACTGAGCTTAAGCTGAATTTGTCATAGTAAGTATAAATACCACCTTGGGTCTTCCCTGACTAGAGGATATTAGCCTCCTGTGACTAATCTGGTCAACAAGGGCTAACTAAATAAATAAATAAATAAAATAGCCATATTAATGCTGCTCTACACATCTTGCTGCATCAAAGAGATTGACAACAGCTTTCACCTAAACAGTCTGAAAATATCTACACATCATGTGATAGTCAGATAAGCTGCCTCAAAACATTCTATCAATGGCAGATTCATTTTACTGGCCAGAACAGGTGATTTAATGAGAATAAATAATGAGGAAACTTCTCTGTGTGGAAGATCTAAGATTCCCTAGAGTTCAGACACCTAAATAAAACCATACTATGAATATCTAACCTAATAACAGGTGGTAGAAATACTTTCTTTAAAACTTTCCAAACTATAAATCCACTAATGAAAGTAGGGAAGCACAAGCAGATTCTAGTCAAATCTTTATTAAAAACATAAAAACAAGCGCTCTAAATAGCTGTTGAAAAAACAGAATAAAGTCTAGGAATTCACCATTACATTTCTATTCCTGTTTAAAAGCATTTTTAACAACATGGGAGTGGTTTACTAGGGTAGCTGTATTATAAAAGACAGGTAGCAAGTTTACTTGCTAAATACTCCTTTCCCCATACACCTGTGTGATATTCGACATAGTGCTGCCCTACTTCAAGCTCTGTGATTCAAAGATATGTTAAACTAAACTAAACTAAACTAAACTAAACTAAACTAAACTAAACTAAAAGTTTAACTAAAAATTACATATCGATAGTTACTAAAACTTCCTGAAAGTATTTCACTGTAGTATCAAAAAAGAAAAAGTTAACATAAACCTTCAAAATTCCCTAGAAATCTTTTCTACCAATATTTAGAAACATTTTTAACATAGATCACTTTCATCTATAAGAACTTCTTGAGGTTTGTGTGTCAAGTGGAAAAAGCAAATAAAATTAAAAGTTAAATAACAATACATAATACTACATTTCTGGGCTAAAAACAATGCATATTGTTTAAGAAAATGTAATACAAAAAACAAATCCTCAATAAAAAAAACAACCAGACTCTTAAGAATATATATGCATGTACATAAGTCTATTCACCTCAAATGATAAATTTATTAAAGAATTTAAAAATAAACTATACTCAGAAATATATATATATATATATATATATATATATATATATATATATATATATATATATATAATGTATATAGACAGATATGAAAAATCTAGCAGAAAAAAACAGTTTCACATGCTCACAGCAGTGATACTCAATCAGGTCTGCAAACCCTAGGAAAAATATGTAAACAGAACCCTCATTTAAAATTTATGAATGTTATAATACTGCAGCCAATATAAACATGTGGTATATCTACCCCTAATACTCAATATGTGTCTAGTTCAGCCCAAACACTGTGCATTAAAAAGTTACAACCTAAAAAGGCTAAACTGTCACAAAAACAATGCATGTGCTATATGAAATCTAGCTCTGCTGTTTGTTAAACCAAAAGAAAAAAAAATATTATTCTACCATTTAAAATATTCAGAAGTTAATCTGTCATAGCCAGCTGAAATAAGTAGCATTCAACCCCTAGCTAATATGAGTATAGCTATTAAAGCTGTTGCTTTTTGCACTAAAAAGTTATGAACAAGAATTAATAAAATGTTGTGACATCTGTGGAATATGCATATGGGATTCTACGGTTATCAAAAGTCTTAGTTATAAAAACTGTAAGAAAGTGTCTTATAAATGTGCCCTGATTCTAATAATAGTAAAAATGAAGCTATAATTAGAATACACATTTAAATATTTAAAATATGTTTATTATAAAAAGATAAATATTTACATACAAATGTGACTACTAAAACAAAATCAATAATTAATAAGACATGACCATATTAAATTTTACAATTTTAAAATTACATTTACAAAGTTAGCAGTTAATAAAATTGTTAATAATTGCAAATAAGTAAATAAATAAAGTTCACACCTTCAGTCTTGTAAACAATGAGGCAACTTTCTTAGCTCTAGTAAACTTTTCAGTGAGCAGTAATAGTTTAGTCCAAGCTTCTAAAAGAATTCAGCCATAGTTGCCACATAAGTTCTTGTTTTTCTGAAGTATTTGGGATGTCTCCTTCAAGTTCAGGTAGGTCTAGGTGATCAAGTATTTGAAATTTAAACCCAGACTGTCTTCTGTCGAGCTGAAGGTGTCTGGCTTGGGCATTATTTCTACATTTAGACTGGATCTCAGATAGATGACTCAAAATCCTTTGTTTCAGTTTATTAATAGTCTTTCCCACATAAAATGCATCGCATGCATTGCAACTAGCCCTGTAAAAAACTTGTGTAGAGTTGCAGTCTCCGTCTGCATTAGTCTTAGGTTTCTTTAGATATGGCAGTAAAAACAGTCCTTGAATGTGGGCACAAGATGAACAGTTTGTTTTGCTTTCTATCGTGTTACTTTCCTGTGGTTACTATAAGTAACTGGGATGCATTGCTTATGCAACTGGGTACAAAGGTAAGCACTTTAGAAATTACACATCTTTTGTTATCAGACAGTATTTTTTTTTTTTTTTGGAGTAGTTCCAAATTAAGCAATGCCAAATACCTAGATTATCTACTGAAATTCCTAGCCGAGAAAAGCAGATCATATATAAAAGCTTATATGGACTTTTTGAGGAAAAATAAGAAACATTGTTGAAGCTGACAGCATCTTGCTAACAATACATGCAAAGTCATTATATACTGTGCTTCCTCACAATTACAGCATAGAAGCATTCTTTTAAAAGACACGATAATGGTACACAAGCACAGCTAGAAAAGTTAAGTAAGCTCACTCATTTGATACTGGATTTTTACTTTTTTACCTTCAATGGAAGACATTACAAGCAAAACACTGGAATAACTATGGGAGTGGCAATGGCTCCCAGCATAGCCAACATAGCCCTAGGAAAGTGAGAGGAGGATTTTGTGTTCACCAACAGAAATTTCATGCAGCACATTGTATGTTATCTTTGTTCGATTGATAATATTTTTATTATATGGAAAGGTGACACTTTACAGCTAGAAGAGTTTCTCAGGTACCTAAGTCTAACTACTACCTTCCTGTGTTTCACCTCCTCCCACAGCTCCAGCTGAACCATGCTGTCAGATATGCTAATTTCCAAGGACATTAACAACAGCAGAATTCCCATTGATCTTTACCAAAAACTGACAAGAGTGAACATCTGGTCTAATTTCAAGGGGATCCAGTACCTGACAGGCAGGCAGGACATAATCAATAGGCCTCGATGCTTTGCCAGAGATGGCCTTCATCTGTCCCACTTGAGATTCTGACTACTGGCAAAGCCTTTTGCCTCCTCTTAGTGCCTTTGTTAGGCAATGTGACGAGGACAAAATTCCTAATATGAAAAAAATCATCAAAACATACATTAAAGGTCATGCTGCCAAATGCTAGGATCCTAAACAGAAAACTGCACTCACTGGAAGTACTCTTAACCTTAGAAGATGCAGACATTTGTGCAGTCATAGAAACCTGTTTCAAAGCTGTCGAGAGCACCTCTGCCTTGCCAGGCTGCTCATCCTTTCATACATTCAGACCACAAACTGAAAGCAATAAAACTAAAGGAGATGGAGTTACACCTCAAGATTAGTCAACCGGTATGATGCACATGAGACACTTCAGGAGCAGCTAAATGTAGACAAAATACCTGTCCAGGTTATCATTAACTATAAGCCCCTATCCATGAATCAAGACACCCACTCCGTTTATGTGGATCTACTCAAATCTATCAAGATGGGACCTTTTACCCTGACCTTGGGAGACTTTAACTATCCCACCATAGATTAGAAGAATTACTTATGCCAAAATGCTCTTACCCAGAGACTCCTTGACTTTTTTCAACTCTAATGCCTTGGACCAACTAGTCAACACACCCGCTTGGGGAGGAAGCATCTTAGACCTAGTATTGACAAACATGTCTAATTGCTGTAGCACCTCTACAGTATCATCCTCCCTGGTAAGGTATGACCACAAAGTGTCTCCTTCGAAGTCATCATTACCTCAACCCTCCCCCCCCCTGTCCTGAACAGACATAAAACCTTTTCCATAGCTGATTATGACTTCCTGGGGGCAGGTTTAACTAGCTTTGTAGCTCCTTCCTCTCCTGTGGTATTAGACACTTATGCAGAAAACTACACCAAAGACCTATATAAACACCTACATAGTTGTATGGATGTGGCAATACCAGAAAGGACCAAAACATCCTCCTCTAGGAAGAGCAAACCAGTCTGGTGGACTTCTACCATAAATAAACATTACAATAAAAGAAAAACTGCTGTCCAGGAGTAAGAAGGAGCAGGTCCCAAAATGGAAGCAATCCCTTCTCAGCTTGAATAGGCAGATAAGGGCCCTTTTGAGTTCCTCTAAAGTGAACTATGAGTCCAAATTGTCCTTTTCAACAAAGAACAAACACAAGACCTTCTTTAATTAAGTCCATAACTACAAGGGTAAGACCCTGAGCTATACTGCACTAGTGGTCAATGGTACCAGTCACACTAACACAATTTGACATAGCTAACCTTCTAGCTGACAAGTTCAGTGAAAACCTACCCTCCTGTCCCCACCAAAAGTTAATCAGGTCATCCCCAACACCAGCCCCTCACCCCTAATCTCCAATAAGCAGGTCACAAATGCCCTCTCTAAGGCAAAAAAATACTGCCTCTGTGGGTCCTGATAACATTCCAGGCTGCATCTTCCATGAGCTCAAGCAGGAACTTGCAACACCTTTGGGCACCCTGTTCATTCTCAGCCTGAGCACTGGATTTGTCCCATTTGAGTGGAGGACTGCCACTGTCATCCCACCTCATAAAGTTGGTGCATCCACTGACCCAGGGAACTATAATCCCATTAGCCTAACTAACCTGACCTGTAATGCCATTATTATGGACCTCATAAGCAAGGACATTAGTAGTCTCCAAGCACTCAGCCCTATTCAGTTTGGGCTTGTCAAAGGGAGATTATGTCTGTTAAACCTGGTGGACTTGTTTGAGTCAGTTACCAAGGCCCTAGATAAGGGAAAAAGGTGCATACGGCCTACCTTGACTTGGCCAAGGCAGTTGACACCATTCCTCACTTAGACATCATAGACAAACTCACTCCAGCTTGGCATCAACCCATAGGTCTCTAGATGGGTAGCCAACTGGCTCACTGATAGTACCCATGCAGTCAAAATAGGGCAATCTACCTCTAGTAGTAGACCTGAACTAGCAGTGTACCTCAGGGATTGATTTTGGGGACTCTGCTTTTTGGAATCTATTTCTCAGAAGTGCAGGCTAAAACCAAAGGTCTGTGGCTAACCAGATTTGCAGATGACTGCAAACGGGGGGCTGTCATTTATTCCCCAATTGATGTGGACGTTCTACAATAGGGTCTCACCCAAACAAATAAATGGTATCTAGAACATGGCCAAAAGCTCAGTGCCAAAAAGTGCATCATTAGTCCCTTTGGAGAGAACAATTTTCGTACAAATTACCACATCAACAACAGCATGCTAAGCACAGAACAGGTTGTGAGAGATTTGGGCACCCAGGGTGATAGCAACCTGACATTTGATCACCATGTAGCCTCTGTAGTAAGAAGGGCATTCTATGTGGCCCACCTCATAAGCAATGGTATCGCATCTAGGAAAAAAATAAGTCATTACTTCCCTGTACTCTTTCCTTATCAGGCCTATAATTAAGTATAACACCTCTTTTGGCATGTACCTTACCAAACACCCACAGCAGCTGGAGAGACTGCAGAGATTCCTGAATAGGAGAATACAGGGTCTATAACATCTATCCTATGTGTGTAGGCTAAAGACCCTGTGTCTCTACTGGATTTCTTACAGACTGGTTAGAGGCAATCTCTGTCTGGCATACAAAGCTATACCTGACCCTACCTTATTGGAAATGCTGCATATTCTCAAAACCAACAAAACCTGTGTAACTCATATTAGGGACCTAAACATGGAAGGTAACATCAATAGAACTTTCTGGTGGGACAGGTTTGTGTCCCAGAGCCTTCCCCATCTGTGGTATAGGCTCCATCTTCATGCTAAGCAGAGCACCTCATTGTCCCTTTTTAAGCGCAACCTGGATGATTGGATGGGAGACAGAAAGTTCACCCCAGGATCCCATTTGTGTCACTGGCAACAGATGCTGACTTGGGCACAAAACTTGGCTAGGCTTGAAAGGGCCCCAGGGCCAATAGCCTAGTAATTTTCTATGATCCTATAATCCTATAATCTTACTTCACAGTAAAAGTTGGCATACCAAGACAAAATAGAACATGGTTAAGTCCCAGAGATATAGGTTAGCTAGAATTACCACAATGGTGGAACCTTTTCTGAGAAACTTTAATAGTTTGGAAATTTGTTTCTTAGCAAGGGAGTATGAGAACCAAATGTTAAGAAACATTTTTGAACCAATTGTCAAACTTAAAAATACCAGTGCACCCACAATAAACTGACCCACTGGGAGATCTTTTAAGAAATTTGTTAACAATAAATCAAAAGACAGCTGCATACTGTCATATACTATGGATTTTCATTGTATCAAGAATATTATCAAGGATATTTGGGCCATAATAACAGAAAACCCTTATCTTGCAGACATTTTGGGTGAAGCCTGACCTTTGTATATAGGGAGGCTATAAATCTTAGGAGCTCAGTAGAATGAAAACTTAAACCACATGAAAAGAACACAAAAATGTGAAACAAACTGTTCATTTTGCTCCTACATTCAAGAGGGAGAATCTTTTTACTGCCCATATTTAAAGAAACTTATTAAGACTATGCAGGTGGAGACTGCAACTCTACACAATTTGTTTACAGAGCTAGTTGCAATTGATGCAATGCATTTTACGTGGGAAAGACTATTAATAAACTGAAATGAAGGATTTTTGGTCCTCTATCTGAGATCTGGTCTAAATGTAGAAACAATGCCCTGGCCAAACAGCTTCAACTCCACATAAGACACTCTGGGCTTAAATTTCAAATATGTGGTCACATAGACCTCACTGAACTTGAAGGAGACATTGCAAATACCTCAGAAAAACAAAAACTTATATGGCAATTAAAGCTGAACTCCTTTAGAAAGCCTGGACTAAACCATTATTGCTCACTGAAAATTGTACCAGAGCTAAGAAAATTACCCCATTGTTTACAAGACTGAAAGTGTGAACTTTATTTATTTAATTGCAATTATTAACAATTTTATTAACAATTAACTTTGCAAATGTAATTTTAAAACAATATAATGGTAATATAATGGTAATGTCTTATTAATTATTAATTGTGTTTTAGTGGATACGTTTGTATGTAAATATGTATCTTTTTATAATAACAATTTTTTTTAAATAGTTAAATGTTTATTCTAAAGATATCTTCATTTTTTATTATTATTAGAATCAAGGCACATTCATAAGACACTTTCTCACTTTTTTTATAACTAGGACTTTTGATTACTACTATATAACCAACTAAATATGGCTCATAAACTCATCAACAAACCAGAAAAAAACTCAGCCCTGCAAAATCTGCTTCAGCCATACTCAAGCAACAGGCTACTTCGCTCTAGCAATAAATCCCTAATAAATGTAACAAAAGTTAATAGTGCAGGTAACTCACTCTTTTCAAACCATATTGCAAAAATCTGGAATGCTCTTCATACCACAATAATATGAAATGCTAGCATATCCCACTTCAAAAAAAAAATTGCTAAGAACACACTTAGCCATTACATGGTTATGCACATGCAATACCCCAGGTTAAGCTGCCCTCTAGGATAATAAACTACCTAGTACCCACAACAATGCAAATACTAAACTAAGGTGGTATTACTGTCAACTACTCTAGCTATAGATCAAGGTTCACACATTTGCATTTTTGTATAAAGCTATTGCATTGTACTTTTAGTAGTAACCTTTTACTTCATATAAATCTTTTATATTATTTATCTTGCATGTATTTATTTTGAGAATACCAATGATTTCTACTGTATTTTGATGTACTTTACATTGTCTGTATTATTGTATATACACACTTGATGTCTACTTAAATGTATCTTGTGGAGCTTTTCTCCCTGGGCCTCCACTGAAAAGGGACTTTCGTCCAGTTGGACTTTCCCGGTAAACAAATGTTAAATAAATAAATAAATAATTACCGTAGAACAGCAGTCGAGCAGTTTGTGCATATTCCACAGATGTCATGACATTTTACTAATTCTTATTTGCAACATTTTAGTGCAAACAGGAACAGCTTTAACAGTTGCACTCATATTAGTAAGTGGTTGAATGCTAATTGTTTTAGCTGGCTCTGAAAGATTAGCTTCTGAATATTTTAAATGGTAGACTAATGTTAAATTTTTTTAACAAACAACAGAGCTATATTCCGTATAGCACATGCATGATTTTCGTGACAGTTTACCCTTATTAGGTTGTAACTTTTCAATGCACAGTGTTTGAGCTTAACTAGGCACATGTTGAGTCTTAGGGCTGATACACTACATGTTTATATTGGCTCCAATATTATTACATTCAGAAATTTTAAATGGGATCCTGTTTACACATTTTTTCTATGGTTTGCAGATCTGAGCAAATATCACTGCTGTGAGCATAAGTGACAGTTTCTACACTAGATTTTTCATATATATTTTTGATAGATGTCTGAATGTATTTTATTTTAAAATTATTTAACAGATTTATCATTTGAGATGAATAGATTTATGTACCTATATATATATTCTCAAGAGTTTAGTAGTTTTTTTTTTTAATTAGGATTGCTTTTGTACTACATTTTCTTAAATAATATGCCCCCAGATTTAATAAACTCCATGTAGTAATAGTGCAAACCCTTCACTGAGTTTCCCATGACCGTGTCTGCAGCTCCCCCTTGGCAGTGCACCTCGCATATTAATGAAGGTGTGCTACTGAGGGAGAGCCATGTACACGGTTACTGAATCAGTATAGGGGGTGTGTTACAGTGCTCAGAGATGTGTAACACACGCCCTGCACTGTCAAAGTGCTGGATGGCACTACAATAGTAATTAGAGCTGTCTTCTTGCCCTGTTGAAAAAAACATATATGTAGTGGGTGTGTTACAGTGCCCGTAACACACCTCCTGCACTGTCTAAGTGCTGTACAGCACTAAAATATTCCATGAAATGTGTCCTTGGCCCGATGTAAAATATATATGTAGGGGGTGTGTTACAGTGTTCATAACACACCCCCTGTACTCTCAGATTGCCATAAAGCACTGAAATTAAATGTGAAAATGGGATTGTCCCTTTTTGTTTATTTATTTATTTTTATTTTGTGTGTGTGTTTGTGCTGTGTGGCACTGCACTTAGCAATAAGCACTTACCAGACATCTAAAAATAGAACCTGGATGCTTTTAATTGTAAGAAAAGGGTAAACTTTAAGCATAGCTGAGTGGGTTTACACAGCGGTGAGCATTGCTCAGCAGTGCTTAAACATAACTGAGAGCTATATAGAACAGTATAGGTTTGATTGCCATATTCTCGGTAGCTGAATGGTTAGAGAGTTGGCTTTGTATGCATTAGGTGCATGGTTCAAATTCCATCTATTCAGCTTTTTACATGCAATAGGGGAATGTTTTAAATTTTATTTTTTTTATGTATACATTGAAATTTGTTAACCAGGTTAGTCCAGCTTGACTATAAGCCCATATTTAGTGGATACCCGAGTATAAAAGGCCCAGTTACACACAAGTGTTCAATACATTAATGTTACTCTACCAGATAATGTAGTGCAATGTATATGTTTAGGGGATGTAAAGTAAAATAGATACACATAATAATGAATTATCCTTAATGAAGAAATACTTTCATTCATTTTTTGTTAATTTTTAAAAAGTGTAGTTTGCCCATAGCAAAGCTCTGCTAAGCATAGCCAAGCAATGCACAAACAGGACTTGTTTTAGCAGTATCTAGCAATAGGAAGCTCTGCTTAGCTGGTTTGGGCACTGCTGAGCACTCCCAGTTTAAGCAGTCCTCAGCTCAGCTAAGCAGGTTTGTGCACTGCTAAGCATTGCTTAACATTGCCAATTTAAGCACTGCTCAACTAAGCTTAGTGGGTTTGCACGGTGATAAGCTTTGCTTAGCATTTTTAATAATGGTTCAGTTGCAGCAAAGGTCAGGAAATAGCCTTATTTAAGCTGCACAGGTGGGAATACAGCCAGAACCTGTTGGAGTTTAATCACTGCAGGAGCTATGGCTGGAGTCAGAGAGAGAGCACACTTTTGGGTGCAGCACTGGGGCATGTTGGAGTCCAGGATCATGGTTGGGCTCCTTGTCAAAGACCATGGTGACAGACTTCTGCAGAGCCAGTAAAAGAGCTCTGAATACAAGTCCAAAGCCTGTGACCATCTGGCATGTGACCTCACCAATGCTACTTGAATCACCTGCACTGGTGAAGAGGTACATCATCAATATTATGACCTGAAGTACATGAAGGGAGAGCTCTTGGCCCAGTGGATCCAAGATGCTTGGGACGGAATGCCTCAGAATTTAGTAAGTATAGAAACCATTGCTTTACCAAATTCTAGCATGAATATCTAACAGACAGGTATGCATAATGGTGTGTTTCCCTTCCCACAGCTGCAGACAAGAGGTCTCTCAACTTGGAGGCCCACGTAGGGTGCCTAACAAGGATGCACTGAGAGTGTGGTGAGTACAGATATATCATGCAATATATAGTCATATAAATAAGAAAGAGTACAGTAGTAACTGCCAGTAGGTATATTCTGCTCTGAGTATACTGCAATAACATTATTAATGTGTAGGAATGACATATGTGTATGGTATTAATACTAATGATCTGGTAATAAGGTACACTGGCATTCTAAATGTGAATGGAATAAAATACATTCATTTATGATCTACAGGCAATACAGTAGAATTGCAGTCAGAATTGAGAAGGAAATAAAGTTAGTATTACATAGGTTCTGTAATAACAGCACACCTTCAATGCATGCATTGTTTAAAGTGGAGAGCAATAAAGTTTGTCAAATGTATACCAATGACTGTATCATGTCACTCTCAATAAAGCTTTGTTCTGCCAGTTGTGTATATTCTGGTCTGTTGTTGAAGAAATCTAATTTTACAGGTGCTACAAAGCAAATATGGGTATAACACTATGAAATGACTGAAGTCTGGCTGATAAAGAACTTTTATGCTAAAGTGTAGATGTGGAGCTGCTCTACAAGATAGAATGCAATTTGATATATGTTCTGCACTAACATGTGAACCTTGAATAGTAATGTGTAAGTTATTATAGTGTGTTTCCCTCAGGATTGTATTGTGTTAACCTTTGCATTTCAGCTATACACATTCCTGAATATAGGTACGCTGATGCAGGCAAGTATGACACAGTAGTAGCTGTAGAATGCAAATATACCATCTGCAAATGTATATGGGTCAGGTAGGCATCTCAGCACCCTGATATGATCTGTACAGATCACACATATTCCTATCCACTAGGGGTTAATTGTGTACACCTGCATTCCAAGTATTAATACACACTTCACCTACTATCTCTGTCATGTTCAACTGTCACTGCAGTCTTCTGTGACACTCTACTGATACCAGGTCAGACTTTATCAGCAGGTAAGCTGTAGGCACATATCAGTCAACCAACACACAGGAGTGGCCCAGTAGTTTCAGTGTGATAAGCAATACATATGTTATTTTTTTCCACACAGAGACCAGGGTTTAAATCCAGGGACCAGTAGTAAGATTTATTTATAGTAACAAACAAGTAGAACTGACTATTTATAGAAACAGTCACATATTGTTAACAGATATTCTCCACACAGGACTTACAGGTACAAAAGTGTCTGTAGTAGCTGTATGAAGGGTATACTAATGTATGTGTGCAGATGTACTAGTGTCTAAACAGCACTGATTATCCAGGTGATAAGGCTCCAATAAATAAAACGTCATGAACTACAGTATTATTCCAACTTAATAAGACAACTAAAATGTTCTACTGTTGGTACAACTGTATGCCTGATGCATCTGTGAATATGTGCTGATAGTCTAAGCCTATGCCTACGAAAGACAGCAGGATAGGTGTAAACTCTCTGCACAATGCACAATCCATGTTTCTCAAGTGTCACTCTGTCATGACTAGTGATCACTGTCACCAATAATCTTGGACAGAGATATAAATCCAGTTGAAGTGCGCCAGTAGCACACTCACACAACATCAGTGCAGGCTACACCTTGCTAGTTATATATGTTTCCCTGACATGTTATAGTCCACTGTAGTTATGTACCTATAGTTCTTAGACTTGGCCCATACCATCCCATGTGGACAGCTTGAGAGGTATGTACATGCTACAGAAGCTATACAGCACATGTAGACATAAAGTAAGAGCAGACCTGTAGAGTACTGAGCAGTACTGTTGTGAGAAATATAGCCTATACACTTGGTAATGGAATGTCATTCACTTCTCCCACCCCTTATCTGCATCACGAATATTTATTCTTATACTACAGGTATGGTTTCATTTCAACATATGTTGTTCTCAAAAACTAATATTGGGCCTTGTGTTGTATTATTGGTTATATATTACAATGGTTGCATACTAACATACCTTGCTGAAATTCCACTGTTGTTGACATTTTGCTGTAACTATTACTGGCATGCTGTTACAATACTGACTGTTATTTCAATCATGCATGTGTTCTGTATGCTATGCAATTTTATTGTTCTGGATTAACTGGAACACCCATGCATTCTGTTACACCTAATGTTTAAATGTTCTGTTCATGACTAACCTATGCACCTTGACAAACCTCAACACCACAGCACGATTGGGTAGGCCAGTTCAGGCAAATCTGCCTATCCCACCTCATCTGGCCATAGCACTTGGTCCCAGCAAGTCTGGGACCCAACCTGGAGCTGCTCCTTCTGCTGGTCCTGCACTACCCATGGGTGGAGCCACCTCAGGGTACATGGCCCATCACCACCCTAAGCATGGACATGGAGAGGAGGTTGTCACCCAGACTCAGATTTCCATTATGGTGCGCAGGGTCATCCAATATAACTTGGATGATAGACTGCGCCAGATCAAGGGAAGACTGGCACACCTTGAGGGTCAGGCTGGCCACAGCACCCATCCACCAACACAGCCACCTTTGGTGCCATGATGAGGCACTGGTGACTGCCCATTGGTGGAGATCTCAGTCCCATTTTTGCCATCTGGGGGCACTTGGTCCTCTGATTCCCAACTACCCTCCCTGTCCAATGTGTTTGCCCCCCTCATGTGTCATGCACTGCCCCTGTCTGATGTCTGGTCTGTCTGTAAAGGCAACCTCTCCTACCCAACTTACCTCCCCAAATGAACCTACAACCCTTCCCCAACATCACACTCTCACCTTAAAAAAAAAAAAAAAAAAAAAAGGGCATCTGCCCCTCCCCCCCAAAAAATTGTCCCATACATAGCTCTCCATTTCACCCCCACATACACTGCCATGAATCAATCACCCCATCAATTAATCAACAAAGTTATGTCACCCACACCCCTCCTTGTGGGGTGTGAGGCTCCAAAAAATTCCAAATTGTCCACATCATGCACAGCTGTTGCTGCCCAAGTAATGGAGAGATATGGCCATTTCCTACAGCCATCCTGCACATCCACACATCCATAGCTGCCTTTCATATTGCCTTCCTCCCCCTGCTTTCCCCCATTTTCCTATCACCCCTTTTTTTCTTTTCTTTTTCTGGAAATGGTGGGGGTTTAAGTGAGAGTAAGTGCTGATTAGCATTGTGACCATCGCACAAACCCACACAAACCCACTTAAAACTGCTTTCATCACCTTATTTGATTCTGACACTGATCTGCATATCAGTAAAATAACCAGTCCTACTATGTCTTGAACCCAGAACACTCCAAGTTACAGCACAGTGCATTAGTCCACTGGGCCAACTCAGCTCTGGGGATTTGTTACTGTTTTTGTAAATATAGCATGCAGAACAGTTTTGTAACATTATGAAAAAAATACACTTCTGACAAATTTTGAACCCAGCAGCCTCTAAGCTGCAGTTCAGTAAAATGTACCACTAGGCCAACTCAGCTCTTGGAAACTGCTGGTGTTTTTGTAAATATATCACTCAGTACAGTGATATAACATTAGGAAAAAAAACACTCCTACCAAGTATTGAACTTAGGACCCTCTGAACTACAGCTCAGAGCAACACACCATTAGGCCAAATCAACCTCTTTGTTTGATTCCTCCAAATCTTCTGGATTTCTAATACTATGAAGGGAATGGACCCCTTTCTTAAGTCAAAGTACAATTAAAGTTCATGAAATTAGTATTGTTTCAATCTTAGATGTCAGCCAAAAGTGCTCTTTGCAGCACTCACAATGTGCCCAGTAATGACTCCTTCTGCAATTCATATGGGGTTATATGGATTGGTAACATATCTAAATATGACTGTCGATTCTTTTTTATAAGACCCATTGCTCCAACTACTATTGGAAATGTATGGGTATCCTTCTTCCACATTGCTCTCATTTCTGCATGCAGATCCTGATATTTTATGACTTTGCATCTTTCTGTATGCAAGACACTGTAGTCACTAGGTGTAGCAATTTCAATGATCAATGCTACTTTTGTCTTCTTTTTTGGACCACTATATCTGGTTTTCTAGCCTATATCTTTTGAACTGTTGGTAATGGGTGATCCCATGTGATATAAAGTTGATCATTTTCTATGATGCTTTGCGACTCATGTTTCCAGTATTTTTCAGCCAAATCAACTGTAGGGAATTACTGGTGTTTTTGTAAATATATCATGCAGTAGAGTGATGTAACATTAGGAAAAACATACACCCTGCCAAGTTTTGAACCTAGGACCCCCCAAATTACAGTTCAGAGTGATACACCACTAGGCCAACCCAGCTTTGGTGAACTCCTGCTATTTTGTAAATATATCATGCAGTACAGTGATGTAACATTTGGGAAAAAATACAAACCTGCCAAATATTGAAACCAGGACCCTCTGAACTATAGCTCCGTGCAGTACACCACTAGGCCTAATCAACTCTGGGGAATTATTGGTGTTTTTATAACGATATTCTGATTATCAGTGACACTACTACATATAATGTGACAAATGACAGTGTACTTGGGCCGGTGATGCAGACACCGAACCAGTGCACAGCCAAAGACATGTTGATAGATTGACTGCAGCCATATGATGTCAGGTACAGTTGGCAACTGCACAGACTGTTACAGAATTTTCACATGCATCAGTATGTTTAGCTACCTGCTACAGACCTATCACACTTCCCAAACACCTAGAACAGGGCATCCACACAAAAAACATATATACAGGGTTGGAGGGGAATGTTCAGGTGACAGGGACATGTGTCACAGTCTCCCCTAGAAAAGATACACAGCTGATAGCCCAGCATCAGCTGCAGCAGCATGCAGATTCAGATAAAAATGATGTATGACACTCACATCTGCCTGTCTCCATAGTGGCTCCAACACACATTGTTAAACACTAACCTACCATGGAATCAGAAAGTTTGCTAACAATGGGAAAACATAACATGCAAAACTGTGGACATATCACATCAAACCAAACAGTGAACAACATTTCTACCTACCCTCTGTGATGCTGTAATTCATACACCTCGATAATGTCCTCCTCACAGGCCAGGAAAAGGGGCAAGGCCTACAAGAAGGCCTTAATTATAGCATTGTGTTCCCATGCCATTGGCTAATGGCAATGCAACTCAGCTGCTCTGCATGCTTTTAGCAAGTGTGAGTCACAGATTAGTGCATAGGCAATCACCTGTTCATGAGCATTACTTACAAAAGGCAAGTTGCTGCTTATGGTAAAAAGGTCTGCAACTTAATTTATGAAGACAGACTGCGATTTACAAGGAAAAATACCACTGGATTTCTGCTCACAAAGGAGTACAGTACTGTACCAGGTATGTCATACAGTTAACCATGTAATGGAATGCAGATGGGGGGATGCAGTCATGGGAAATAGGAATGTCAACAGTGGGTCTCAATAACATATCTTGGAATGACATGTTGCTGTCAGTCTGCTGTGTAGCACCTGCAGTCTTGGCTCTGTCTGCAGTGACATAGATTGCATCTCTGGTCCCTGAGTCCCCCAAGCAATAGTCAGCCCACCTAGAAATGTTACTGGATTGTCTGTTGTACAATAGCGACAGTAACTACTGGTGGATATAGCTGGCATATCACATCATGTAGTGTCATGAGCCATTCTCCGTCTGTAAATGTCATACAGGGTAAGTTCAAAGATTGTCCAGGTTCCCTGACTTTCCCCGCCATACTCTAGCTAAGTCACTGTGTACTCCACAACTGTATCTCATTGCCTGACAGCCATGGCAAAGCATACCTGGTGACCACCTGCAGCAGGACAGCAGGTTATAGGCAGTAGTAGTGACGGGACACAGGCTCCACCTCATAAAAAGTGTGTACATATTGAGCATACAATGTAAGGGAATGAATACAGTGCCAGATGTTAATGTACCATTACTGTGTTCCAAGGGGTCTGGTATGTCACATATACATTCCCCACACTCTGGGGACACCAATTACATATTGTCCAACTGGTTTGCAGACATCCACATTTGTCTGGGATGGGGTCCACATATATCAGGCACATGTACACATTCTGCAAACATCTGGATACTGCAGATGTCAGACACCTACAAGGAGGAAACTGTATGCCACATATGCACTGATCTCAGTTATTGTGTAGCACAGATGATGCTCGAGTGTCCACATGCACTTGTAGTGCCACTCACTTAGCTATTGGATGTTGGCTGTATGACATGGTACTGTAACATTGCCCATAGGGGGCACACCCCAGTTGATGGCAGTGATGGGTGTGGAGACATGACAACACAGTCTGTCACAGAACACAGGCCATAACGGGTATACCTAGGACCACATGAGGTTACTAGGCTATGGGGCCTGAGCCCCCATATGCCTAGACCATATGTTAGCCCATCTTTATGGAGGGCAGCACCTGATGCCCCAGTCTGATAGGGACACAGGTAGTATACCATGCGTGTACATGCAGTTAGCCATCCAGTTATCCAGGGTCTGCCTGCAAAGGTGTAAATAGCTACCCTGTCTGATGTGGACATGGTGATCATTTCACAGCAGGATGAGTGTGTGGGACAAACATCTGAGCTGCCATGAAGACCAGTTGATGTCACACACCAGGTTGAGGGCATGTGTGTGTGTGTGCATGTGTGTGTGTGTGTGTGTTAATAGAGTGGAACTTGAGTTGCACTTGTGCAGCAGGGCCAACAATGTGGAGTCAGTGATTGCCTTGCATGTAAGACAGATGTCACCTCTGAGGAGTATGTATGACACCGGGCAGAGGGTTGGGCTTATAGCCTATCTGTGTTTGGTAGATGTTTGAGGCCCTGTTACTCCCTGGTCTGGAGTCACTGTGATGTCCTCATCTGCTGCATGTGCTGTGTGAAGTGAATGACAAACAGGGCATTTTACACAATAATGGACATTATTGTGGAGAATGCAGGGATGTTAGGACCCCATGTCTCTGGATGACATACTCATAGGTATGAGGTGGCGCATGTAGAAGGTTTACCATACAACAGAAGCAACATGGTTGTTAAATGTCATGTTGCCATCGACCTCTGTGCACAGATCCCACACAACTGATTGTGTGGTTAGGATGTTGTTAGTATAGTGATAATTTGTGGGGATGTCACTCTCCACAAAGGGTTTGCCACTGCATGTTGTGGTATGCAGCCTGATGCCATGTTTTTGGCACCTGTCATTTTTCCTGCATGAGACCCTCCTAGGCAGATTGTCCACATCAGTAGGGAATCCAGTGACAGCAGACAGCATTCAGTTTTCTGCAGACATGGTCGGCCATAGGCCAATGGCTGTTCCCTGGAACACAGACATGTACATCACATATAACAGAGGGCCAAACACAGAACAACAGGTTATACCACTAGTTATGGGTCAACTGTTTGGGGTGGAGTCCCCTATGTGGATAAGTTGGGTCATGTCAGCGCACCATTGTGCTACCCTATGGCACCATATTGTGTGATGCATACTTGGGAGCATATATCTATTATGGCCAGGTGGTGATAGTGTCAAAGACTTTGCCCAGGTCGAGGTAGGCAGTGTGCACTGTAACCTCCCATCCATGGCTTTGGTGACTGTGTCAAAGAGGCTACCAAGTGTAACAGTCAATCCCTTCCTTGACAAAGCCTTACTGTGCATGATGGAGTGTGTGCAGGTCACCAATGTCCTTGTTAATGAGGTTCACTATAAACTACAGCCTTACAGAACAGCCAAGTTAGGCTGATGAGTGTATAGTGTGACAGATTGGTGACAGTGGTTGTCCTTCACACAAGTGGGACAAAGGGGGTAGTCAGAACTCCTTTGCATACAATGGCTTATGTTGTTGCAAGGTTATGATTGCAGTCATGTAGGATGCATCCTGTCATGTGATAGGCTCCCATGGCGGATGTATACCATGACTTTTATATGGCAGTGGTGACCTGTTCCCTACATATAGGAGAAGGTGTCAGGTATTATGGACATCCTGATGTACTTATGGGGGGGCAGGAGGTGAAGCCATCACAGACTCTGTCAGACATCAGGTATGCTATACCTACAGCACTGTTATAGTTGGTGTCCTAGACCACCAAAAGTGAGCAGATGCAGGTGCTACCTGTGATGTTGCAGACATATGTGCAGAATGGGAAATGATTGTCTGCAGTGGATGTCGACAATGTGTGCTCTGGGTTTGCTGTGCAGGTTTCCAGGAGTGATCCCATTTGTTTGTTTACACTAATGAGACATTGCTTGTAAATGGCCACCTGCCGCTAATTTGTCCTGAACAGTGGTATGTCATCCCTGCTATAGACACTTATGTATTGCAGATGTCCACCAGGCAGGTGTACTAATCCTTGCAGAGGATGATGTAGTCCTGTCGGGTATACCTGACTCCATGCATCTATACAAATGAACATCTAACACATGTGTATGTGTGGATAATGGTGCCAGTACTTAAAGAGGGCATTGGGGCTATGAAGCTATGTATATCACTCCCCAGAAAGCTATATTCCATGTTGGAGGTGCATGTATGTGTGACCCTAGCTAGATGGGTATTGTGGGAGATGGTGACTGCAAATGTGACTTCATGATAGTTGCTTTGCCAAGGAGGATGAGACTGTAGAGATGCTGTAGGGGTAACCTGTGTTGTGTATATCCACTGCAACTCACCTTCACCTCATGTGGGGATAGCTCCTAGCTGCACTGAGGTGTTTGTAATTCCACTGTTGATGGCTCTCGTGCCATTTGTGTGCTGGCATGGGTACATCATCCAATGTTTGTTTGGGTCATTCAAGTGACCCAGGAGCAGGGTACAGCCTCACATCAGAATACAGTTGAGGATGGTCCATATAGGCAGGATGGGCTTCCTGGCCACATGTGGTGGCCAGTAGCTAGATATGATTTGAATAGGTATGTTGCCAATTGTAAACTGCCCCTGCAATGTCCCCTGTGCATCCCACTGCCTGTACAGCGTGGAAGTATGCATGTGTCTTATATATACTGAAATCACATGCCCCACGCCATTTCCACCCACACTTTGGGGTATGATGGTATGATACTTTGGTTGGCCAAGTAAGGCTGGGGTGCTCTCTGCACCTTTGAATCCTGTGTGTGTGTGACTGCACAGATGTCAGCATTTCCCAGGGTTAAGAATGCTTGCACTGAGGACAAAGTCATGTGTAGACTCCTTGGGTTTAGCAGGATGGCCTTCAATGTGTGCTGCACTGACAGTTGTATGTTGGTACTGATAACCTCACCACTTTTCCTAATGAAGGCACTATGGGGTTAGCGAGAACCATTACCAGACAACAGATGGAGGCCATCTGTTGCAGACCATCACGGTCTGTTAAGCATATCATCCCTGGCCCACAGGTACTGGAACCCATTGGAAGGTCACAGGATAAAAGGCCACATGTTAAAGTCAATTATTTCCTGAATGTCTTGCAGCATCAATCTGGTTGACAGCAGAATGCCGCATAAGGCTAGGGACATACCTGTGTGGGACACATAATCAGTGTGCTCACTCATGTCTCACTACACATAGTCCGGGGACATATAATCTCAGGTCAGGCATGGCAACATGGAGTGTGACAGACCCCTGACAGTACCTGTTGGTGAGATACAGCATGCGTATGCAATATGGCAGAGTTTGTCACTTGACACAAATGTAACTTTGACCATCAACATATACAGTCAGGTGAAAGTTACATCAGTGTGTCTCACAATGGAGTCTGCTATGTGTAACATGTTTGACATATGTTGATGCCTGTGTGGCTGTGAGATGCAGGTGTGTGGCCATGGGTGGCATGTGCTGTGTACTGCTGTGGCATTTATGTGTGGCTTTTCCTCAGAGAACTCCTTTATTTGTAGATGTGTATGTTGAGGTCCACTGCATATGTGTGTGTGTGTGTGTGTGTGTGTGTGTGTGTGTGTGTGTGTGTGTGTGTGTGTGTGTGTGTGTGTGTGTGTGTGTGTTTGTGTGTTGTATAGGTGTGAGTGGTGTATGAGGTGTGCTGACAACCTCTTTGGGACAGATATGTGACCCTGACAGGGTAAGAGCATGGGCTGCAGGTTATTACTGACATTGCATCTCTCACACAGTGTGTTCTTTGGTGGTGATTGTAGATAATGTATATGAGGCAGGTGCTACACTGTGCCAGGACACCCATATCAACCACACTGCCAGAGGGAACTGTAGGACACTAGTGAGCCATATAGTCTAGAATGTGATGGAGGAAGGCCAGGGAGACCTGAGGGGTGGGTCTACAGCCCAGGTGCGACAACAACAGTAGGAGGCTGACTCCACAGCATACCATGTAGACAGACTATGAACAAGCAGTAAGAGGTGCAACAGGTAAATACATTGGAACACCTCATAGTACATGCAGCAAGTAGCATGAAACATCAGGATCGGGAGGGCAATGCATGATGTATTGCCACTATGTTGCAGAAAGCCACATACATACTGTGGTGATAGATGGTGAGGTATGATGTGGGAGTTAGTGGTGGATAATGGTGGCAAATGTGGATGTGCAGGGTGTGTACATAATGGTGAGCACTGTATGCGGTCCTGTAATGTGTTCCACTCTTAATGTCTTTCCGGTGGGATGTACAGATGTCACAATTCACCTTTCTCAGAAGCTGTGATTACTGCCATTATTGATGACCTGAGACTCCATCACAGGGTGCTGTTGACAAGGACCCGCCACAACCCAAGCTGTGACTACTGCCATTACTGATGACCTGAGACTCCATCACAGGGTGCTGTTCACAAGGACCCGCCATAACCAGCAACAACATGCTGCACTGTGAGGAAATCTTGTAGCAATGGAGAATGATGTGTGCCACTAGGACAGGAGCTATGAACAGGTCCAACACCTTGCTACAGGTATAATACATCGTGCACGGCAAAAGGGACACAGCTGTGGCCAGGGACCATAATGGCACCAGGGGAGGGCCTGTTACACAACCCCCACTCTCATCCACAGAAGAGTTATTGTCAAATCTGGGTGCAGCAGGCAGCTCACAAGAAACTATCACAACATGACCATGGAGGTGGGTGGCACAGATTCCACAGTCAAGGAGTGTCTGGGTAAGTCACAAATATTACTGTAGCATTCATGGTGGCAGCCTCTGCATACCTGTATGCATATATCAGGTCAATCTGCATTTGTGGATGGGGTTTTGTAATGCACACATATGCAAATATATTGTGAATGTCAGCAATTTGTGTAATATCACAGTTTGTTCTGTACATGTTGACAAATGCACGTATTATCCTGTACCGATGCCATATGTGTGTCTGCTGACAATACCTCTCCCCCACAAATCCATAGGTACCGCTGGTGCAGCTGGGGACCATCATCCTGTAGCCAGTGAGTGTGGAACTGTTTTGTTATGGCTCATCTATACCCTATGCATGTTAAGGGCTGCCAGTCTGCCATGACACTACTGGTTAAGCTTAGCCATATTACAATAAGTGCATACTGACTTGTGGTTGGGTTCCCTGCAGTGCATCACATCAGAAATCACAGTAGCATAGTTGCATGTATTTTGTAAAGGAGTAGCCAGTCTACTATACCAGAGTGCATTACTATTGTGTAGACGGGTACACTGTGTTTTAGGTGAAGGTCCATCACATACTGTGACTTGTCACATATCTCACAGGTGTATAGTACTACCAACATTTAATGGATGTAGTTGCACTGCATGTTGTCAAGGGCCTGTCCAGAGTGTGTCTGTTGTGGTCTGTTTGTGTGTTGTGCATGGCATCAGTCAGAAGTTGTGGTTTGTATCATGCCTTTGTGGCACCTCACCCGTGTGTGTGTGTGTGTGTGTGTGTGTGTGTGTGTGTGTGTGTGTGTGTGTGTGTGTGTGTGTGTGTGTGTGTGCGTTGGGGGGGTTCAGCAGACATTGTAGTGCAGGAGTTAATGTAGTCATGTTGGTTTCCCCATACAGGTGACCATGGGGATTGGTGTGTGTCACCCTCACAACCTGATGTCAGTGTCTCATCAGACTCTGATGATGATGGTGGCCATAATGAGGCACAGGTGGGGTTGTTGGGTGCTGAATCTGTCCCATTGATTGTCATCCCACTTCCACTCCCAATGTCCCTGTATAGTCTGTATGCCCGCACATGCCCAGTCCCCAGCAGCCACAGATATTGGGCAGTCAGAGGATGGTGGCATCAAACAGGGGAGTGTGGCAACTATGGCATCTGTGACCCTAGACACTAGCTATAGCCAGAAAGCTGGCGAGGTCCCACACTGGTAGACTGACAGGGGTTGTCGAAATGTTTTTTCAAAAGCAGAAGCTAAATTCATTCAATTTAGCTTCTGCTTTTGAAAAAAAAAACTTTTTAGAAGCATTTCAGGTTTGTGCTGGTAATACTTATATTTAACAAAGCAATTTTAACTAAGGTTTATGTTTGAAGCATTTTATATAACAAAATATATATACATATCTATTTGTTATATCTATGTATTATATATACTTTTGGTTTTAACTTTTAGATTCATTCACCTTTAAGGTACATGTGTTTTAATGCATTTTGCATGTGTAATTGAATTTGTTCACTCATTGGTTAATTTGAATTAGATTAGTTTATTTATTCACCAAAGGAAGAGAGGTTAGGTATCCGATGAAGTTATTGTGATGAAAACTTATGTGGAATAACTTTACAGCATTATTGTGCTGTTGTTTGTGCTTTGCAATTTTGTTTGCTGTGCTGCGCTGCTGTGATTTAGCTTGCTGTGGTTTGTTTTTGTGCTTGTTCATTAAAGCAGTTGTCCGTTTTGCTGAAAACTGTGCATTCCGCCATGCACGGTCCACGGCTATCCAAAATACCCTCATGTAGGGCTAGTACATGGCTTCACTGTGTGTGTGCCCAGCTGTCCAGCATCCCTACGCACACACACACACACACACACACACACACACACACACACACACACACACACACACACACACACACACACACACACAAAATGCCAACTTTATGGCACAGCCTAGGCCTTTGGCAACCCAACACCACACCTCATGCATGTGATGACACCTGTGCCACATCTGTTATCCATACCATCATTGCAGTGACATGCTAACATGGAAGCAAAAACAACTGGAAACAGTTCCAAAATTTATTGCACTTTAGCACCTCGGCCAAACACCCTTCAAGAAGTAACCACTTCTTGAAGGCTGTTTGGCCAAGGTTCTAAAGTACAATACATTTTGGAACTGTTTCCAGTTGTTTTTACATGCTAATATGTGTCTGGTGCACAGGGTGAATATAGTATAGTTAATGGCAGTTTGTAGTGCTGTACTGTCATGTCCTGTAAGGTGCTGAATGCTGCCAATTTTCATGTGTACACATCAAAGTGTATGTACCTTTGTGCCATGATGCTTTATTGCTGTTAGTACTACTGACTGACTGTTGTCTGACCGACCTTATTCTGTTTCTGTTCCAGGTGTTTGTGTGTCTAAGTCATGGGTACCTCCTGCCATTACAGAAGTTCATGATGGCATAGTGGCAATGCAGAGACCTTTTCATCACCAAGGTATGGCTGTATATGTGCATGTTTACCTAGGTGCATATGTGTAGAACTGTGTGTGAGGGACAATGGAGGCAGACAGCATACTCTTGCATGCATACCCCTTGACACAGCATGCTACTCTAGATACATGTCACCTGGGAGTTCCATAGGATTTCAGGTTCATAGATACATAGAAGGTTACTAGAGTACAGGCTCTGGGTCCCTTACAAGCCTAGCCATTACTTTACCCACCAGCACAATCATTGATCAGCACCTGTTGCCCCTGGTATTGATAGGCACAGGTTGGACCCCTGGGACAGAGTTTTGTTTTCCCATCCAGTCATCATGGATGCACTTGATGAGTGTCATACTCTGTTTGTCATGTATGGGGAAGTGCATTCCTGAGATAGGACAGCCTCTGGAAGACAAACCTGTTTCTCCAGCAGGTTTATTTGCTGTCGCATATGTGAGCCAGGCCTGTCATGTTGGTAATATGCACAGAGTTAGACTCACATATATAGGCCAGCTGTTGAAGCGCTGAGCACAACATTGCCATCTAAGCATGCCAAAGCTGACCTGTGTACAACATGTCCAGTACCAAGTGGGCCACTACTGATTCAAGGCTGTCTGCATGGAACAGGTGTTGAAGGCCATGGATAACCTTTGTGGGTGTTAACATAGCCTTTCCAGTTGGTGCAGATGTCTGCAAGGATACATACAAGACCGGCCATTATGATAATGTATTGTACTGACTGAGGACTATACAGAGGTAATGTTCACCTTTTGTCTGGATGTAGTCCCATTACCTATGTGTTGAACCACATCTAAGCCTTTTCTGACCACTGCCACTAGTTGATGGCTGAATACAACAGTATTATCAACCTGAGTAGCCAGGTCTGTCAATGCAGTTTGCATGTTTATGGGGTTGCTGTTGATGTGGAAAATAGTGGGTCCAAGTCTTCACCATATGGTATGATGGTACTGTTTTCTGTATTCAGCTTGAGGCCAGGACCTTGGCACCATTCCATACCTGCTGTATAACCTCATTGCAGTGTGTTAATATCAGTTTGTGGGTCAGTGACAGACAGAACACTACTTACAGTTGCCACAGCCTTAGGCAGTACCTACATATGTGGGTAGTAGCAGTCAGCATTCGTGCCTAGGTATATGTGGGTCATTGGGGGTAGACTCTTCTCACAGGGCCTGCACATGTCTACATATTGCACACACATAGGCAACACAAAGTAGGGTTGCCGCCTTATCAAATATGGAATATGGGACACATCTTGTAGTATCGTAACAGTTGGCAGGACATTCCATACCCATGGCAAGTGCAACAGACAGGACTTCCCTTGGCTTGCCAATATGACAGCTTCTTTGTGTCACATCACCATAGGTTATGCTATTTCTCATATCATTAAGGTGCTTCTGATGTGACATAACTGCTTTATGCTAGTAGTAGACAACTTCAGGAAATGTTTGTTGTCCTACTCTCTGGGGAAATCTGTATTATTTGTGTTACTGTCACAGGTCACATCTGGCTAAACAAGGAGTGCAACTTGAAGGGTGGGACAGGTAGAGACCATACCTCTCACCTGTACAGATTTCTGCAGAATGTCCGGATGTTTGCACATATTTTTTTCCGTTTGTCATAACAATGTGGTTTTCTGGCAAAGTAGTGTGAAATCATTAAAGACTGACATTACACAATAATGACAGATATTTTCCTGTCACACTTCATACGCTTCAAAAAATCCATTTGAATGCATACCCTGTTATGCTGTCTACTTTGTATGTTTGTCAGAGCAATATTTAAATGTTAACCCTAATATTTGGGCTTTGTCCCACTTTTCTGTATGGCTTTATCCAGATGTCTTTCTCTAAGGGGTCAAGAGGTATGTTTGTAGCCCTAACACAGTCACACTGGTGCAAGGGGATATACATATGTACACACACACATCCACTCATGAACTGCCCTTGTTGATAGTAGAACCACTACCTACCTAGTTTTACATACGATAACGCTATATAAATAGCACACGAAGCACGGAGCTTATACAGTTTTGCAGTGTCTGCCACTACTATTCAGGTGGAGGACATCTGCATGTGCTGTAAGGATTGCCACTGGGGAGTAAACAGGCCCTTAAAATGGTATAACCATGTCACACACACACTGCTGCAGGGGGACATGCATTCCAACATGGTAGACCGGTTTTGTATTAGCTTACATTTTCTTATGGGTATGAAGTCTGTATCTCAACCAAATGTCATTGATGTTTTCACATCAACCTGTATTTTTTTGCCAATAGTTTGCCTGATAAATGCAATGTTATGACAAACAGAACAGATATATGAGGAATACGTGTGGACATTCTGAGAAACTCTGACAGTCATGGGGTATGGAAGGTGCCCACTGACTTGTTGTCAGTACTGACACACTTACATGGTAGCCTTTGTATCCTGGTGCTAGACTGACTTGTCACAACCTGCTGTTCTACTAGGCACTATCTAGGTTACTCAGACCTGTGTGCTGTCCATATCTGTGGCCACCTATCCCTCCATTGTCCAGCTTTCCTGCAGTAACAAATATTGACTTCTGGACAGCCTGTAGAACTCCTACCATAGGTGTAGGTAACATGCAAAAGTGTAGCCAAAGTCAGTCTTGATCCATGGATGCTGCCACCCACAGTAATGTATTTAGCCCAGTGAGCCACAACAGCAACCAGTCAGTGTTGTGTACTTCCTGACACTATTAACCACAGACATACATCGCACATTGACCCCTGTATATTGCGGAAATGGAAAATTTTAGCAAGTTGATTGGGACAGCCCTGGGAATGGGTAGTCTTCTGCTATTACCTTACAAACATAACTGTTACTGCAGTTCTATGTGAACATGGGTGTGTGGTGGGTAAGGGAGTCCATACCTTTCAACTGTACAGATTTTCCCAGACTGTCCAGGTGTTTTCCTCACATTTTGGGTCCATTTTTCATAGCATTGTGGTTGTCTGGAAAATTAACAGGTACAAGCAAGCAAAATCTGAGGGTAATGCTACTTAATGCTAGAAGTCTAAACTCAAAAGGCACTCACTCGAGGCACTCCTTAAAATGGAGAACAATGACATCTGTGCAGTAATAGAGACCTGGTTCAAGGCTCCAGAGAGCACCCCTGCATTACCAGGCTATAATTCATACCACACCTTTTGGCCTCCTAACCTGGACTGAAACACTAAATACAGAGCCGTGTCCATATTCATTAAGGATATCCACATCTCCAGGCTAGTTGCTCAGCATAATGCATCCCAGATTATCTAAGTGGGCAAGGCTGCAATCCAAACTGTAGCTCGCTACAAATCCCCCACCATGCCCCAGGATTCCCACTCCTCATTTTTTGATACACTGGAAAATATTAGGGTAGAACCTAACACCCTAATAATGGACGATTTCAACTACCCCACCATTAACTGGGAAAACTACCCATGTACCAACTCTTGTGCTCAATGTTTTCTGGAATTCATATATTCCAATGCCTTGGATCAACTTATCCACACCCCCCCCACCAGGGTCAGCAATATCCTAGACCTGGTCATTACCAACATGGGCAACCGGTGTTCCACACCAGAGGTCAATTCCTCGTTGGTCA
Source organism: Protopterus annectens (assembly GCF_019279795.1). Lineage (NCBI taxonomy): Eukaryota > Metazoa > Chordata > Ceratodontiformes > Protopteridae > Protopterus > Protopterus annectens. Next base: position 1,914,415,510 of record NC_056735.1, read on the forward strand.
GATCTGCCCACAAGCTAATCCCCCTAGACATCCACATCCCACTTCCACCCCTATTAGGGAAGCCACCATAAAAAATGTCTCCAAAGCCAACTTCATGCTTCTTAAGACAGAAGTGGCAAACTTCACGACACCCATACTGACAGACAATAGAGGTACGACTGCTGAATCCTATACAAATGCACTTTACAAGTACTTACACAAGTGCATGGATCATGCAATCCCTTACAGAACCAAGATGCTATCCTCCAAAAAAAGAAAGCCAATCTGGTAATCCCTTGCCATAAACAAACTCTACAACATAAGAAATTGTCGCAAAAAAGAGTAAAATCCCATGAGTGCAGGAATTCCGTGGTCAGCCTCAGTAAGAAGCTGAGATCCCTCATAAAATCCTCCAAAGCTAGTTATGAAAAAAAAATTGCCACTGATTCTCAAGGCAACTACAAAGCATTCTATAGCTATGTCAAGAATCTCAATGGCAACACTCAGATCTGCTCTGAGTTACAGCACAATGGCACTAAATATACAGAACCAACTGATATTGCCAACATCCTGGCAGATAGGTTCAGTGCTAACTTTACCCTTCTCTCGACCCCTAAAGGGCACATCTCTATACCAGAAGAATGCAAAGTTCCTGTAATCATGGCTGCACAGGTAAAAAACACACTCTCAAAAGCCAAGAACACAGCATCCATGGGACCTGACAACATCCCAGGCTGCATTCTACATGAACTACAGAATGAACTGGCACCCCACCTAAGTACCATATTCAATCATAGCCTCACCTCAGGCTTTGTGCCTACTGAAAGGCGCACAGCAAAGGTTATCAAACTCCACAAAGGGGGAGCCACCATGGACCCCAGGAACTACCGCCCCATTAGCCTGATCAGCCTGGTCTGCAAGGCTATGGAATGTATCATCATGGAACTTATAAACAATGACATTGGTAATCTCTAAACTTTGGACCCTACCCAGTTCAGGTATGTAAAAGGCAGATCATGTCTCCTAAACCTGATAGACTTCTTTGAAGCGGTCACCAAAGCTGTAGATGAGGGTAAGGTGGTTCACTCAGACTATCTAGATCTTGCCAAGGCTTTTGACATCATCCCCCACTCTAGAATTATAGATAATCTCACTAAACTAGGTATAAATCCCTATGTCACAAGATGGGTTGCCAACTGGCTCACTAACAGAACCCACACTGTGAAAGCAGCAGACTCCAAATCTGACTTCAGACCAGTGACTAGTGGAGTACCACAGGGTTCAGTCCTGGGTCCTCTCCTGTTTGGTTTCTACTTCTCTGAAGTACAGGCTAACACAGAAGGTCTTTGGCTAACAAAGTTTGCAGATGACTGCAAACTAGGAGCCATAATCAAAACTCCTAATGATGTGGACATCCTACAAAAGGGCCTCACTGAGACAGATGCCTGGTGTCAAAGCCATGGCCTCAAGCTTGATGCCAAAAACTGCATTGTCATCCCTTTTGGTTAAAACTCTGTACCCATGAACTACCACATAGACAGTAGTCTACTTAACAATGGAAGTGTGATAAGAGACCTTGGGACACAGGTGGACAGTAGTCTCTTCTTTGATAATCACATCGCCACAGTAGTAAGGGAATCCTTCTATGTGGCACACCTCATCACAAAAGGTTTCTCATCCAGGGAAAAAGAGGTCATTGTTCTCCTCTACTCATCACTCATTAGACCCATTATAGAGTACAATGCCCCTTTTGGTATGTACCTCACAAGACATCTACAACAACTGGAAAGGCTGCAGAAATACCTCACAAAGAGGATTACTGGCCTCAAACAGATGCCTTACGCAGACCGTCTCAATAAACTCCAGCTTTACTATGTCACATATCGAGTACTCAGAGGCAATCTCTGCCTAACATACAAAGCTATGTCAAACCCAGAGCTGTTGGACATGCTCCCCTTAAAGAAATCCCACTCCCTCCAAGCTACACACTCTAGGGACCTAAACCTTGTCACCACAATAAACAGAACATGCTGGAGGGATAGATTCCTGTCCCAGAGACTTCCCATACTCAGGAACAAACTATCTATCTATATCAAACAAAACTCCTCATTAGCGTTCTTCAAGAAAAATCTTGATGAATGGATGAGAGATAGGAAATTCACTCTGGGGATCACTTCTGTAGTTCTGCTTGACAGGGGCACAGGGAAATTATTTTATTGGGTGGCAAAAGCCAGGGTACTGTTTGGTTAGGCTTATATAGGCCCTAGGGCCAAAAGCCTAGTACCAACCTATGAACCTACTGGCAAATCATTAAAGACTGAAGTTAGAATGTAATGACAGACATTCAAGGTTCAAATGTTTTACCCTTCAGGGAATTCATGCTGCTGCAAAACGTGTTAATCTATCAACTTTCTTTATTTGTAAGAGCAATATTTAGCAATTGTACCTGTTTTGGGGCTTTTCCCCACATTTCTTTATGGCTTTGAACAGATTTCTTGCTCTAAGAGGTTGAGAGGTATGTATGGAATTCCAACATTGCCATCCATGCATCTGTCCTATGACCCCAATGTTTGTAAGTCCCTCACAGTGCTGTGGGTTTTGCTGGCTTGGGGCCTACTGCATATTCTGGTGCAGTCAGTATTTGGCAGGGAGTTCCTGTTGTCCCACATAGCTGTCCTTTGTCTGTTGCTATCCCAGTAGCCCACTCCATTCCCTTGCATACAAGCAACAATAGCATACATATGCTACCACAGTCTACTACCCCATTCATTTGTTGTTAAGAAGAGTGACTTACCTTGTGCCTGCATCAGTTCAGAGGACAGTGATTCAGGCTGACTCTGTCAGTTGCATGCAATACACAGACTATACATGGTTAGGTACAGGTGGTGTGATGTGGCTGGCATCATTTTTACTGTGAGTATGTGAGTCGGAGTGAGGTGTCAGTCCCTGGGACCCTAGGTCATCAGTGTATGTGCTATGCATTGCCTCTTTGCCAAGGCCAGGGCATACTGAGCATGCCTACATCTGCCTACATGGACAGGCTCAAAGGGTTTTCCTCCTTGTCCTCCTGTGCCTGTGGGGACCTTGGCAATGGTGGGAGTCTGTGTCTCCTTTCCCTGTGATGTTCCTGCCACAGCTGTTTCTGCAAAATCATATTGTGTATCATGGCAGATACCATGAACATGTGTGCACATGTGACTGAAGAATACTGCATGGCTCCACCAGCTATATCAAGGCAGGGGAACTGTGATTTGAGCAGCCCAAACACAAGCTCTCTGGTGTTCCTAGTTTGTGCGTGTGCCTCATTATGGCATTTTTCAGTTGGTGTTTGTGCATTTTTGATGGTTGTCATCATCCACAGTTCCAGTGCATAACCACCATCCCCCACTAGATGGTTGTATGGGATGTCACCCCTGGCAAATGCCTAGTACAGCTGTGCAGCTTGCCAGATGTGGGAATAATGATAATTGCAGTGGCTGCCAGCACACAAATTGATGATAATGCCCTGGGCTTTTCACACAACCTGGCAGTTGATGGAGTGATACCCCTTGCAGTTGACATACAGTCTACCCTCCTCACTGAGTGGTGCTTTGATGTGCACATTAGTGCAGTCTATGACACTCAGTATCTCTGGGTAGTGTGCTACTTGGTGGAAGAGACCCATATTGCTGGTCTTCTCCTCAGGGGTGTTGGGAAAATAAATGTGCACACTGGCATGTGTTAGCATGACATCCAGGAACTGGTGGAGTACCCTGGATGCAGATGCTTGTGAGACCCCCATGATGTCCCCAGTAGGTCTTTGGAGAGTACTTGTAGCTAATATTCTTAAAGCTACATTTCCACTGGGATCGGTTCCCCACTGTTGGCTCTGGGTCTGAAGTGAGGGTGGCAGAGCTCAGTGAGTTCCTGTAGTATGTCCCTGTCTACCCTGTAGCACTCTACTATCTCCAGCTCATGTAGCCCCTGAAAGGTTACCTGGGCCTGAACACTCTTCTCCTCCTCAGTCTGGGCATATTGTCAGCATCATCATCACTGACCTCTGCCTGTAGTGCATACAGATGTAGAAAAGCAGCAGCAGCCCCTATCATTTTGTCAGTTAAAATCCCAAGTGTGTACTCCAATGGTGCAGAGTATGTTGGAAAAAGACTGAAGGGTGTATGCATACTTTATATTGTTGCACTGCAGATGCAGCCTGTGTGATTGGCTTACTATGCTGCTCCTGCCAGCTATATTATTGAGGGCTTTGAATGGGGTAGTGTCTGTTGAATAGGGCTCATCAGTCATTTATACTTGTTTGGGTTTCCCAGGCTATTTCCTTTTATTTATTTATTTTTTTTCAATTTCGTCCACTGCTTAGCCCTGTGGCTCTCTGTGCAAACCCGCAGAGCTAGTGTAAACATTTCTCAGCAGTTTGGACTTTCCCTTGTACATGGGCATGCTTAGCTTTTCTTTAACTAGCTAAAACATGCACTGTGGGGCTAAGTATAGCTTAGCAGCCTCAGATACAACCGCCTGCTTAGCTATGCTTTGCTGAGTGCAAATAGGTGCCGCTAAGCTACAATCCACTTACATATGCCGTGACACCATCCCTTTTCATGGCACCTATCTGTTCTGCCTATACCAACACAGCTCTAGCCCTACCACAGTTAGTACCTATGGACACTGTGGTCTTTTCTGCGATTCAGTAATCCTGGCTCATTTACATACACCTAATTGCATATACCCTTGATAAGGCACTATACCAGGGCCTATCTCCTTAGCTAACACTATAACTTTCCATTGTATGACTCTTCATGCTGGCCACTATAATGCAATAACTTTAAATACCTTTATATTTCATATTTTATACATTTTATTTATTTGTTTTTTTTTTTTTGCAAAATAGCATGTTTGTGCACTGCTTAAATGTGTCAAATGTATAAAAAAAAGATTAATTTTTCATATATTGCATTACTTTTTCATCTCAATAGCCATAGATATGGCCATTTACATGGCTGCTGTAATGTATACAACCTTTTATTTGGGCTGTTTAACTTTTATAGTCTGGTACATGGTTTGTAACCGTGTACAGTTTTCCTGCAGACACAGCACCTACATGGATGCTTTTCGGCTTGCTGGATTGGGAAATCACCTAATTTGCATGGATTTCACCAGTAGATGAGGTGATTTGCATTCTGCAGACACCTCCGTGTTCGCACGGTGTCCGCACGCTTGTGCATGCCCCCAGCCCTGTTTCCTGGATTGCTCAGTGGCCATATTCCATGTTCCGGCCACAACACTATTCCTACATGGAGAATTGCTCTGTGTACGGTTTATTAAATTACCCCCATGTATTATTTTTAGCCCAACAAAATATAGTATTATGTATCATTAACTTTTAATTTTTAATTTCTTTCAAACTTAATACAGAAATCTGAAGAAGTACTAATAGATGAAACTGATCTATATTAACAATGTTAAAAATATTTCTGAATGTTGAGTGAAAAGATTTCTAAAAAATTTTGAAGACATATAAACTTTTTTTTTTTTGATACAATGAAATGCTTTCAGGAAGTTTTAGCAATTATTAACGTATAATTTTTTAGTTTAACTTTTAATTTAGTTTAGTTTAACATATATTGGAATCAGTGAGTTGAAGTAGGGCAGCACTGTGTTGAATATCACACTGGTGTATAGGAAAGGGGTATTTAGCAAGTAAACATGCTAGTTGTCATTTATACAACAGCTACCCTAGTAAACCAATCCCATGCTTTTAAAACAGGTATATAAATGGAATGATGAATTTCTACACTTTCTTCTGTTTTTTCAATTACTATTTGAATCACTTATTTGTGTGTTTTTAATAAAGAAGATTGTACTTGAACCAGCTTTGCTTCCCTCCTTTCAATAGTGGATTTATACTATGGAAAGTTTTAAAGAAAGCATTTATACAACCTGTTATTAGGTTGGATATTCACAGTATGTTTTTAATTAAGTGCCTGAACTCTGGGGAATCCTAGATCTTCCACTCCAGGAAGTTTCCTCATTTTTTGTTTTTGGACTCACTATATTAATGTACTGAGTTTGTGAGACTTTGAGGGATTCCATGGAAACTGTTTTGATTTAATGAGAATCATGCATTATGTAGATGATTATGAACTGCATTGCATTATCCCAACATTATGTACATTTAGATAAAGTACTGCATTGTATAAGGGATCTCTCGAGTCAATGAAGGCAAATAGACACACTCTTGCCAGAAATAGTTGATTTATATCTAAGATATTTTAAAAGTATGGTTTTTACGTGTGATGATTGCTGAAAATATTGATTATAGTGACAATGGAAAAAGTACGTAATCTATGGCTGATGAAGCAAATAAGATAAAAAAAACAAATGCCCAGATATTTTAAAACAATGTATGAAAGCAAAACTACCAGGAATGCAAACATTTTCATTATTACAGCAGATCTTTAGTGCACTGTGAAACTAGATGGCTGACAGCGAATGGTGCATGGTTCCTACTCAAGTCAAATCATTTCTTCTTGTTTTAAACTTCAAAATCAGCCAGACATGGACAAACATATGTGTGACATTATCATTAAATCACTACTTTAATTATTATGAATTCTTATGTTTGGGTCCCCAAGGTCACATAAATTACTGGGGCAAGTAGCAAAAATAGAGGTTTTAAAATAAAATAAACTATGTGAAGACATTGCCATTTCAATTAACTATTTTTTAATACAGGAATAGAATTGTGGATGCAATAAAAGGGAAGTGGAGATAACTGCAGGGTATGCGATTGCAGAAGCTTTTAGAAGATGCAATGTGATCACGCAACACCACTGTAGAGATGGAAGCTGAAACCAGAAACATCACTAACATTCAAGAACAAAGGGAATATGAAATGTAGAAATCTGAAGGGGTTACTAAAGGTCATGTGGCTACTAACACATGGCCATCTTTCTCAGCAGTATGTCAGAACTTTTTTGCATACTGAAAATCTTTGACATAATGTAGTTTGTAAACTGAAGCATGCATATTCAGAAGCCTCAAAATGACCATCAACTTAAAATACACTCCAGTAAAAAAGTTTTATCTGTCAGAAGCATAGTTTAATCTTAATTTGTTTGAGCCTTTAGGGGAAGACTGGCATCTCTGCAATTGATTATGACATTTAAAATGTGCCAAGCTTTATCTGCTTGTCAGGAAAGGAGATTTTTTTGTGGCTTTCATCTTTGTAGGACATCATATTGCTCAGTCTACACTAAACAGGTACTGATTTAATTAAATTCTTCTCTGTTTTGTAGCCTAACAGAGACTTAGAAATACATATTTAATACATTTTACAACAGTGCATCATATTTTTTGCAAACTGAACATCAAAGGTCAGCTAAAATTAATACTCATCTTTCAGATTTGCATCCTTAAGGTACTGGTATAAATTCAGAAACTACCTTTTTGTTGTCTTTGAGGCATGTGCTCAACTTTACTTCTAATATCACATCTTGGTTAACATATTTTCAGTGTTACTTAACTTTCTGAATTGATGCCTGTGCCTGCTATTGCCATGTGAAATGTTGGACAGAGGTGGTTTACTCATTTTCATGAATGGGGAAAGTAAGCAAAATTAGACAGCATATTTAGGTTGTAAAAAGAAATATGGTTTAATATTCAGGCACATTTTCTACAGTAAACCAAATATTTTGCTGTGAAATATATTGACTTCTGAGAGATACAACCTAAACCTGAGATATAGTCTCTACGATATGTTGTGTTAAAGTGACGAGATGTCTGGCTCAACAATAATGTTGTTTATTAATGAAGCATACAAGCATGCTTTTTGCTTATAAATGTGTACCCAATACACAGTGCCTAAACATGCACAATCACTGAGATTCAGAAAGAATCCCATATGTGATTGTAATCTGCAGAAGCCAAAGTTGCAGTTGACATGAACACATAAAATCTGATTCAGAGACAAGTTTAGCCACAAACAGGAAGACCTCATTATCTTTAAATGTGCATGTCTCTGAACTGGGTATAATTATCGACAGCACTAAAAAGTACTTGTTGGTGAAGCATACGACTTGCAGTCCATATATCTCCATGAAACTCACACACATATGCTGGCATTCATACAAACACACACACACACACACACACACACACACACACACACACACACACACACACACACACACACACACACACACAAAAACATATGTACGTACACCCAGATATAAAATCAACATGAAACTGCCTTACTAGATTGCATAGATTCACTCACCTATTTACCCATATGCACAGACACACAGACATATACACACACAAACAAAGCCCTCCCACATTATTGATCCTCCAATTAACCCTCCCAATGTGTCCAACCAGGTAGATATGTACAAACACACACACACACACACACACACACACACACACACACACACACACACACACACACACACACACACACACTCACACACACACAAGTATGTACGTACACCCATACATACAATCAACATGAAACTGCCTTACTAGATTGCACACACAGACACACTCACCTATTCACCCATATGCACAAACAGACACACACGCACAAACACACCAAACACACACAAACACCTTCCCACATTATTGATCGTCCAATTAACCACCTTCTAATGTGCCCATCCAGGTAGAAATGTGCAAACACACACCCGCGCACATGCAGACACACACACACACACACACACACACACACACACACACACACACACACACACACACACACACACACACACACACACACACACACACACACACACACACACACACACAAACATACAGAAATTCACAACCTCTTGCACCTCTGCAGACATGCTCACACATGCACACATGCATCCTGAAACACCATCCACCACTACATGTTCTCTTCACCTTACCAAACATTATGTGTATGTGTGTGTCTGTAAGAAGAGATTTTGTAAGGTCTAATATTGACAGCACATTTTTATCTTTTCTTGATATCAAGTTTATGATTTCTGCTGTTATTATACATTATAATAACTGCACCTCCCTATTGAGATGAACAGTCCTTCAAACCAAGTAGCCATGTAAGAAACATGTAGACAAATATTTTTTTTTTTAATTTTCACTTAATATAATAGATACTTTATACATTGAATGAGCTGAATTTATCTGGTAAGTAAGCAGAAGAATGTATTCAGAAAACAAATCATTCAAAATTGTTGTAAAGGTACTTTACTCATTTCTTGGGCTGCAATATTTAGTTAATTGACTTTAAGCTTCAGATTCAAATACTAATTGAATTCTTTTAAATAGATGGAAATATAAAATCTTGGGACTCATCCAAAGTAATTGTTTTAAATGGTTTACCTTTATAATGCCGAATCATAGTGGCACAAATGCTCATATGAGTGACTCGTAAGCATGAAAGTGAAAACGGCGATAGTCCTCAATGTTCGAAAAACAGCAAATCAAAAAGCAGATTTGCTGTTTTACGAACATTAATGTTGAATGAAAAAAACAAAGAAGTGTAAAGCAGGGGGGCAAGCCCCCTGCATCCCCCATGTGGGGGCTGTGTCCCCCACACACCCCATACTTTAATATTCTAACTCCGAGATCGCACTACAGTGGGGAAAGGGACCATTTCCCAATCCCCACTATAGTGCAATCCGCCCCACAATGTCAAATGTGCAATGAGCGAATGTCAATGTGCATTCGCTCATTGCACATTCAAACATTTTTCCATTCGGCATTTGTAAATTCAAGCACGTTTTTTTCACAATAATATAATACTTTAATTCAGTGTGTTTCTATTTTTCTTGTTCTTTAAGACAATAATTTAAAAAAATGTAATCAGCTGTCAAGTTACTATACTGGAAACTCAATAACCAGAAGATGAAATAATGACCCTGGGCCATTGGAACTATAGTAGGCAGAGAGTGCTGCAATCTGGTGACATTATCAAATGCATTATAAAGTTTTATGAGTGTGTGTGTAAGAAACAGAGGAAAAAGTGGGCTTCAAAGTGTATGAGGTAGAATTAGGGAAGAAAGTGAGAGAGGAACTGATTAGGAAAATTTGAGTTGAAGATCTGTAGATTGCTAGGCAGGTAGCTTTCAGTGGACATAAATGGGAGGTTTCTAAATATATGGCACAGAACCCCAAATAGAATGAAGAAGGGGGGATGATGCCATACAGTTAATGATGAAGATATGGAAAGGAGGAAATGGCCCAAATGCATATGTTATGGGAATATAAAGAAGCCCTGATGTTATACACTAATGTGAAAGATGAATGAAGTAGAATATATGAGATAAGAGGTGAAGTAATATGTTTTATTTATTTATTTATTTTATATGAGAAGGTAAGGTGACAGGAACAAATAGAAAGCAAAGACATTATATTGTTAGAAGTAGGAATAGAGAACAAAAATTAGCCATGGGATGGAAGAAAGTGGATTTAGAGTTTTTAAGGAGGAAGAAGAAGAAGATAAGTACATGGGTTACAAATAAGTGGCTTAGCTGTAAGAAAGTAGGGTAATGGAGGGAATTTAGAAAATGTCAAAAAGAGGGGATGGAAAAAGAAGCAAGTGAATTGATGGGGATAGAGGAAGCATGAGTAAGGGCAATAAGAGCATAGGGGCAGAGTGTGAGTAAAGGGAAAGAAAAGCTGACACAGGAAAGCTAGGAGGTAAGCACACATATTGCAGGATGGCACATTGCAAACATTTAAAAATAAATGCACAACTCTTTTCATTGCCAAGTAGCAATGTTAATGCAAGAGAGGTGCACTCTCAAAGTCAATATGGAGTTGTTGATATAATGTGATAAAAGGACTGGGTTGTCTTTTAAAGGACTGAAAATAAGAGGATTTGGAAAACTATAATGCTTTAATAGTAAATACAATAAAAAGAAAAACAATAGCAAATAAAGCTAAAAGGTATTCAATTTGCTTGTTTGCATTGTTTCTTACATTTAGCATGATTCCTTTGCTCCATATTAGTTACAGCTGTGAGTGCTTTCTAATAAATCTGGCCTGAAACTAATTAATATAATTATGTTATTGATAGATAAATCTCAGATGTTGATGATTTTAGACATTCCCCTAGATTTAATAAAATCTGTCTAGGCACAGTGTAGACCCAACACAGAATGTTACTGTGTCCATGTACATGGTTGCCCCCCCCCAGCAGCCCATCATGCATATTAATCATGGCGCATTGCCGAGGGAGAGCCATAGGACACAGTTATTGAATCAGTGTAAGGAGTGTGGTGCTAACTGTTTCCGCAGATGAGTAACACACGTCCTGCACTGTCCAGTTGTATTATAGCAATATAATTCAATTTTTAAAAATTTTTTTAAAAAGCATATTTGCGTGGCGTGGAGCTGTACGCAACAGTGCTAAGCAGTGACGAGACACCTGCTAAACATCTAAAAATAGAAACCAGATATATTTAATTAGTCTATAAAAGTCAAGTTTAAATGTAGCTTAGTGGGCTTGCACAGTACGCTCTGGTGCTCAGCACTGCTTAAAGGTAACTCAGAGGAATATGTAAAGGTATAGCAAATTGTTACATATCCATGTAGCTAAATGGTTAGAGTTATGACCTAGTGTGCAGTATGTGCAGGGTTTGAACGCATGGAAGAGTAAATTAGCATTTTTGTTTGAAATACAAATTATGCAAATTATTTTTAAATACTAGCCTGCTGTGCCCAGCTAAGCTTTGCTAAGACCTGCTAAGCCTTGCTAAGCACCGCATAAACACAATAACAGCTGAAATTGCTCATGCAATGCTCGGCTCTGCTTAGCTGGTTTGCACACTGCTAAGCATATGGGTTTTAGCACTGCTTAGCTCAGCTGAGCTGGTTTGGTGGTGTTAAGCAATGTGATACATTTTTAAATATTACCCAATGTCATGTAAGGGCAGGAAAACAGACTATATACAGCCCAATAGGCAGAAATATGGCATGATCCATTGGAGTTCTGTGTCTGAGGGATACAATAGCAGGCATTGGAGAGGGTGCGCATTCTTGAGTGCAGTGGTGGGGCATTCAGGAGTCCAGGGTCATGTTTGGACTCCTTGGTAAAAACCATGAGGGCCAGCTGATGCAGGATTGCTACCAGGGCTCAGAATGCAAGGCAGAGGCCTGGGACCAGCTGACAAGGGATGTCACCAGTGAAAATGATATCCCCCACACAGGTGAGCAGTTTCATCACCACCATGATGATCTGAAAAGATGGAAGGGGGCTCTCTTGGACACCTGGGTCCAAGAATTCCAGAATGGGAATGTCCCACATGTTTGTAAGTACCATTACCTGTTTTCACCAATATCTAATCCTGAATGCTTACTAAACTCGTAAATGGTGTGCTTCTCTCCCAACAGCTGCAGAGGAGAGGGCTCACACATTGAGATGCATGCTAGGCACTTGGCCAGGTTGAGCATTTTGCTATCTATAGTCTAATAAGAAAAACAGAGTAAAACATTAACTCTAATTAGGTATATACAGTAAATATAGTATTCCAATGAATGTGGATTTACACCTATACTGCAAGAAGTGCACACTGCCAACTGTAGTGCCATAATCAGGGAAGATTAAAGCATTAACTGTAATAAACTATATGCAATAAAAGTTTGTACTGCAATAACTGTGTAAATACTGCTGTGCTGCAACAGCTGCATAATGAAAATTGTGCAATAAAACATAATATCTTACGAGTAACTGATTGAAGGTTTCTCTAATAAAGTCTGTTGTGCAATGACTGTGGATGTAGGGCTGTTTTACAAGATATCAACCATTAAAACTGTTCTACAATAAAAACATGAAATTGTAGCAGTACCTGCATAAAGCTATATCTAATAAAATCTGTTGTGCAATAGGGCTGTTTTGCATGCAGTCAATTATTAAAAGCGTTCTGCAATAAAAACACAAAATAGTATTAGTACCTGCATGAAGGTATGTCTAATAAAGTCGGTTGTGCAATAGGGCTGTTTTGCATTAAAGCAATTATTAAAACCATTCAGCAATTATAAAACCAAGTAGTATTGGTAGTATCATTACCTGCATGAAGGTATATCTACTAAAGTCTACTGTGCAATGAGTGTAGGTTCAGAGTTGTTTTGTAAAAATTGACTTATGACAACTGGTCTGCAATGAGACATGGACCAACAATGATAACAGCAAGATAAATCATGTACGAGATTGTCTTGTTTTCACCATTGCATGTCAGCTACAAACATTCAGGCTGTAAGGTACGGTGCTGCAGTCAGGTCTAACAGTATACTAGTTGCAGACTGCAAATAACCCATAATCGGATATTGTTTGCTGACTTCACAGATATTTCAGCACACTAACAATGTATTGTGTACAGCTGAATTCTATGTAGTAATGTATACCTTACTTTAGTATCTTTGTCATGCTTGAATGTCATACGTGTGTGTTCAACTGTCACTGCAGTCAAGTATAAAACTGTACCACTATTAGTATATCATATTTTGGAGCCAGGTGAGCTGTAGGCAAATATCAGTCAGTCAGGAATCAGCAGTGACTCAGTTTGCTAAATGCTGTGTATATAGTACATTTTTGCCACACATAGACCAGGGTTCAAAACCAGTGCTATGTAGATCTAAATATTACAGTATCAGTCACATAATGTTTACAGGCATTATCTCCACAGGAACTACATGTAAATGGGTGAGGTATCCCATATTATGAGTACATTATTGTGTATTTACATGTCACAGACTGTTACAATCATTACCAGGAATGTGAAAATACAGCATAAAATACAGGAAACAAGTGTAATAATAATAATAAAAGAAAAGAAAAGAAATAAAATGTGTAAGTTTTGGTATGGCTGTATGCCTGGAGTGTGTGTTAAAGGTTGCTGCAGTCAATTAAAACATTTGATGCAGATGCCCTCTGCAGTCACTGCTATTGGGTTCTCTCCCTATGCCTGCCAAGCAAGGCATGATAGTTGTTTACTTTCTGTACTATACACATGCATGTCTCCCAAGTGTCACACTGTCATGTAATGTAATTGATGTTGCATAATTCCTCTGTCACAGATGTATCATTGGCATGATTATGTAAATAGCAAAGTAACACTACATCAGCCCACAGTACACCTTGCTAGCTATGTAGGTGGACCTGATGTGCAAGTGTTCTGTGTAGTTGTGTACCTGCAGTTGTTACTGCTTGGCCCATACTGTCCCACATAGATAGCTTGAGAGGTATGTACATGCTGCAGCAGCTATAGGGCACTTTCACCCATAAATAAAGGACAGACCTGTAGAGTACTTAGCAGTACTGTTGTCAACTATATCGTCTATAGTGGTATTAATGGACTGTATTTCTCTGTCTTCCCACCCCTTATCTTCAAATATTTAATATTTTATGCATTGGTTATGGTTTACTATTAACATATGCTGTTCCATATGCTTTGTTTTGGGGCATGTGTTTTATTATTGGCTTGTATTACAGTGGTTGCATATTAACACATCTTGTTAAATTACTATTTATAAATTATTCTGTTGGCCATATGCCGTAACTGTTACTGGCATGCTGTTGATATACTGACTGTTCTGTAATTCATTGTTGTGTTTCACATAATATGCATTGAAATATAATGGGGTTATTTGCAATGTTCTGACATGTTATTACTAACAATGGTTTTGTTCATAACTAACCTAAATGTATTGCTTCACCTCCATAACCATAGCACATCGGGGTAGGCTGGTTATTGCTGATCTGCCTACTCTACCTCAGCCGGCCGTGCCACTGGGTCCCTGCACATCTAGGACCCAAGCTGGTTTTGGCCTGTCTGTTGGCTCTGCACCACCTTCACCCTGGGAGTGGTGGCGGAGGGCCAGTTGTCACCCAGGATCAACTACCAGCCATGCTGCACAGGATTGTTCATAGAAGCTATGAATGTCGCCCCGCACTGGATTGAGGACAGACTCAACAACCTGATTGGGTTGGGTGGCCCGGGTACCCAGCATCTAACACAGCTACTTTCAGAGCAGTGAAGGAGCAGTGTGGACCTCAGTCATACTGCTGCCATCTGGAGGCACATACACTTCGGATTCCACAACACCTTCCCCATCCAAGACGTTTACTCTCCTCATGTGTCAAACACTGCCCCTTTCTATTGCCTTGTCTGTCTGCAATTGCATCCTTACCTATACAACGTACCTCCCCACACGTACCTATATACCTTTCCCAACATTCCACTCTCTCTTTATAAAAAATAAATAAATAAAATGGGCACCTGTCCCACAAAAAAAATCACCCTATACATAGCTCTCCAATTTGCACATGTGTCCACTGGACACAACTAATTTGGTCCAATTGGCTTGACAACACATTTATGTTGTCCTCACCCCCCTCTCTGGGGTTTGAGAGTCCAAATTCATCCACAACATCTGTCAAACTCCACAGCTGTTGCTGTACAAGAAATGAAAAGCTATGGTCCTTCCTTACACCTATTCTGCACATGCCTACCTGCTATTCACTATGTTTTTTCACCCTGCTTGCCCCCATTTCACCACAGTCCTATCACCCCCTTTTTCTTTTCTTTTTAAATTTTTAGTATGGGTTTGCTCAGAGCTAAGCCAAGCTCCTCGATGCTGCACGATGCTCCTCAACACACAAACCTGCTTAAATGAGCTTTAAAGTAGCTTACAGATCCTATTTGTTTCTCACAGTGTTAGGCACATGTATAAAACAATCTCCCTTACCAACTATAGTTAACTCATTAGGCCACACAGATCTTAATTAAAGCAGGCATATCCAGCAATACATACTGATTGCCACTGATTGACTGAAATCAAACCTAATGTGACAAATGTGAGTGTACCTGTAACTCTGATGCAGAAATATACAAGTAGACAGCAAAATAAATTATAATAGCAGTACGTGAGGCCTGAGATAGCAGGTAAATGTTCCCCTATACCTGCAACATTTTCAAACACACCTGCTAAGGCGTTAATGGCAGAGTACATATGTACAAATGAGACCCTGCTGCTGAACAACTGCCTTTGAAAGCCATGCACATACTGATGGATGCAGACAATGTGTGTTACCACATATATCAGGCAAAGACACCTACTACAGCACTGACTCAGTACCTCAGTCTGTCAAATGCCTTGCATATCAAGTGTTTTTTCCAAACACCGTCCTGGGTTTGAATCCTGTGCTCCACTTCAAATACATTGTTGTGAACACAGCAAGTAATGACTGAGTCATGCAATTTTCACCCCCATAGGTTACTGCTACTGAATTGACAACTACCCAGTTTTGCAAGTCACAGGCCTGCAGGCACATATTCATATAGCCTAACTATATATCGCCTACTACTCTACTATTGGTACTGTTGCATAACAGATGTACCTTAAGCACATGCCTCAGTTGTCTGTAATGAGTACCATTACCCTGGGTCTGCTGTAACAACAGGGCTGCCACAGCTACCACAGTTGCACATACAGCTTGCAGGCCTCCAAAGTGTTCACACTTCCCCCATTTTGTACTAGGCTGCAGCAGCAGCCTGCAGCATACATGACTGCATGTTAAGGTAGCTGCTACAGATTGGACATACCTCACAAACCCTATAATAAGGGATCCGGACACAATCATACATAAAGGGGGGCAAAGGCTCAGAGATAGGGGCATGTTTCACAGTTTGCCCATACAAAAATAGTAAGTTGATAGAATAGCAGCTACTGCATTACCATGCATATTCTGATGGTTATGAAGTGTGACACTCACATGTCTCTCTTCCCCTTCTGACATCAACCCACAATGCTTGCCAGTGGCCTGCCAGATGAACACACTGTCATGGGACACTGACCAAATATATGAGGCAAAACTGTGGACATACTTCATACATCTCTACAGTGGACAGTATTTGTACTTACCTTCTGCAATGTTGTAGTCTCCACACCTTAGTAATGTCCATCTCAAAAACTAAGAAAGGGGCCAAGGCCTACATGAAAGCCTTATATATACATTGCACTGTGGTGCCATGTCATTGGCTAATGGTAGTGCAATTCAGCTGTTTTGGATGCAATTAGCAATTCTGAGCCACAGATTGGTGCACAGACAATTACCTGTTAATGAGCTTTACCTACAAAAGGCAAGCAACTACTTATGGGGAACAAGCCTGTATGTGGTTTTCTTCACACAGACAGCATATATGCAAAGTATTTGCAGAGGACTGATTCACTAAAAAGAATACATCACTCTACCAGGTATGTACTACATTTTCCCATAAAAATGAATTCAGATGGGAGGATTGAGGTATGGGAAATATGGATTAAAACAGAAGGCTTATATTAGATCTATGATAATGACATGTTAGTGATACTCTGCCGGCCAACACCTACAGGCAAGCCTCTCCATTGCCATTGCTTTGAAACACATCTGTGCTCTGTCCCTGTCCATCCCTCCTACAACGGTTGTCTTTTGTAGTAAAGATATTGGATTACATGTAAAACATTGTGACACTAAGTAAGTGTGTACACTCCTGTAACATCAACCTATGGACTGAAATTCATCTTCTATTAGTCTGTCAGTGTCAAATATAAATAGTACTAACACTGTAAAAGTGTCCCTGAACGTCCCTGATGTACTCTGGCATGTAAACTGTACCCTGTTTCATGAGCATTCATCCCTGTCTGGTTAAGAGCTATGCCTAACCTACCTCACAACCTCCTGCAGTAAGAAATCAGGACAAAGACATATTTAATTGGGGGACAAAGGACCAAACTCAGTGGCAGAGTATACATGTTGGCCATACAAAGTAATAATGTGACTAGAGTAACAGATATTACTGTAGCATAAGTATTATCTGAGGGGTCTGACAGGTGACAGATTCTCTGTCAGTTTTCTGACAGTAACCATCAGTCAGTGGACACCCATTTGTCAAATATGCACAAGTTTGTACAAGAATGACCACAGCTATGAGGCAAATGTGGTGACATTCTGCAAACATCTGCATAGCTGAAAGGTATGATGGCTATAGGGAATATATACGAAAGCAGGTTTGCATTGCTGTCTGTCATTATGGTACACTGGTGTGGCTGGACTGTCCCCATATAGTTGTTGTAATAGCACACTATTTGTCCGACAGTGGCTGCATCACATATTAGTGGGGATTTGCCCATGGGGACAGACCACAGTACACTGCAGTGATGGCTGTAGATACATACATCAGAATCTGTCACAGCACACAGGGACATTATCTAGTATTACTACTATCTTGGTGAAAGCCACACATGTAGTGTGTCACCAAACTGTGGGGTATGACTTGTGAGGGAGCAGTGGATAGTGCAGGCCATTATGGGTGTGTAGGTCTGTACATAGTGGACATCCATGTATCTGGTCCTGTAATGTGTTCCCCTCCTGTTGTCTTGCAGGAACAATGTGCCAATGGAGACATCATCCATTTTCATCTGCAGAAAATGATGCTATACTGGATGTCCTCAGTCTCAACCATCACATCCTGCTTTCAAGGGGTCATCACAATCATGAACAGCAGGAAGCATTGTCGGCCGACCTTGTGAGGGTTGTTAATCATATTGACCAACAGGAAAGGGCCTATGAGCAGGTTCAACACCGGGCCACAGACATGGTCAATGCTGCACGTCAAAAGGCAGCTGCTGTTGCCATGAATTGTGCTGCCACCGGTGGAGGTTCTACAACAGAACAACCACTCTCAGCCACAGAGGAATTCCTGGTGAACCTAGGATCAACCACAGATCTCAGCCAACCATCATGCCATATATCCTGGAGGTGGGTGCCACAGTGTCCACCTCAGAGGAGCGTCCAGGTAAGGTTACTGTGTTCACCAGTATAATAGATTAGCAGTCATTGTTGTAGGCTCTGCAGACTAGTACATGGTTGTCAGATCTATCTGCACTGGCAGGAGGGGTTTGGCTTTAACCCACAGTTGTGCACACATACTCAGAATGTCAGCGATATAGCCAAGATCACATTAGCTACTGTACATGTGGATATATGCACATTTTACCTTGTAACACTGCAACATTTGATGTTGCTGACAATTCCTCTCCCTCACCTTTTCACAGGTACATCAGGTGTGTCCGGAGTTCGTGGTCCTGTACCTAGTAAGTGTGATACTGTTGTTTTGCCAGGTCAGATATACCCTATGAATGTTAAGGCTGTCATTTTGCCTTTTGCATGACTGTTGTACTTAGCCAGACTAGAATAATAGTATGTTCCATTTTAGAGTAGTTAACTACAGTACACAGGTGTATATTTGTATAAACATTAACATGTTTGAACTTATAGTTATGAGTTCCAAATACGAATAAAACACAAAAAGAAGCAGCCAAACTGGATTTTAAACTCTTCTTTACTGAAAATTCTGGTACCTCGGCCTTTGCCTTCACATGGAATATCATCCTTTTACTTCAACCAGTATATATACACCCATTTAATTCACATTAATTAAACAATTAATCAATAATAAATGAAACAATTTTCTAAATATGCTATTATTTCAATTAAATACTAATAAATACAATTATATCAATTTTTACAATGATATCAAATACAATACATAAATATATTTTTTTATTACAATTAAATTTCCAAATTCATTCCGTTAGGAAACAAAGTCCTATAATTAATAATAAATTTAGATTCCATACTTAACAATTTATGTTGAAAATTAATATTTGCTTCCCCTCCCCCAAATGGTCTAGCCAAAATACTGAATTTTAAACCAGTACATTTCCCCACCATGAAATTGATGGAAATGGCTAGCAACAGGACTATCAAGTCTGCCATTCCTAATATCTCCTAAATGCTCCATAATTCTTTGTTTTGCCCTACGTTTGGTCTGTCCTATGTACCATTTTCTCTCCTCGCAATTACACCCTATGATGTATATGACCCCAAATGAATTACAATCAAAATGATCGAATGCTTGATATAAAACCCCATTCATTTTATGACCATCAAGATTGATAATTTTATCACAAACCTTACATTTTCCACATGCAAAAGCACCTGCATTACTTTCTTTTTCTCTTTTACCCTTGCTTCTAACCAATTCTTTCAGATTTTTACATCTGGTGTAAGAAAAAATTATATTATTTGGAATTATATTTTTCAAAAGGTCATCACTAGTGATAATGGGCCACATGTTCAACATAATTTTTTTCAAAATTGGAGAGAAAGAGGAAAATCTATTCACAAAAAAAATTTTATCCATTTCCATGAAATTAATCTTGTTATTATGTGATAATATATTCATTCTCTTCTTTTTTATTCTTATCACAACATCCATGACCCTTCAAATTTAATGTTCTTTCTACACTAGTTCTATGTGATCGAATATTATCCCATGAATATCCTCTGTCATTTAACTTCTGACAAATAATATCAAATTTCCTTTGAATATTAATAACTTTGAAAGTGTTCCCAGCTATTCGTTTAAATTCTCCCAAAGGTAAAGAGTTGATTAAATCAACACTATGCATGCTGGTAGCATGCAAAAAATTATTTACTGCTGTAATTTTATGAAAAGGTTTGTGTTGGATCTTACCATCTGAACCAACGTAAAATTGCACATCCAAAAATTGGATGGTATTAATATCAACTACATAAGTAAAATCCAAACCGCAAGGATTTGATTTTAAACTAAATACAAACTCATCAAAATCATGGGGATTTCCTCTACACAAAAATTAAAGGTCGTCAATAAATCTTTTGTAAATTAATACATTATTCTGAAAAAACTTTTTTTGTGTATACGAATAAATTTTCAAAATATCCCATGAAAATGATAGCATAGGACGGTGCAAAACTAGTACCCATAGCTGTTCCTTCTCTTTGTAAAAAATATTCATTATCAAATTCAAAAACATTATGTGTAAGGCAAAACTCTAAAAGGGAAATTATAAAATAGGTCCTAGGCCCTTCCCCTAGAAAAGTATGTATGGCCTCCAAGCCCCACTGTGTGGAAATGGATGTGTACAATGAAATTACATCTACACTTGCCCAATAATAGTTATCTTGTCAAGTTATCCCCCTGAAATTGTCACAAACTTCTTTAGTATTTGTAACATGTGAGGGAATTCTCTTTAAATATTGTTTAAGCACTGAATCCAAAAAGATGCCAACATTTTGTAAAATCACCCCCTTACCTGATACTATTGGACGCCCTGGGTGATTCATCAAGTCCTTATGTATTTTAGGTAAAATAAAAAACCTTGCGTCCTTTGGATTCTTAATGAATAACTTTCTAATATCACCCGGGGAGAAAAATCCTAACCTTTCACCTCTTTCCAATAGGTCATGTAAAGTATCATTAAATTCTGTTTTAGGATTGGTAGATAATGAAACATATACATTCCTATCTGATAACATGTTTAAAGCTATCGAGTTGTATTTTTCCTTACTAAATACAACCCAATTACCTCCCTTGTCCGATTCCAAAAAAATGAAATCATCACTCATCCTTCTTATCTCACATAAGGCTTGCCACTCTTCCTTGCACAAATTGTAACTTCTCATTTGTTTTTTAAATGTAAAATATTCTTTGGTAATCTGCTTGTTCAACACCTTTTCAAAAAAAATTTATACAAGTATTGTTTCTCAAGGGGGTAAATTCACTAACATATGGAACATTCGGAATGTTGAATTTACAATAACCCGTATTAAATTCAAAACCCGCAACACTAACTTCTTCACCCATTTCATAAATATCAACACACTCATTTTCATAAATTGAAATGTCCATTAATGAACTCTCTAAAATAGAGTTATCACTTGTATAAGTATCTGAGACATTTCGTTTATTATGAAAAAAACTTTTAAATATAACTTTCTACAGAAGTTTTTAACTTCTAGCAAAATTTCCACCAAAGACGGAATGCGTGTGGTTATGAACTTCATACCCTTGTATAAAACCTTTTTCATGTTTTCAGTGATCAAACAATCAGACAAATTGATAATATTTAAACTACCGTCAGCACAAGCTACATTATGTACATTAACAGAGTCATTGATAACAATAGGAGAATTAAGTCTTTCTGTAACAGACCTGAATACGGTCAGTCCATGTCTATTTTCTACTCCCCCTGGTCTGAAAACGCCGGTTGCGACCTTTGCGTTGATTTAATCCTTCATTCCTGGAAGCACTCAAGTCTGCTATCCCATTGGATCCACAAGTTCCTTCAGCATTCAAGTCCTCAAAAGAAACACTCTTTCTACTCGATGAATTAGCTTCCACAGAAGAAGCAGAAGTGTCCCTGAGATCGCACGATCTATTCCTGCTGTTTTTCAGAGGCGCTCTTCCCCGCCACTTCTTAAAGTTATATTGCCACGGAAAATTTTTACCGGTACTGTAATCATTTTTATCCCTGGTAATTTTTTTCTTTTTATGCAAAATAACCTGCTGTTCGATTTTGGACACTTTAGTTTTAATTTCGATGATGTTATGCTCACATTCCGATTCAGAATGATTAGAAAAAACTCCCCCTGCATGTTCATAATCTCGGAACGTATTTTACTAAGCACTCTCTCATTGCGCTTAATCAGTATCTTTAACCAGCCCAAGGTGCATTTTAAAGATACATCCTTCCATTCTTCAAATAAATCAGAGTCCTCATCAGAAAAATCATATGCTGGTAAGCGATCCACCCTGAGACCCCTGGGGGTGATATTAGATTCAACATACTTCTCTAATAATCTAATATCATAGAAGACAGTCGCCTCCTTAATCATTAATTTCTCTAGCTCTTCGAAATGCATAGTTACCTCATTTGAAAAATGAAGCCATGGGTCAGAGGAAGCAAATTTACTTTCCCTGTCTTTCCAAATGGAAGAAAAGTCCAAATTGACTGGGGTTCTGTTGATAAGCCCCGGTGCTCCGGCTGCTTTATTGCTACTCATCTCGAACGAAAAACACTTCTGGACTCCGAAGAATCCAAATTAAAGTTCCAAATATGAATAAAACACAAAAAGAAGCAGTCAAACTGGATTTTAAACTCTTCTTTACTGAAAATTCTGGTACCTCGGCCCTCGCCTTCACATGGAATATCATCCTTTTACTTCAACCAGTATATATACACCCATTTAATTCACATTAATTAAACAATTAATCAATAATAAATGAAACAATTTTCTAAATATGCTATTATTTCAATTAAATGCTAATAAATACAATTATATCAATTTTTATAGTTATGAGCAACTATGCAGCTTGCTATACATGAGGTAATTACTCCAAGATGCCCATTCAGACACAATAGGGAGAAGGTACATACCTTAGGCCATGCTACTACAACTGACATATCATTGTCAAGATAGGTGTATGGGGTTTTATGTGTAGTTCTGTCACATACACTATCATATTGAATACCTCACAGGTGTATTGAACTGGCAACGTTACCTGGATGTAAGTGTCATGCATGTTATACAGGGCCTGGGCTGTCTGTGAATGTTGTGAGTGTGTGTGTGTGTGTTGTGCACAGGATCAGAGATAAAAAGATGTGGGACATTTAATGCAGTTATGGATCCACATTTGTGTGAAGCTGTGTGGATTACCATGCATAACAGTATAGGTGGTAATGTACTGCATTTTTCATGCTTCTCACAGGTGAACAGGGGGATTAGAGTCTGTCCCTGTCACAACCTGATGTCAGTGTCACATTGGACTCTAATGATGATGGCGCCTATTGTGAGGCAGAGGTGGGGTTGTCTGTGGCTGAATCTGTCTCAGGTGTTGACATCCCTTTTCTGCCCCCATTGTCCCCACAAAGTCAGTATGCCCACACATACCCAGTCACCAGAAGCAACAGGTATTGGACAGTCAGAGGGTGACGACATAGTACAGGATAGTGTGAGAACTATAGCGTCAGTGAGTGCAGATCCTGCCCTATAGCCAGAGAGCTGGTGAGGTCCCATACATGCCGATTGACAGGGGTGTTCAAAGGAAGACTGCTGCCCATCAACCTCTTGTTGCAAGTGTCACATCGTGGGTCACCCACCTCTTGTTTTGGGCTGTCATGGAGACAATGCAGCACCAGATGGATGCTTAGGGTTATGGATGCAGAACAGTCTGACATCTGTGACTGCCACCATTGCATTGATGACACCACGGAATGTTTCACTGATGTAGTGGACAGACAGTGGGCTGAAACAGTGTCTGTTTTTGAGAGCACATTGTCTGTGCTGAAAAAAGTGGTTGGTTGGGTGCCAAACACATGGACATAGGCCTGCAACACCATCTGCTGGGAGTCCACTTGGCCATGCACACTCACATTCCCATAGTGCCAGTACCTGCAGCTCTACAGAGGGAGGTGTACTGTCCGCACCACAATGTGGCTGGCCATGGGCATGTGGTCCTGGGTGGTCCCATGAGGGACACAGGCCAAGCAGACAGCAGTCACCATCAGGTACTAACACCACATCTGACCTTGGGCATGGTACTGCCAGTGCTACTCCTGATGAAGCCAGATCCCATGTTCATGTCTGAAGATGGTGAACTGTCCACTCTATCATGTATGGTCCACAGCTGTCCACCATACACACATTTAGGGCTAGCACTGAGCTTGACTGTGTATACACACACACTCCAACACCACTGTCATGTACATGCAGGTCACCTACAGATACACTCAGCACCTCTCCATGGCCCATATAACAGATCCCTTCCTGACTCACACATATGCGGTCAACCATTTTGCACAGCCTAGGATTCTGGCACCACCACACCACACCCTGTGCATGTGATGGTACCTGTGCCACATCCCCCCCATCGATACATGGACCTGCGTATATGTGTCTGATGAGCAGGTTGACTATATAACTTTTCATGTAATTGTGTAGTGCAGCAGTGTCATGCCATGGCAGTTGTTGGGGGCCATGACAGGTACTGTATGCTGGCATGTGTCAGGCCTACACATCAAACATAGTATATCTTTTTTGCCTGATGGTACACTGGCAGTAGTGTTACAGAATGACAGGTGTGTCACAGAGCTGTGTATGTTCTTGTCCCAGTAGTCTGAGTGGCACAACTATGGACAGATGGCGGCAATACAACAGCATAGGATGGCAAGGTAGCACAGCAGAGATATGACATCAGCAAGGTATGTCAGTATGTCTGCATGTGGGTAGGTGCATAGGTGTATATGTGCAGAACAGTGTGTCAGGCACAATGAGAACAGTCAGCGTCATCATGCTTTCATACCCTGTGACACACTGTACTACCCTTGATATATGTCACCCAGATAATCTGCATGTACAACTGTAGATGGTGGCAGAAATTATTTTATTGTTTTTATTTATTTATTTGGTTTTTATTTAACATTTGTTAACCAGGAAAGTCCGACTTGGAACAAAGCCAATTTTCAGCGGAGGCCTGGGGAGAAATGCTCCAGATGCATGTCTTTGTAACTGGTAACTTTGTAACATTACTACATTAATTATGCTTATGCAGAGGAGGGCAACTTAGGAATATGACTAGTCACAGGTCCATAAAATACATAACCAATGTATAGGGGTAGGCCATGGGGGAATGTCTCTACTGCTGTCAGGGGAAATATTTACACACATTCATATAAGTTGGATGTCATGAGTTTAGACTTTAGAACCCCTACCTGTTAAGTTTTGCAGACTACAGCTCACAGTACATATGGCATGCATCACATTGCTTATCTACTAATGCACTGTCAGCCAGTGCTCTTAAGGTGGATGACATCAGTAGGCCTTGTAATGGAGGCCAGTATTGAGGCCAGCAGCTAGCCAGTGGGCATAACATGCATAACCATTGCACAGAGATAGCCCATAGGTGTTTGTCTGAAGTGTTGCATGTGGATATATTCATACACACAGAGTTGGATGACATGAGATTAGAATCCCTGCCTATTAAGGTATTACAGACTACACCTTGCAGTATTTATTGCATGCACCATACTGTTTACCTGGTAATATACTTTTAGCCAGTGCTCCTAAAGTGGATGACATCAGTAGGCCTTGTAATGGAGGCCAATATTGAGGCCAGCAGCTAGTCAGTCAGCATAAAAAGCATAACCATTGCACAGAGATAGCCCATAGGTGGTTGTCTGATGTGCTGCATGGGGATACACACACACACACACACACACACACACACACACACACACACACACACACACACACACAGTTGGATGATGTGAGATTAGAATTCCTACCTATTTAGCATTACACACTATAGCTTACAGTACTTATCACATGTGCAATGAAGTTTATCTGTTGTTAGATAGTCAGCCAGTGCTCTTAAGGTGGATGACATCCACAGGCCTTGTAGAGGAGGGAATTTACAGGCCAGCAGCTAGTCACAGGGCCATAAAATGCATACCATTGCACAGAGACAGCCCACATGGGCATGTCCATAGTGCTGTGAGGGGATATATTGATACACACACACACACACACACACACACACACACACACACACACACACACACACGCAGTTGGATGATATGAGATTAAAACTCCTACCTATCTAGTATTACACACAATAGTTTGCATTACTTATCACTTGTGTCATGGAGGTTATCTGTTATTATATAGTCAGCCAGTGCTCTTAAGGTGGATGACATCTGTAAGCCTTGGAGAGGATGGAATTTAGAGGCCAGCAGCCAGTCATAGGGCCATAACATGTATACCATTGCATGGAGTAAGCCCATATGAGCAAGCCCATAATGTTGTGAAAGGATATATATTGATACACACACATAGCTGGAGGATGTGAGATTAGAAATCCTACCTAACTGGAATTACACACTGCAGCTCACAGTATTGATTGCACTTGCTACATATTAAGTCTGCTGTTTATGTTGATGCAGGCACAGTACTTGTGGAGTCCGCAATGTGGCCTTGTGTTAGACAGCATGCGTGACCCGCAGAGTAATACTGCTTGGTACTGTTATTATATCTAGTGTCCTTGGGCTGGGTTATCTGGTAATAGCCCTGCTTTGTGTGTACAGTTACCGGCCTGGCCATATGTGGCTGTTTGCAGTTTGATAGGCAGACATGAGGCAGTGGACAAAATAGCCTGTTCAAGGACTGCATTGCGCCCCCATTGTACAATACACCACCTGTGTACATATGTCTGTCTGCAGGGGGGTGACAGCTCGTGGGCTCAGCGGTCTGTCAGTGAGTGGATTATGTACTGTTGCAGCCTTAGTCTGATGCCATTGGACAGCTGTTGTGATGTGTATTTCAAGAGAACCCCAGTATTCAGGGGTATGTACATCCCCGCTCATATCTATATCAATGTGTATAACAGGGTTGTCTCATTACATGTAGTTGTGTGTGTCAGTAATGTAAATGTGTTCTGTAGAAGTATGTTGGGAGTTTATGTATCATTATACTTTATACAGCTACATATACATCTTGTTGCTATATATATATATATATATATATATATATATATATGTATGTATAGACACACACACACACACACACACACACACACACACACACACACACACACACACACACACACACATATATATATATATATATATATATGCAACATACTGATAGAGACACTAATCAAGTGTGAGGGGGATAGGGAGAGACAGATATGTATACGTAGCTGTATGTCTGTACAGACATATTTCCCCATAGCAGGTAGAGACAACAGACTTGGGCTCATGTTAGCTAAGTGTAGGAACATGCCCACTGCGATTGTCAGTTCTTACAAGGTAACTCCAGGCCAGAGCTACCTGTACTCAAGTCCGGGATTATTGTGTGCTGCAGGCCATTGGCTGCTGCACCTGTTACCACAGTACTGCTGTTGCCTGGTATTGTTCAAGGCATTCCCCAGCTGTTTGTTGACCTTAATATTTGACTCAAAGTTCAGAAATGTAGAGAGCTTCACAGTCTGTCTGGACTCTTGATATTTTTTTGCCCGTTTCACATAACCATTGTTGTTTTCTGGCAAATTAGTGGCAAATCAGTCAAGATTGAAATAAATTAATACTGACAGATATTTGAGTTTCAGACTCCATGCACAGCAGGAGAGTCATGTGAATGCAGGATGTCTTATTCTATCCACATTCTACGTTTGTAGGAGGAACTATTTAAAACTTGTCCTAGGTTGTGGGCCGTAGTCCCCCTTTTATTCACTTTATTTGGCCAGATTTCCTGCTTAAGAGGTTGAGAGGTATGATGTGACTGGGCTACATGGTGAAACACCACACACAGGGTGACAGTCTGCACACCTCTCTCTGTACATGTTTTTGCATAACTTCCTGCATTTTGCTCCTTATCTCTGCTGTGTTCCTCATACATTTGTGGTTTCCCGGTGCTATACTGTACATTGCTCACTGACTTGTTGTACTTACTGACACATTTAACTGATGGCCTTTACACCCTACAGCTAAAGTGACCTGTTGCAGCTTGCTGTTAAACTAGCCACATCCTAGTGTACTTAGAGCGTGTATAATGTTTGTCTGTAGGTGTAGCCCTTTGTGACCCCATTCACTCTGGCTTTGTCCATCTTTCTTGCTGTAATAGATTCAGGGGTTATGACAGGCTGTTGGACTACCACCATATGAGTACCTCAAATGGAAAAGATGTTGGATGCTGCCAGATTCAAACCATCAGCACCATCACACATGCAATTTTCCCTGGCCAATGAGCCACACAGGCCACCAGACAGAGAAGTTTCCTCCCTCACACTATCAACAAGACAGAGGAATTTGGTTTGCTGGTATATCTTTGCAGACTTACTGATACTGCAGTTGTATGTCAACACTGATGTGTTTGGGGTGGGGTACAACCAGCCTATGCTCTGCTGGCATAGATAGTCATGTGACTGCCCTGTGACACCACTGTTTGGCATCT
Organism: Protopterus annectens; assembly: GCF_019279795.1. NCBI lineage: Eukaryota > Metazoa > Chordata > Ceratodontiformes > Protopteridae > Protopterus > Protopterus annectens. Next base: position 1,914,444,344 of record NC_056735.1, read on the forward strand.
CCCTGGACTACTGTCATGGAGTTTCCAGCCATGTGGCCTAGTGGCTTTTATGGGGCACATACTAGTGAACAGAGTACCTGTTGTTCCAAGTGGCTGTTAGATGTGTACAAGTAGCCCAATATGCCATTATAGATCTCTGAATGTAGTCCAGTAGCACACTATACATAGCCCAATATATTCCCATGCATACATGCGGCAGGTCCATATATCTTTTTCTTTTGGCTGTTCCCATTAGGGGTCGCCACAGCGGATAATCTGTTTACATTTCTTCCTATCCTCTGTATCTTGCTCTGTCACACCAGCCACCTGCATGTCCTCTCTCACCACATCCATAAACCTTATCTTAGACCTTCCTTTTTTCCTCTTACCTGGCAGCTTCATCCTTACCATCCTTTGCCCAATATACCCGGCATCCCTCCTCAGCACATGTCCAAACCAATGCAATTTTGCCTCTCTGGCTTTGTCTCCAAACTGTCCAACCTGGGCTGACCCTCTAATATACTTATTCCTAATCCTGTTGACCATCATCACACCCAGTGCAAATCTTAACATCTTTAACTCTGCCACATCCAGCTCTGACTCCTGCCTTTTTGTCAATGCCACTGTCTCCAACCCATATAACATAGTTGGTCTCAGTACCCTCTTGTAGACCTTCCCTTTCACTCTTACTGGTACTCATCTGTCACAAATCACTCCTGACACTCTTCTCCATGCACTCCACCCTGCCTGTACTCTCTTCTTTACCTCTCTTTCACACTCGCCATTACTCTGAGCTGTTGATCCCAAGTATTTAAACTCATCCACCTTCGCCAACTCTACTACCTGCATCCTCACCATTCCTCTTTCCTCCCTCTTATTCACACACATATATTCTGTCTTATTCCTGGTGACCTTCATCTCCTCTCTAGAGTATATCTCCCCCTCTCCAGGGTCTCCTCAACCTGTTCCCTTCTCTCACTAAATATCACAATGTCATCTGCAAACATTATAGTCCACATGGACTCCTGTCTGATCTCGTCTGTCAACCTGTCCATCACCACTGCAAATAAGAAAGGGCTCAGAGCTGATCCTTGATGTAATCCCACCTCCAACTTAAATGCATCTGTCACCTCCACTGCAGATCTCACCACTGTCACACTACCCTTGTACATATCCTGTACCACTCTTACATACTTCTTTGCCACTCCCAAGTTCCTCATACAATACCACAACTCCTCTCTAGGCAGGTCCATACATATGCTACCATATTGTAGTACCCCTTACAAGGGGTGTACATGAGAGTGACTTACCTTGTGAATGCGGCAGTTGACATACCTGTAGTTTGAGGCTGAATCTGTCTGATGCAGGCAGTCCGTAGTCAGTACATGATGAGGTACAGGTTGTGTAGCCTCTCTGGCATCATTTTTACTGATATGTATGTGAGTCGGAGTATGGTGTCAGTCCCTAGGGCTTTAGGTTGTCAATGCATGTGCTATGCATTGTCTCTTGACCAAGGCCAGGGCATATTGGGCATGCCTATTTCTGCCTACAGGGACAGCCTCAGAAGGTTCCTCCTCTAAGTCCCCCTTTAGGTGTAGCTGTGGTGACCTAGGCACTGGTGGGGGGCTGTGCATCCCTTCCCTTTGCTGATCCTAATCCAGCTGTTTCCACAGGATCATATTGTGTAACATGGCACATACTGTGAGCATCTGTGCACATGTGGCTGGAGAGTACCGTAAAGTTCCATCAGATATATTGAGGCACATGAACCGTGACTTCAACAGCCCAAACACATACTCTATGATGTTCCTGGTTTGTGCGTGTGCTTCATTACAGCATTCATTGGTGGGTGTGTTTGCGTTTTTGATGGGTGTCATCATCCATAGTTCCAGTGCATAGCCAGCATCCCCAGTAAATGGCCGTGTGGGATATCACCCCTAGCAAGCATCTGTTACAGCTGTGATGCATGCCAGATATGGAAGTTGTGAAAACTGCCAGAGCTGCCAGCACACACATTCATGATAATGCCCTGGGCATTGCACACAAGCTAGCAGTTGCTAGAGCAATACCCCTTGTGGTTGACATAGATTCTACCATCTTCACCTTGATGTTTACATGAGTAAAGTCTATGGCACCCAGTACCTCAGAGTCATGTGCTACATGGTAGAAGAGTCACATAATGCTCGCCCTCTCCTCAGGGGTGTGGAGAAGATAAATGTGCTCACTGACATGTATTAGTATGGCATCCAAGAACTGGTAGAGTATACTGGAGGCAGATGCCTATGAGACCCCCATCATGTTCTCAGTTGGTCTTTGAAAAATACCCGTAGCTAGTATCCTAAGGGCTACACATACCTTTGTTTCCACTGGGATGGGTTCCCTTCTGTTTGCTCTGGGTTTGAGTTGAGGGTACCAGAGCTCACTGAGTTGTTTTAGTAGTATGTCCCTGTCCATCCTGTAGTGCTCTACAGTCTCCAACTCATGTAGCCTTTGTAGGTTACCCTGGACCTGAACACTCTTCTCAGTCTAGACGTATGGTCAGCATCAGCAGCCAATGCATTGACTTCATCATCTAGCACATACATATGTAGCAGATCTGCAGCAGCCCCTAGCATTCTGTAGGTTAAAATTCCCAAGTCTATGATGCAGAGTATGGGGAAAGTTAGATTATAGTGTGTATGTGTACTTTATAATGTTCTGCTATAGGTGTACTCTGTGTGATTGGCTAACTATGATGCCTTCCACCTGCCAAGTACATCATTAAGGGGTTTAATGGACCTAGTTTAAGTGAAGCAGGGCTCGTCAGTAATTAATATATCATTGGCTTTCTCAGCTAAATTCATTTTCTTTTTCGTTTTTTTTTAACAGCCTTCCTTGCTGAGCACTGCAGCACAAAGTGCAAACCCTCACCGCACAGATAAACAAAGCTTAGCAGTGAGCAGACATGCCCCCATGGCAGGTCATACTCAGCATGGCTACGTGCCATGCAAACATGCTCAAACCCACTGAAACATGTGCCCCTAAGGTAAATAAAGCTTAGCAGTCACCAGACACCCCCCCCCGGCAGAACAGAGTGGGTCATTATGCAAACAGGTGCTGCTAAGATCCAATGTGCTTGAAAGTTTGCAGACACACCACCTTTTGATGTCAGCTACCTCTTCTCTGGACACCAACATGATTCTGTAGCTACACAGATGAGATCTGGTGACACAAATACCCATTTGTGCTATTCAGTAACCCCAGCTCATTTTCATACAGATTCATGCACAGTACCTGGTTACTACACGGATTCAGGCCCTTCATTGTCAACAACCACAGCAGTCCTATATTGCACATACTCTACACAGGGTCCTCTAAAGCATTACTATTTCATACTCACAAATTCTGTTTTTTACAATATTGTTTTATTTCTTTTTTTCCATAATGGCATGTTTGTACACTGCAGCACAACGAGAAAACATGTCCAGGGTATTAAAAAAATATATATATTTTACATTATTTTCCATATGGTTTTGGACACACAGTGGTTATTTGCACATATCTGTGCTCTCTATACTATTTCTGCCAGTGTAACTACACTTTTACAGCCCCTGGTGTTATTTTTACTTCCTGTACATGGAATTTTTCCATGTATATTATGGACACCAACAGGGGGGTCTGCACAACTGCCTATCTGCTTGCTGGATCACTCTACCCACCTACTTTGCATGCATTTCACCTGCTTATGAAGTGATTTGCACACCACGAACACTTCCATGTTCGCACGCTCTTACACTCCCTAAGCTCCCTTTATTGGATCGCACATCTGCTTACTTCCATGTAAGCACCATGCCACTACACCTTCATATGCAAATATAGCCATGTAGGCTTTATTAAATACCCCATTATTTTGTCTTCTAGTATTAGTAGCATATTTGCACATTATTACTTCCCACACAGACACAGTAATTGTTGAAAAATAAATAAATAATAGAATAGTAGTGGGAATTTAACAATTTCTGCTTAAAAGTACAAAGAAAGCTGCACAATGTTATGCTGAAAGCTCTATTAACTTTATTTTTAGACTATGCAGTAGTGTGTTGGTAACAAAATCACATCACAGACATACACATATCTGAATCAGGAGATAGAAATGTTGTATCTTCCTTTATCATAATAATAAAAATTACTCTGCTCTTTAGACCCATTATTAATATGTGCATATACTTATAACACTCATGCACAACCATACACTTGTGCATACACACACACACACACACACACACACACACACACACACACACACACACACACACACACACACACACACACACACACTATTCTTAAACCAATAAAATGTTTTTTAAAAATATTATTTGATTTAGGTCTTTCTTTAGCAACATATTGGCATCTTTCAGACAATGTTTATTGTACATTGCCAAACATTTTTTATTAGAAACATGAATATATTCTCTCTGTATTTAAATGTATGAAATATAAGTAGGGATTTGTGAAGGTGACACAGAAGAGTTGGGATGAGCAGAGTTACCAGAGGGCAGGAGTTACATTAACGGCATGAAAATAGACCCAAGAATCCAGAACATTTTAAACATCAATATTGTCTCAAAATTTTGAATTTAATAAGTAGTCTTTGTTGCATATAAATGTCTTATACTGTTAATTCTTAAGTGTCAATAACAACCTTAGTTCATCATTTCTTAAAACTGTGTGTGCTAAAAGTGGACCTACCCTTAAGTGATGCTGCATGACAGATAAAAGGAAAAGGAATCTTAATGTTTCATAAAGTATTCCCTTGCATGCACAGATTTTTTGTGAATTTTCTTTGAACACATTTTAAACACAACAAATCCCCTTTAGAAAAGCCACACAAGGTGGAATTCTATTCAATTACTGGACTGGTATAAAGGTGCACAGGCTGACAGAAACATAGGTGTTCTGTTGTTCATGCATTTGTATAACAGACCTGAAAACCTTAATGCCTTGTTTCTAACAATAACAACATTGTTACTGAAGCATGTGTTCATTCTAATGATAATACCTAAAGTTTTCAAAGAATCAACCCTTTTTTACAACTGGTTGTTGCCCTCAGCAATAGAAATAGTTATATATGCTAGACTAAAGTATTTTATCTTGCATTTGTTGTTCAGCTTTAGAGCCTTGCCATTAATCCTCTAATAGAAAGAAATAATAATTATTTAATAACACATGGTCTTCCTCTCGGGATTTCTTCTTATGGAAGCATAAATCAGTGTCCCTGACAGTAAACATATCCAGATTGACATTCTTCTGATATGTCAGAAACTGATGATCTTCTTCAGATCTTACCTTCAGATAATCCTCACGGGAATTTAATTGAATATTCTAAGCTTGTAGAAACATCAGCAGCATGTTTACTAGCTCAACCTTTGCCATCTATCTCTGGTCACTATTAAATATTTCAGCACGTCTACTGGTATTACTGCCCACCCTGTTGTCAGCCTGGTGCAAACACTTCTTGTGTCATTCCCATAACATTTGCCTCATCTGGTTCTCTTTCTCTGTCTTTCTTCAGCCCATATCTTTCCATTTTAATGCATGCATAATCACACCTGCTTGTCTGAGCTACTGCATGTACTACAGCCGACATGCCTCCTTTTATACCCTTGTTATCTTTTCCCCCTTATCCCTCTTCTCTTCTTTCAATATATTCAAAATATAGAGCTGTATTCCCACAAAATATTAGCCTTCTTTTCCCAACTGCACACTCCTATATATTGTACTGCTATGCAGGAACCTGCATGTTACATTCCCCTTTTTCCTATTTTTCTATATACCATCTTCCTCCTCTTTCATCCGTTTGACACAAGCTCACATATCTGGACACCACATAACTGTAGTTGCAAATGTTGTACTTTTGCATAGCTTTCTGAACTGGTTTGTGCCATCCTGTAAAGAGACTTGCAAGCTCACAAAGTAAGGCCTCTACACTGCTTTATTTTAAGTTGCAAGCAGCATGTCTAGTCACGTATTTATTCACTTTATGTTCACATAAAATGGTGTGTGGCCACTTTATAGATTCTGTCTTGCAAATCTGTGTATGTATTTTAATGTACTGATATGTCTGCTTACTTCTGTGAACTCATCTCCTTACAGAGACATCAGGTACGTCATATTTATTTATTTACTTACTTACTTGCACTTTGTTCCACAGATTCATCTCATTAGAGCGATGGTCTGTTTTCAGGGGGGAGCCCTGAGGTGGTAGCCATACTGCCTAGGGGAAATTTGGCCAGGGCATCAGATCATTTTTCCTACCATTTAGAGCTACTACCTGACACTAGAAGGGTGCTTCTGCAGCCCTGGGAATCCAAAATGAAGGAGAGTGAAGTAAAGACTGAAAAAGAAGCAGGAGATAAGTTTTTTTTTTTTTTTTTTTTTTTAATGGAAGGAGAAGTAAAGTTGGTTATGAAGATTGAAGTCAAAGATACGGAGACACCAAAGTTAGTCAAGTTAGTGAAGAGGGAAGATTTGAAGGATGACAATGAGTCAGAATGGAGTCATATGGTATAGCGTGTTTTATAGGATGATTCAACAGAGGAGTCAGAGACAGGACCAGCAACTGGTGAAGCAGATTATGTGGAGGTACTTGAGGCAGGTGAAGTAGCCAGATTTAGGAATTTGTCTCTGCAACAGTTATTTGCTGAAAAAAAAACTATTATGACATATATAGAAGCAGCAAAGCAAGAAAAACAGGAATAAAGGCACAGAGAAGGAGAGACAGCAGCAGCCCGAAGTGATTCAGTAGCCACACTGAAGATGCCCAGTGGTAAAAATAAAAGTGAAATTAATAACAGCATTAACAGATATGGTATTATAAATCAAATTATATCACTTTTACGATTGGATATCAGAGATAAGGGCAAAAATCCATCTGGAAGGAGAAGCTTTTTGTGAAATGACATTTGAAAGTCTTGAACCATTTGAAAAGTTCATGGCTAAAACTGAAAAGAAGAGGACTGCAACACTGTGAAGAGGCATTTAAAAGAAAATATTTATGCAGTTTAGAACTTCAGACATAGAAGAAAATCTGTTAAAGGCTATTTTTTTTTACTTTCAAAATGTATTCAAGTACATGACCTCAAAAATAAACATCTACTTCAGATGATCATGTTTCCAAAATATCAGTTGTCATATGGTTGAGAGTATATGATTGACATTTTTAACGGTCAAAATGTTTGTACTGAGATTGAAGTACAGTGAGGATTGGGGAATTTCCCCCTTTTCCCCACTGTAGTGTGATGTCAGAGTTGGTATATATAATCAGCAAGGATTGTCAGGGGTGCAGCCACTAACGAGTGATGTGCTGGGGGGCTTTCCTCCTATAAAAAACAATATTTTTGGTATTAGTTTGTTTTTTGAGTTCTCAAAATTTCAGTCATGTAGACTCAACCATTTGAAATTCGATATTTTGAAAATTCTGTCATCTGAGCTAGATAAAAAATAAATAAATATGACAAACAGAATGTGTGGCATAGGGGATAAGAAGTGTGTAACAATAGATGTTAATAACGGGAACACTCAATGTAGAGCAACACTGAAATCAAAGAATGTGCAGACAATTATGGGCAATTTAGGAAGAGGGGACATACAGCAAGAAATTATAAGCCATTTTGTAGAAAATTATAAGAATCTAGGCATTTCTGGCTTGATACTTCCATGGTAGAAAAGGGAAGAGTACATGAAGGTGCAATCTCAAAAGGAAGACAAACAGACAATGTTATTACTAAAGAGAATATTGAAACAGAATGTAGTATGAGGAAAGGGATTAATGAAGAATGATTAGAGAACTAAGACACGATTACAGAAGAATGACATTAAGATAAAAAAAAAAACAAATTTACCATTCTAGAAAGTAAAGAAGAAGAGAGGGATTTGGAGACACAGAAAGGAGAAGAATAAAATGATGAAAAGTCAATAGGAGGGAGACTTGGGAGGAGGAAAAGAAAAATAAAAACTGGAAACAAGGGATTTTAGCATTAAATATTAATATGATTACAGTTGTGTTAGAAGATTATTGGTCGTTGAATGATGCAAACATAAGAATGAGTGTGTTCTGCTTGTTGGATACAAGATGCAAGATGCAATAAAGATGATAAAAGGAAGAGAAGAGGAGTAATTTGGGGAGAAAGATTATTTTTAGGACGAAATATGACATGTTCAAGGATATGAATTTTTTGTACAGAATGATGAAGTAAAAATATTAAGGACTACAATAATAATACCAGAAAAAGTAGTAATATATATCATAAGAATGACAAAAAAGTATATATGATTAGTTGTGATTTCTGCATATATTAACATGAAAAAGAAAAAATATATTTGGAAAGACAAACAAGTATGTGCTTGTGAATATGTCCATAGTGATGGTATGGGATTTTAACTATAATTTAAGAAAGGAAAAAGGAAAAATAACATATTAAGGCACTAAAATGTGTAATAAGATGTGGACATTTAAAGACAGGAAAGGAATGAGGATGGACATATAGAAGGAGCATTTTTAATACTGAAATTGATTATACTGTATACTCAAAAGCCAGGAAATAAATAATGTGAGTGTATAAATAACTGAAGTTTTGAGATCATAAAGCAGTATAAGTCAAAGTAGAAGAGAGAGAAATAAATGACGGAAAAGGAATTTAGAAATTAATTGCAGACTTCACAAAGAACGAAGAAATAAGAAAAGAAAGAGAAAGATTGCTAGAAGATCAAAAGTCAACGAGACAATTTTATGAGGACTGGGTATATTGGTGAGTGGTATATAAATACATTTTTAAAATGTTTATATAAACACAGAAGTGAAGATGAAACAAAAATATGGTCTATAAAGAAGTAATACATGTATATCAGAAAGAAATAGAATGAAGCAGTGAAAAAACAGAAGAGACAAAATGAGAGATGCATGTGAGGAATATAGAAAAGTCAAAATATTATGCTGGCAGAGAATCTTTTTAAAAGGAAAGGGATGGAAAAAAAGAGTTCTTCCTTATCTAGGGAAAAACATTAAAAATGAGAAGGAGAGATGGAGGTAATATGGAATGAAAAAGGTGAGACAAAAAGTGAACAAAATGAAATAAGTAAAATGCATGAGAATGAAGAATTATCAGAACAAAGAGAAAGGAAAGTTAAAATAATATCTGAACATGTGAGGACATTTATATAAGATTAGAAAGGAAGAGCTAAAAAAGTGATAGAAGAAAAAACATTTCTACACCAGGATTAAAAGGATTAGGGTATGGCTATTACAAGGAGAAACATGCATATGAAAAAATAATATGCTTAAAGATATTAAATGACTGGATGAGAAAAAAGAAGAAATATGTTGTTGGGTAACAGCATTCATAATGGAGAAGGATGAAAGAAAATATATAAAGAACTAGAGACAGCTCCAGGTAATTGGATTGTAATATATTTATGAAAATATTATAGCAAAGAATGCACAAGGTTTGTGAAGGGGTTGTTAGAGATAGCATTTATTAAACAAACGGAAAAGAAGTTAAAAAATTGCTAAAAGTAAAAGAAGTATTCAGGAGGAAATTGAAAGAAAATTAAAAAAAAATAGACTGGTAACAATACATAGCAAAATCTTTTAATAAAGTCAGCCATGAAGTCATGATAAATATTTTAGAAGCTGATAGGACTGGAGCAGGAGCAATTAATTTAATAAGGAAATATTATGAAAAAAAACATGGGTGCGAGTTATGATAAACTGGTATATAGAAAGAAAGAGTAAAGATTAGGAGAAGGGTAAAGTGGCGATGGCTTTTGAGTATGTGTTTGTTTTGGTATGTATGTTATCATACAGACATATATGTATGAGATGGAAAAAGCAGGATTACAGAATGATAAAGGGCTGGCAATACTAGTGTAACTGTCATCTGCAGAGGATTTACTGTTTATAGCAAAAATAAAGGATTGATAAGTGAATATGTAATATGAATAGAAAAGATGTCAAAAAGAACTGAATTACATGTTACTCATTCCACTGGAAACCAAGGTATGCGTAGCATTACACATACTTTCCACAGGGACATTTCAAAGATCAACAGGTGACACATTGTGGGTATTACAGTTTTCTTCCTCAAGAATATTCCATGAGGTTCTCAGTGCAATGCTGCTATGTGCTGGGGAGCATATCTGGTTTCCATATACCCCAGATGAAAGAGCTACCACCATGTAAAATTTCTGTGTCATATACCATTTTCCTGAGGTTCTGGAGACTATAGACTGCACACAGATTGAAATAAAAGCTCAATGTAGGGGACAGGGAAGGTACAGAAACAGAAAAAGCTATTGTTTATTAATTGTCAGGTGATCTTTAATGATCAAAGTGTCATATATAATGTGTGCATAACCCTAGCAGTTTCCACCACTCCCACATATGGCACACATGTGACAAGAGTTTTCTAAGGCCACTTCCAACAAAGACATCTAGCTAGTGATGTCGGATACGCACTGGAAATTTAACTCATGACTTCCATGAGAAAACCATACAGTCCTCCTGAGCAAGTTTACAACAATGTACACTTTCAGCTTAGAAATATCACACAGTATGCTTCTGGAGTCTTCAAGTCATCTTTTCAATGTCTAGATACATCTGGAGATACCCTGCAGTCTGACCCAGTAACATCTGCCAAATTACTGGCAGCCTGTACAATATTGCATAACATCATTCTTAGGAAACAGTTGCAGTACAGTGACCAGGACAAGGACTGCAGTTCACAGCACCACAAGCAGGGGAAGCAGACACAGCTGAGGAATCAGATGAAGAGCCAGCAGCTGGGGATGATCCTGGCAGATGCAGACATGCACAATATGCTTTGTTACAGGTTAAGAGGCAGCGAGTACTTGACACCCTCAGTATTTAAGTGAGCAACAAAATCTGCCTGGTGCATACAAAGAGTGACAGTGCTGTGTGCCAAATTACCAGCCTTGTATTTACCTAGGTACTGAATGAATAGTATGAGCATCAGAAATAGCTAACCCCATACTACAAAACATTACGAGCAGCAGCAGCAGCTGAGTTAAGTGATTAACCTGTAATGAAGAGATAAATGCTTACCCTTGCATGTATGAAGACTAAATCCTGTAATTAAATCAAAAGGTGATTCAACAAAGTATTAGTTTAAGGGTGTGCACACACAACAAAGTATTAGTTTAAAGGTGTGCACACTTATGCAACCAGTGTGTTGTAAGTTTTTTTTATTTTTTATATTTTTTTCCCTTAACAGATCTGTTTTTCAATTGAATTGTACAGGTTATAGGTCACAGTAAAGGTGAGAGAAGTATTGAATACCTGGCATTTCAACAGGGATGTGTAAACTTTTTATATCCACTGTACATACACACACACACACACACACACACACACACACACACACACACACACATACACACAAATATATATATATATATATATATATATATATATATATATATATATATATATATATATATATATACTTATACATATATGGGTCTACTTCAATTTATCAAATGGACGTTTCACTAAACTTCACATAACTGATGTCACTTCAACAAAAACTCATTATTTTGAAAGATCACTTTTCAAACTGTCATTTTAGCAAATGACTTGTGCTGCTGGTGATGTGAGACTTATAACTAGACAGTGTTGATATACGTTCACGATCACTGTACTAGTTGTGTGGAATGGCAGATAAACCAGCAGGTTTAGAAATATGTAGCATTTTAAAAAGTAGTTTGAGAGCTTTTGTAGGTTTTTTGTTGAGATCGCAGTACAGTATGGATCAAGAAATCAACCCTTGTTGTCATTGTAGTGCGATCTCAGAGTTGGTATATATAATTTGCAGGGAGTGTATGAGGTGCAGGGGAGCTTGCCCCCCCTGAAAAACTGTCATGACTATGTGTTGTGTTTGGATTTTTTAATTAGTTGTTGTTGTTTCGGAGTTCAAAACAGTGATCTTTTGAAAATGAGTTTTTGTAGAAGTGATGCCAGTTATGTGAAGTATAGTGAAATGTCCATTCTATAAAGAGAAGTAGACTCATATAAATACATGCATATATATATATATATATATATATATATATATATATATATATATATATATATATATATATGTGTGTGTGTGTGTGTGTGTGTGTGTGTGTGTGTGTGTGTGTGTCTGAATGTCATACCTGAAGAATTACTAGTAAATACCATGTGGCTGTCTTCCACCTCTGCCTCCACATCTGTTGCTCGTTCATCTCTAACACATCAAATAAAGGCTTGGGGTTTCATTCAGATGCTTTACTACATGCAAACCCATCAGGATGGATAGCATCATCATTAAATACGAACAAACTAGTGAACAGACAGAGTTTACATACATACATGGTTACATCTCAACAGCTAACTACAAAATGGCAGTCTGACTTGTACATGCTCAGTATTTATACACTTATTCAAGCCCTTGGATAGCTTCTCAAACGTATATACACATATATTGATCTACAACCTCCCTCTTAAAAGGATTGCCCTTTATACAAAACAATGTCAGAGTTAGGCATGCATTACTATATACATTCGAAACAAAACACAATTTTCATATCATATTCACATGAGGAGCTCAATGTCTCTCCAGTAAGTGTTTTACAACTGTAAATGCCTATTTATGTTGAATTGTGTTAGACATTTTACAACTGTATATGTTTATGTTGAATTGTGTTAGACATCTAATATGATTTATGCTTTATTATTGGAAGTTACTATGTCATGCTAGCATTTTTTATGCACCAATTTGTTTGTCGTATAATAGTATAGTCTATTTGCATAGCTGCACCTTGTTCACTGATGTTATTCATGTAATTGTGTTGTGTGTAGACGGCGCATACTGGTGTCTAATTATTTCTATATAATTGTGCTTTTACTTTTGGATAGAATCACATTAAACAACCTCAACAGAGTGCTGCTCGCTATATTTTTATCTGTGACTGCATAACTGTCTTGAGGTTTCTTCTAACAGATTTTTTTCCAATTGGCTCAGTATCTGCATATATTAATAGTTGGTTCAAGACATTTTCCTGCATACAGTAGCTATTTGCTCAGTTTGTTTTTTGTAATCTTTATAATGTATCTTTACCATCTCAAAGTGCTTACTCCTCTCTGTACTCTTCTTTTCTAGACCTAACACCACTCTTAAGTATTCAACTGCAGTACCACCCTTATCATTCTTATAAGAAAAGCGCAGTCCGAGTCTGAACTGTCTGCAAACAACTAAAGTTAACTTTGAGTATGTGTCTACCTGTTTGAGCCAATATTCTTTTTACCCTGGAGAGCACTCTGCTTTGGCTTGTAAGCAGCCCCCCCCCCCACACACACACACACACGCTCATCTTCCACTTTCTCTCTTATTCCCTTCTGTTAGCAGATAGTATCCATAATCTGATCGATACTGTGTGTTTGTTAATTTAAACTGAGACCACAGTGGCCTACTGATACAAGGTTATCCTGTTTTTCCACCTGAAAAAGGTTAAGAAATGACTTACAGTTTCAGAGCAGTCCTTGGTCAATTGTGATTGTTTCTCAAACACTAACTTGTCTTTGCTTTGGCTCATTAGCAGCAGTACAAAGAACTGCCTGCTCACACCCTTGTTCTCCTCTCCCCCTTCCCTGTTTATTACCTTAAGACAATCCCAAAGTTAATAAATATTACTTGTGGCAGGCACCATTTTTAAAACTACAACCACCCTTGTCACTATCATATGTTCATTCATCAATTAACTCTGTTACCTGATTGTTTCCAGCCCCCTCATAAGAGCAACTAACAGGGTCTCTACCCACTTCGCTCCCCACCCTGCCCCCTATTCCCTCCAGCCCCCAGTGGTCCCACCTTTATTACACTCACAAACACCTCCCATCTTTCCAGTAGCCAACCACAGAACTAACCCAACACTACCTCCTCCAAGTTCCCACTACTATCACACCTCCTCAACTAATATGTACAAGCATACCTTACCTATGCTCACTGCATGCACTCTCCTTGCATATCTTTCATCCTACCAAAGTTCTATCATTCCCGCACTCAACCACTACCACTGTACAACTGCTCACACCACCACTCATGTCTCACCCTCACTCAGCTCCCCTCCCACCAACTCAAGAACCATCCCTATGCACCCCTCACATATTCTACCAACTATATTACTCAAACATAAAGCATCCCTACAACTTAACATAGTAACCCTCCCACCATACCTATTACCCAAAGAGCACAATCATAAAGTTTCCCTTATAAACAAGCACATTCAAAAACTGAGAAAACTAATAACCTCATGCATATCAAAACAAGCCCTAAGTGGAGATATCCACCCCAACCCTGGCCCTACCATCTCCAACCCCAATCCTCATAATCAGACTAGAAACCGCAACTTCTCCCATATTGCAGCCAATAGAAAGCCAGGTGACTTCCTTCTACTAAGCCTAAATATTAGAAGCATATCCAACAAAGTCCATGAACTCCATGCCACCATAGACCTGTACTCCCCAGATATAGTCATCCCGACAGAAACCTGGCTAAAACCTCACATTACCAGTGAGCAAATACTCCCTACAGCTAATGGCATACTAAGAATAGACCGGCTAAACAAGAAAGGAGGCAGTGTAGCTATAATATTTAAACAGCATCTAAACATTCAGATCTTAAAATCATAAGCTCCACAAATAGGCAGTGAAGAAATAATATATACCAATCTCAAACTAAACCAAAACAAAACCATCAACATAATTGGATGCTACTTCCTGCCTGGCCAAAACATCCCTCCACTAGAAAACCTCCTCAGCTGGTCTACCCACCATCTCCCCCAAGAAACTATCATTTTAGGTGATTTCAATATTGACTGGCAATCCTGTTCTGGCAACCATCCAACCCATCATGTAAACCTTTATGGCTTCACCCAACTAGTCCAGTCACCAACCAGGATAAATAAAAACTCCAGCAAGCACACTACCCTGTATTGGATACTAGTCAGTAAGAGCCCCCAGTCATATATAACAGGCTGCTTATCAGATAGCCTCAGTGATCACTCCCCAACATTCCTACTGAAAAAAATACCTATACCAAGCTAAACCTGTCGTCTACCGTCAGATACATAAATAAATTAACTTTAACCCACTCACATTCATCTCATACCTCAAAGAATGTAACTGGCATCCTCTAAAGTACATCAGTCTTGATGACACAGTTGAATTTTTTAATACTACCTTCCTGAGCATCCTTAATTACCATGCCCCCATAAGACTTTCCAGAATCAAAGCACAACCCTCCCAGTGGCTACAGAAAACCACTAAGTCAGAAATGAAAAACAGGGATAACGTCTGGGAGTACTGGCACAAAACCAGCACCCCCTCAACTAGACAGAAATTCCTAGAACTATGCAATAGAGTCAAAAAGCTAATAAAACAGGACAAGTTCCAATACTACCAGTCTGCCCTAGACTCCTCCGAACACAGCCCCAAACAATTCTGGTCCTCCATAAACTCCATTCTCCACCCAGGTAAAGTCAGTACCCCTCCTCCTAACATCCCTCACTCCTCAGAAAATATTGCTACCTCATTCAACACACACTTCACACAAACCATACTATCACTAGCTAAACAACACAACCCCCCTCCCCTCCAACCCACACCTTCAACTACTAATCTCCCCACTGCCTTCTCTTTTTCTCCTGTACCTACCTCCAACATAAAAAAACTCTTAACTAAACTTAAACCCACCAAATTAGCAGCAGACAACCTCCCAAGTGAATACCTACAAATCGCAGCTGATGCTCTGGCCTACCCAGTATCCATCTTGATTAACTGATCTCTGTCAGAAAGTTATGTTCCCACACTGTGGAACATATCACATATAATTCCCCTCCACAAAGGCAGACCCTCCACAGAACTGACCAATTACCGCCCCATAGCTATTCTCTATCCACTCTACAAACTACTAGAGAGATGCATACACTCTCAGGTCTCAGACTACCTCCTTACTAACAACCTCCTTTCCAATACTCAGCATGGTTTCTGACCAATACCATAGCACCACCACTGCCTTACTCTCCTTTACTAACACTATCCTTCAGCATAAACACAATGGCTATCTCTCCTCTGCTACTTTCCTAGACCTATCTAAAGCATTTGACATGGTCCCACACAAACAACTTATCTCTGTCCTCAATAACCTATCCTTCTCACAATCAGTCACCAACTGGTTTCAGAGTTACCTGTCTGACCGCCAACAAGCCGTTGTATGGCAAAATGACATATCTCCCCAACTACCTGTCTCCATAGGGGTTCCCCAAGGATCCATCCTTGAACCCCTACTCTTCTCTGTTTTCACAAATAATCTAGCCTCTGCCACCACTCATGGCACACTCATACAATATGCAGATGACTCGACCATCATCTGCTCAGCCCAGTCCCTACCCAAACTGCAAAAAGTCACACAGGAAGCCTTTTCCTCTGTTGAAACTTGATTATCCGATGCCCAATTAATACTCAACCCAAACAAAACTAAACTATTCATCTTCCAACCCACCAAGCATACTCAAAACAACTCTCACTTTAACATCACAGCAAAAGACAATACCACTATATACCCAACTGAACACACCAAATTGCTAGGAGTGGAAATAGACAATAAACTAAAATTTGACATTCACATATCCATGACCATAAAAAAAGTCCACAGAAAACTAGGAGCATTATACAGAAATAAGCATCTTCTCACCAAAGCAGCAAATATTTCAATAGCAAATTCACACCTTATCTCCACCCTACTTTATGCCTCTCCAATATATACCAACCTAAGGCAATGCGATCTAAACAAGCTAAAGACCTGCTGCAACAAAATTGCAAAATTCACCACAGGGGTGTCCTACCGTAGTCACCACTGTCTCTCACTTGCTGAAATGGGCCGGCTTGAACTCCCTCACCTCCTTCAATGGTATCAACTCTCACTCACCCACAAACTAGTAAACCATCCACTAAATGTCCCATCCCTCCAGAATTTACTCCAACTCTATCGCACCACCAGACCACTAAGATCCAGCAACAAAAATCATTTGCAGATCACTAAAGCCAATAACTCTGCTGGTGAAGCACTATTCTCTTGCACCATAGCCAAATTATGGAACTCCCTCCCACCCACAATTACCTCCGTACCATCATGCACCCACTTCAAAACTTTACTAAAAGCGCACCTAAAAACATGCTGGCTATGCCCTTGCAACTCCCACTCTAATATCATCCATCCCATCCAACCACTACCTTTCTTTCCACTCCACTAACTACCTTGATTATAGCAAGCTCAGATGCTCATAAGCCTAGTACTTATACAGCAGGATCTTCTTATTTTAACATTTGTTAATGTCTGTTATGTACTTCACAGATAAAGATTCTACTTGTCTACTGATGTACTATGTTCTTCATCTGTAAATATGTTGTAAGCAATTGCTATGTAAATTGTTAATTGCTATGTAATCCGATGTAACTACTGCCTGGTTATTTTAACTGTGGAGCTTTTCTCCCCGGGCCTCCGCTGAAAATGGACCTATGTCCAGTCGGACACTCCCGGTCAACAAATATAAATAAATAAATGAATAAAGAAAATATCGAAGTTACTTCATATCTGCTACATGATTTAATGATTCAACCATATCTCATAATATAAAAGTTAGGGACAAATTTAGTAACAGGGATAGTCTGCAGTGTACAACTCTTGTCTGTAATTTCCAGAATTGCCACAGGAATAGGAATGTCCTCTTGAGCTTCCACTGGAACTGGAACACCAGACAACTTACTCTGAGATGAAGAGTCTGTCAAAGGAAAAAAACAACTTCAAAAAGATCAGTACACGGCAGGTTCAGGTTAAGGCACTTTAATCTTGCAGCAAGGAGACAAAAACGTGCTAATACAGAGTTTGCCTAACTAGAATCAGGAAGTGAAGCCATTCTTATACATTTCTTACAAGACATTGCCTACCAAGCTGACATATCAAATCATAAGTTCTTACAATATTATTTCATAGCAGCTGTTTGTTCATGATTTTCTGCTGACACTGAAAAAACTTCCTAAGAAAAACAACGTGGCCTTGATGACCACCGGTCAGATGCAATTTCTCACTATGCAATGTTACCATTCAAGGTACTATGGCTAATTTGAGCACAAAGCAAGTACAGATTATAGTTCATTTCTTCAAGCAGTCTTTGTTCAACTGTATCTATCTTTTCTGCAGCTGTGCGTGTTCTTTTTTTTTTTCAAAACAGGTTTATTGTTTTAACATACAAGAGAAATATCATAACAATTTTATACAAGTAATTAAAAATAGATACGATTATAACATTCAACAAAACAACTAAAGTATTTACAAAGACATCCACTACAATCAGATCAATTAATTAAACTAAAATACCATGCTATTGAAATTAGGATTTTTTTAACAAATTTTGTAAATTATCCCATACAATATAATAAGATGTTTTTCTAGTTGTTCTTGACCTAATTGTGTTTATTTCCATATGGCATACTATATTCATAACATTTTTAAATTCATTGAACGAAGGAGGTGTATCTGAAATCCAATTTCTGGTTATTATTTTCCTAGCCACTGCTAGAATAGACCATAACAAGGGAAGCTTAACCTTTTTAACACTTTGAGGTACAGGTGTGTTGAATAATATAAGAGATTTAGAAATAATGAAATTATCTGTAAAAAGAGCCTTCAAAAATTCATTAATTGACTTCCAGTATTCTTTCAATTTTATACAGTCATAAAACATATGAGCCCAGTCAGCATTAATTTCTACATTACATCTCTTACATAGATTATCTTTATTATTTATTTTATTCATCATCAAAGGTGTATAAAAAGATCTATGTAAAAATTTCCATGTATAAAGTCTCCAGACAATGGAAGACATAGTTCTATAGGCAGATTCCAATATATATATTGTTTATCTTGTTGAATTGGTGGGTCCCCATTAATGGAAGTGAAATAATTCCAGTATGTATCTACACTGTAAAAAGTTTCTTGTCTGATAATTTTATGTATGTATGAAAGTTTACCTTTATCAGAAACTTTATGTTGTAAATTTAATATCAAGTAATCAATCAGTGTTGGAATAGATTCTTTAACTGTTATAGACATTAGATCTATTTTATTAATGATATGTTGTCTAAAGGTCTGAACCTCTAACCAGCAAGTTTCTCTTAGATCAAATTCTTGTTTTAAGAAATCTAGATTTTTAACTTTATTATCAGATATCAACTGATACCAGTACTTTAGATAATTATCTATAGCTAAATGAGTTCCTTCAGAAGTAGATGACAAAAGCATACCCTGAGTATACATTATAGGAATATAATAAAATTCCATTCCCTATACTTAGGGTGCATGAATATAAAGTTACGATAGCTAATTATAATATTTAATGGGTAACAAACCATATGTTTAGGTGTAATAGGTGAAGTACAAAATTCCTTTAGTAACCATAACATGGAGTTATTTACAATCATATTTTTATGTGTTAAGGAGATTTTCATGAAGTGCATACTAATTAGCTCCCAATAATCTTTCCATTTTGCGACATATGACTGATCTGTTAATAAAGTAATAACTTTTACAATAGAAGAGATAGTATATAAATTAAAGTCCGGAAAAGAAATACCCCCTTGAGACCAGCTATTACTATGTTTCTTTAATGCAATCCTAGGTCTATTAGGTGCCCATAGGAAATTTAACATTAGTGTATTCAGTTTCTTGATAATTATTTTTGTAGGTGGAAGTATTATTGATTGTATTAAGTATAAAATCTTGGGGAATATTATCATTTTAATAATTGTAAGTCTCTCCTCCATAGTAAAAAACATATTATTCCAGGTATTAAAAAGATTTTGTATATTAAGAAAACAGGTATTATAATTATTATATATAATAGATTTAATATCTTTAGATAGTATTATACCTAAATAAGTTATCTGACCTGAATTGGGTACATATTTAGTAAAATCACTAATGAGAATATTTTTCGTCGTATATATAGGTAGTATTTTAGTTTTTCTTCATTGAATATTAAACCAGAAATACTTTTAAAATTCATCATTTTATCAAATAGAGACTGCATAGAAGAATTAGATCCTGCTGATGTAATTAGAACATCATCTGCAAAAAGTTGAATTTTGGATGTTGTATTTTCATCTATTTCAAAACCCTCTATGTCAGTACTGTTTCTGATCAAATTAGCCCAAGGCTCCATTACTAAAGTGAATAATAGTGGAGAAAGTGGACATCCTTGTTTTGTACCTTTAAAAATGGGTATGTTTTTGTGAAACATATGTTCCTACCTTAATATAAGCCAATGTTCCTTTGTATAAATGCTCAATTAGATTTACAAATGCATCTGAGAAGTTTGTGCACTTCAGTAAGGTAAACAGATAGTCCCAACTTACTGAATCAAATGCTGAACTTATATCAAGACAAATAAGTGTTAAATCTTTCTTTTTCCTATTTGCAAAATCAATTAATGTTAAAGTTCTTCTTATATTATCAAAAGTATTTCTATTTACAATGAAGCCTGTCTGATCTATATCTATAATGCCGGGATGATTGTCTTCAATCTATCAGCAAAAATACTCATAAACATTTTATAATCAACATTAAGTAATGAGATGGGCCGATATGAAGTACATCTAGTTGGATCTTTATTAGGTTTTAAAATTGGTGAAATAAATGTATATTGCCAAGATGGGGGTTATTAACTCAGTTTGGGCCAAAATAAAAACCTTATGTATTAATGAATATGTACTTTTAGAAAGGATTTTATATATCTCTGGTATAATACCATCATTACCCGGTGCTTTGTTTGATTTAAGCTTATTTATTTGTGTAATAACCTCTGTATATGAAATACTTTTTGTCCAATAGTTTAATCTGTTGTTTATTAAGCTTTTTATTCATGTTTGTGGTTATAAACTCCTTTATTTTATCTTTAGGTTCCATGTTAATGTTATTATGGTTAATTTTGTGAAAGTGATTTCTAAATTCATCTAGTATTTCTGGTATACTAGAAACATTCTTCTTTTTCCTTAGAGAAAAGATTTCTTTGATATGGTTTTGTTTATTCAAACTTTTTGTTTTATTTTTAAGTCTATGTAAGTATTTGGGGCTTATTGAATAAGACAAAAACTTGTATTTTTCTAAAGTTATTTTAACTTTATGAGTTAAAATTTCTTTGTATTTCTCATTTAGTTTGTTTATTTCTTCAATAACGTTCTTGTCCATAATATTTTCTTTATTATTATGTTTATAAGAGTCTAATTTACTTTGAATATTTAACAATTCCTTATCCCAAGATTTCCTTTTATTATTATACCATCTGATACTTTGTCCATATAGATATGATTTTAAGGCATCCCAAACATAGACAATGGAGACTTCAGAAGTATTATTTATGTCTAAAAAATGTTTTACTTCTGAAAGTATATATTCTTTATAGTCTTTTAGTTGAGTTAAGTATGCTGGTATCTTTTTGATCTGAACATTATGAGTATTTTTATCATGAATTCAAAAACAATTGAATTATGATCAGATATAGGACATGAAATGATTTTGGAATTAATTAAATCTGTGACCATCTGGTTAGAAATAAAGACCCTATCTATTTTTGAATAAGTTTTGTATCTGTTAGAAAAAAGGTGTATGGTAATGATTTTGAATCTATCTGATTATTAATATCATTCAAATGATAAGAATTAGCAAAATCATTTAAATGTTTTGCATTAGATGTAATTCTTCTTTTTCCTATAGTGGTAGTATCACTTTCATGTAATATACAATTAAAGTCACCAGCTAAAATAATATCTCCTATAGAGAATGATATGACCTTATCAAGATGATGTTTCACTGTATTAATACCAATTCCAGGTATCCAATATACATTAATTAAAGTGTACGTCTTCCCATTAATTTGTATTGTAACCATACAAAAAATTCCTTTGTCATCCTGATAAGACTTAATGGTTTTAGGAATGGGCAAACTTTTATTCCATAAAATAGCCACTCCTCTTTTTTTCTGAGTGTGCTCTGAACTAACCAGTACTGTATATTTGTTTGTGGCTAGTTTATCAATATCTTTTTTCAAGAGATGGGTTTCTTGCAGGAAGACTAAGTTGGCCTTATGTAAATTAATGTATCTTATTAGGCTTGCCCTTTTACACGGATTATTCAATCCATTAATGTTTAAAGAAATTCCTTTTAAAGATGTCATTTGGCATTTTTAAAACTTAAGAATCTTATGATCAAAATAACAAATAACAACATAAGTAATGTTACATCTCCTCCTTTAGGTGTACCTTTAAATATAGCTGTATTTATTGAATCTGTTATGGGATTTTGTATAGGATTCAATTTTGTTTGTAGTGACAATGAGTGTACAAAATATATTGTGGATGTCAAAACTATATACATATAACAATGAACAAGTGAAAATAATGTAAGGATTAAACCTTGCATCCAGCCTGGAGTTAAAAACTCCAACTTAGAGTAGTATTTACCACTCAAGTTAACCCCCTACCCTAAGCAGCAGTACCTCAGCTACCACCTTATCAATTTAATACTGGTTATATTTAACTTAAATTAACAGCTTTCAATTCAATTATCTAGCAAGACAAGACTACACATTTGATAAAACAGCATCATATAAACTAAAATAATTTTTTTTTTAAAAACTATTCATACTACTATATACATCTATGTAATATAATACACTTGTATTCAAATGGCATTCAAATAATCTTGATATTAGGAACCAAGAGGAGAGAGAGAAATAAAAGATGTGAAAGAGGGAGAGAGACTGAAAGAAAGAGAGAGAGAAAAAAAAAAAAAAAAAAGGAAGGCATATTTACATATTAATTTATTCGAAGTATGTAAAAGTAAGTTCTAACATTCATTTAAATCAAAAACTTTGGCTAATATGGTTCAGACATTACATATATTAAGATGCATCTATTTTCTGTCATGTAAATGCAGTCAACAGCTTCCAAAAAAAACATTGAATTGCTTGTATATGAGCATTTTACTCATACTCATTATTGTCAATAGAATAAAATATTATATTTATAGAAATTGTTATAAATCATACTGCATAGTTATGCAAATTCTCAAAAACACTTGCATTATTATAAAAAAAGCCATCTGTATTTTGTATGTCTATATTACTGCTTTAAAATATATCACATGACAATTTCTTCCAGAATAGAGTTATAAAGTTATTTATGCTTGTCAATCAGATGAGTTAAATGAGTTATAGTAATGTATATGTTTGGAACATATGTTTTTAACACAGATTAGTATGCTGCAGTCAAGTAGATTTTCAAAAACACTTGAATAAATGTTTCATTTTCTATGCCTTCTAAAATAAGACATTTAATTACTACAAGAAACTGCATCATTTAAAATCATTATAACTGACATATTTTATGAATTATAACATAGATATTTAAGTAATTATATAAAATAACTCACATTTAGATGTTAAAGAGTTCATTTTCCTTCACATAGTCACATTTGCATCAGTTCTACTTCCTGGTAGAGTGTTCTTCCTGAATCTGCGATCTGTCAGTGTGATATCTAGGTCAAAGGTCAAATTGACTGCTTTCAGCTTCTCTGTGAGAATTCTGAGAGTTGAAGCTTTTGAAACAACACGAGGACACTGATCATGAGGTAGCCCACATCCCAGATTGTCTCCCTTAACATTTTGGCGGGAAACCTTGTAAAAAACTAGTGACAAACATTCATTTAGTAGTGTAAATGCATCTAAACATGACAAAACCTTCGCAATGTATTTTACAGGTTATTACAGCCTCTATGTAAGTGAAATTAAGCCCAAAGTTATTAATAAGTAATAAAACTCAATATTTTTGTCCCAACTCAATTTTTATGCAAATCTTATTATTTACTGTGTCTATATGATCAAAAGCATTTCTATATATTAATATGAAAGAAAAAAAAAAAAAGAGAAAGAATAAAGAAAAGAAAAAGAGAGTAGAAAATAAAAGAGTGTAAAGCAGAAATAAAAAAAATGTAAGAGAAAGCTATAAGACGTATATACAATGGAATATTACTTACTGTTTATATTAAACCAAGTAAAAAGCTCTCAAGCCAAGGAACCAATGCTGCTTAACGTTCTTTATTTAAGACAAAACGTTTTCGCCCCTGCTATGCAGTGAGCTTCATCAGAAACATACAGAAAAAATGCAACACATTTTTATATAGTACAAGTGTGATGTCATTTCCTTCCAGACCAATATATTCAATAAAACAAGGGGCATGTCCTTCTAAAAACAAATAAAACCATCCTTAGCAAATTAAAACTATTTCAAACTGATGGTAATCAATAATAAATTAAAAAACATATTTATGTATTAAATGAAAGTATATACCAAATACTTATAAATAGATTAGTTTTATAAGTGTAAATGACATACATTAGAAAAGTATTGGTTTCTGATGAAGCTCACTGCATAGCAGGGGCGAAAACGTTTTGTCTTAAATAAAGAACGTTAAGCAGCATTGGTTCCTTGGCTTGAGAGCTTTTTACTTGGTTTGTTATTCGGTTCCCACTTGTTACTGTTTATATTAATAGAGTTAAAAATAAAACATATTATTTACTATTATTTAGTTCTAATTATTATTAGTTAAAGCATGACAGATTATTTACAAATAAGCATAAGCAGTATAATCAAGAAAGGATAATTAGGAATAGCATTTGAAGAACATATAAACTTTTTACAAGGAATAAATATGTTATTATTCCATTTATCATATTTTCATTACTCTTCTCTCCCTGCCCTCCCCCACCCTTTACCCACTACATAATCTAAATAGAATGTCATTGTTTAAACAAAGAAAAGAAGAAAAGGAGAAAAGAAAAAAAAATGTATCAAATTACTGACCTTACTTCTCTTTTTCAGAAGAGAAACAAATTGAATAATAGCTTGTTATTAGTTCCTCAGATATTTTGACTGGTTATGAGACAAAACATTTCTTTGCACACAGAGAATAACTTTGATTAAATCTTTTTCAGAATATTTGTGGCTTTCTGGAAATGCAGGAACTATATTTAAAAAGATTAATAATGAAGTAAAATGATGAGAGAAAAAAAAACATAGAACAAATCATTTGTTTTTTAGTCTCTTCTTCTTCTCTGAAGTCTTCCACGAAGTTTCAGTTGCCAGTCTCTTTAATGAAGGACTAGCCAATTCCATTTCCTCTATTTTATCCAAAATCTTATTTTTTGATAAACAGTAAAGCAGAGTCTAAGTCATCAAAAATTTTAGGACCATCAGGAAGGAAGATTTTTAGCTTGGCAGGAAACAGAAGGTATGTTTTAAACTGTGCTTTTTAAGCTCCCTTATTAGTGGCAGAAAAACTTTTCTTTTAGCTATTACCAAGGAAGAATAGTCATTGTCAAAACGCACAGTTGTCTCATTAATCTTAACAGGAGCTTTAGCCCAAGCAGATTTAAGAACCATCTCTTTATCAAAAGATGATAGAAATCTAACTATAACTGATCTAGGATAGTTTTTGTTAGAGTTAGTATTAGCTATAGATCTATGTGCTCTTTCGATACCAAAAGAGAATGCTTCTGGTAAGTCTAAAGTTTTAGGGAGCCATGTTGTTAAAAAAGAAGTAATATTGTTACCTTCAATATTTTCTGGCAGTCCAAAAATCCTAATGTTATTGCGCCTAGATCTATTTTCCAGGTCATCCAGCTTTGTTTGTAAATGTGTATTTTGTTTAGCTGTGTGTGTTCTCATAACACGAACAGAGCTGATTGTTCAAGTTCAGTAACATTATAGAAAACAGTATTGTTCTATTCATTATTTTCCTGACCTAGCAGATAATCACCTGCTTCTCAGCATATTTTCAAAAGGTATAAACATGAATTTTGCTGTGCTAGCAAATACTAGGTCAGAGAGCATCTTGCAATTTCAGAAAGCATATTGCAGTTTGAAAAGCATCTTGTAGTTTCATACAAAACTAAGCTGTACACAAAATAGAATGAAATGTGTTAACCCTTTTAGCTTCTAATAAGCACTAAACACATACATTAATACATATTTTTCTGACATTTTCCCCTTGTTAATACTTTTTATTCTATTTTCAAAAGCATAAACAGTTTGCTTTTTCTCCTAACCTCTTCTGTTCAAGATTTGCAGTTAAGAGAGTCATTCAGTTTAAACTTATGAAAGTGTTTCACTTTAAAACAATTCTTCAATTTCAGTACTTTGATACAAAGTCTCAAAAACTGACATGTCTATAAAATCTTTGATTAATCTTTTCATGCAGGGAATACTGCAACAAACACACACTCCTAATAAGAGTAATCCCACACAAATGGCAATCAGAATGTTCATTAGAATGGTACCCCACCCCCAAACAAATTCTGGAAAAAATCCGTCATTGGGTTTGGGCCTGGTTTGGTCATGGCCGACACTTGCTGAATCACCTCAAGATGGTCGTTTATCTCATGCTGGTTGTCAGGAATATATGAACAGCACTCCTCTTTTATTAAAGCACACCTACTTCCTTTCGCCGCTAGGGTGAAGTCGAGAGCCATGTGGTTTTGAAGCACCACAGTTCTCATAGCGTTCAGTTCATCAGTTACTAATTCGGGAGCAGAAAAAGTTGCATTACTCATTACTTCGAGAAGTTTGGACAGTTTTCTCAGCACCCAAATCGATTTTACTGCACCATAAGCAGGAGCTATGCCTGCCCATGATATAATAGTGTCACTCAAGTCCATGTGTGTCAGTTTATCTTTGTCTTTCATGGAATTATGGTTTCTCCAGCCTGCTTCGATTCGTCCCACTGGATTCTCAGGTCTCTTGATTGGATTTCCAGATTTCTTGGTGACCTTTCTGACATTTTGAATTCTTCCCTGAGGCAAAACTGCAGTGTGTCATATGGCCGGAACCAGGTAACCCAAAAAACAACTGCCGGACCAATTCTCAGGTAACCATTTGTATGCTTTTTTCCCACACACAAAATAACAATTCTTTACTTTAGTATTAATATATACTTGCCCTACATGAAACAGTTTTTTATCAATGATAGATAGTTGTTTAAAAAGAACTGGATTATGTTGTACTGCATCAACCGTTTTGTGCATTGATTCAAAATATGAGTCATAGTTTGTATCTCAAATATAACCTGCATTATATGCTTTGGTATAACACTTGTAAGGAACAGTGACATTACAATTGCTCCAACCCACCTGAACAGTATCATTTTTGTAAAAACACACAATTTCCTTTTGTGTAACAGGCAGGTACAATGCTATTTTGTCTTGTGATTTTACAGTCATAGTATCAAAAATCAAATTTTCACAGGTCTCATTGACCCCTAGGGAGACAGCAGTCATTAATAATCCCCCGTATACTGTTGGTATAGCTGTGCAAATCCAGCAATTCGAAACATTAAAAGTTTCAGCATACATATATGTAATTGCTTGGTACGTATTAAAGTTCGGATGCCAGTCTATGAGTAATGTATCGCGTTTTTTTCGTTCAGCTCGTGTGGCTGGAAAAAGGAAAGGCCACAGCAAAAAGATTATTGTCACCAGTATAGTTAACAGGATGATCATGCAATACTTCTGAGGTTGTTCTGCATTCCTGTTTTCTCTATATCTGGTCATTTTGTTCTTGTTGTGTAACAGTAACAAGGTTTTGGTCCAGTTCAAAGTTTTTAACCAGTTTGCAATGTGTCAAGTGAATCCAGGATGCACGTTCCGCTATCTTGACTGCAGTGGGTGTTGCCAACAAAACCTGAAATGGCCCTTCCTACTTTGGAGATGCCCAGTTCTTCTTCTTTACGACCTTCACCCAGACCCACGAGTCTGGGACTACAGCTGCTTCCGATGGTCTGGTCTGTTCTTTATCTGAAACAGAATTTAACTGCAAAAGTTGTTTATTACTTAGAAGTCGTCTCATATATTCTGCGAGTGAACTGTCAGCCTCCTGATCTGCAGGCATGAGAGGTTTCCACTGAGGTATACGATATGCCCTCCCAAACAGTATTTCAAAAGGAGTTAACCCTTTTGCATTTGGAACAGTTCTCATGCTCAACAGTGCCTGAGGCAGGCAGTGCACCCATTTTTTTTGTGTTTCACTAATTAGCTTCCTAAGTTTACCCTTCAAGACCCCATTGTTCCTCTCTACTAGTCCTGCAGATTGTGGATGATATGCACAATGGTTTTTCAAAGAAATTCCAAAAAATTGACTCAACTGTTGTATAGTTTGATTTACAAAGTGTGTGCCATTGTCACTGTAGATCTTTTCTGGTATGCCAAATCTAGGAATAATTTCCTTAACAAGAATTTTCGCAACAGTAGCTGCATCTGGATTTTTAGTTGGAAAAGATTCCACCCATTTGGAAAACATATCTATAATGACAAGACAATACTTCTTATTTTCACATTTGTTCAGTTCTATGAAATCCATACAAATAGTATGGAACGGGTACAGTGGTGTAGGGAAACTCCCTTGCTTAGGCTTCAACACCCCCTGTGCATGATGCTTATTACAAACATGACATGCCGGACAAAAGTTTTTAGTGTAGTTTATAAATCCGTATGTTGTGAACACTCGATTCACTAACTGTACCATCCCCCCTGTTGAGACATGGCACTGCCCATGGCTCAACAAAGCTGCATATCTAAACAAGTTAGACGGCAATATCGGTTTTCCTTCTTTGGAGATGTACAGCCCTTTCTCAAGAATTGCTCCTCGTTTTATCCATTTCTGTTTTTCTACTTTCGTAGTAAGTGTCTGCATTGTTTTCAACATTTCTAAATCTAAAATCTCAGAAGTTTGTAAGTCCTTACTCAAAAGAAATACTTCTGAAGCTGAAGCTGCTTGCTTTGCAGCTGTATCCGCTCTCGCATTACCTTTTGAAATTCTATCCTGTTGCTTGGTATTAGCAACGCATTTACAAATAACTACTTTCTGAGGTAACTGAATAGATTCTAACAAATCTAAAATAAACTGCGCATGATTAATTAGTTTGCCAGTAGATGTTATCATTCCTCTATTCTTCCACTGTTGCGCAAAAACATGTACACTAGAAAAAGCGTACTGGCTATCAGTAAAAATGTTCACAAATTTACCCTTTGTTAAGGTACATGCCCGTGTCAAGGCAATCAATTCTGCTGCTTGTGCAGATAACTTGTGTGGTAAAGATTTTGCTTCTAAAATCTCAGTATCAGAAACTACTGCATATCCTACTAGGTTCTGTCCTGTGGGACCCCTTTTGCATGAGCCGTCCACGTAATATGTCACCTCGGCATCATCCAAGGGAACATCCATAAGATCTTTTCTAGGTAGTGTCTTTTGCTCAATCTCCTGCAGGCAGCTGTGTGGTGTGCCGTCCACAGGGGTTGGGAGCAAGGTAGATGGATTTAAAGTGGCACACTGTTCAATTGTCATATGAGGTTGGCTCAACAGTATAGTCATACAGGAAAGATGTCTAGCAGGAGAAATATATGCTACTTTTTCTTGCAGTAAAATAATCGCGACTGCATGAGGCACTCTCAATGTGAGAGGGTGGAACAACACTACTGAGGCCGAAGCCTGTACTGCCATTGCAGCTGCGACTACTGCTTGTACACAGTGGGGCAGGGATTGTGCCACTGGGTCCAGCTGTGATGAATAGTAAGCTATAGGGCGTTGCTTGTCCCCATGTTGCTGTGTTAACACTGATGTCATATAACCCTGCTTATAATCTACAGTTTGGAAAAAAACATTTATGATAGTTTCGTAATCCTAAAACTAATGAGGATGCTATCAATTGCTTTAATTTACAGTAAGCTGATTCTGTTTCTGGTGTCCATTGTAATAAATCTTGTGCTGCCATAGGTTTCTTGTATATCAAGTCGGTCAGTGGAGCAGATTCCAAGGCATATTTTGGAATCCAACTCCGACAGAAATTAGTTGTACCCAGGAAGGACATCATTTCCTTCTTGGTAGTTGGTTTGGGTGGTTGTAAAATTGCTATTTTCCTCTCTTCATCTAATATTCTGCCTTCTTTGGATATCACATATCCCAGGTATTTAACCTGCTTTTTCCAAAGCTGCAATTTGTTTTTGTTTACTTTATGTCCTTGAGTGGCTAGAAATTGTAGTAATGCTATGGTATCTTCTCTGCACTCTTGCTGGGTAGGGGCTGCCAGCAGGATGTCATCTACATAAAGTAAAATCTGGCTGCCGCTTGGTGGGATAAATCCTGCCAAGTTACTTGCCATTTCCTGTGCGAATATTGTTGGGCTTTCACAATACCCCTGTGGTAGTCTCGTATATGTGTACCTTTTCCCCTGAAATGTAAATGCAAACCAATGTTGGCTGTCAGGGTGTATCGGTATTGAAAAGAACGCGTTGCTAATATCTACCACAGAAAAGTACTTCTGTTGAGGCTTCAAATCATTTAATAGGGTGTGTGGATCTGTCACCATAGGTGCTCTAGGTATTACTGCATCATTTACAGCTTGTAAATCTTGGACCATACGCCATTCTCCATTTGCTTTCCTGACAGGAAATAAGGGTGTGTTACATGGTGAATCGGGAGATTCTATCAGTACTCCTTCCTTATGTAAAGCTGCTATTATAGGTTTGATTCCTACTTCTGCATCTTTTCTTAAGGGATACTGTCTCTTCTGTGGTCTGAATGCTGATTTTGGCGTGATAATAACTGGTTCTGCTGTACGAATAAGTCCTACATCTGATTTGCCTGTTGACCAGAGAGTTTCTGGTATGCCTCGTAAGGCATCTTCTTCCTCTTCTAGCAAGAGTGCTAATCAGCTGTCCTCGCTAGACTGCAAGTGTACAGCTGGGTGTGCCTGCATTATCCAATTTAACTTCTGCTTTTGTACTCCCTGTTCTGACAGTTCTAACTCTGTCTGTTTTTCCCACTTTGTGACTTTTTCTCCTAGGTCTACCCATTTCACATTCTTGTCCTTAGTTAAACTAACATGTGGTAATCGATTAGATTTATAAAGTGCAAAGAATTCCTGGGGCAATGAACAGCTAACTACACTGTTCCCTTCTGTATCCCAGTACAGATTACGTAATACTAATCTGTTTGCATGGTTTCTAAACAGTTCTTGCTCATATTCCTTATCAGGTCCTGGTGTGCTACAATAATACAGTGTACAGTGCAACAAATGCTGTTTATCAGTGTCAAGGGAGAGGGACTTACTGATGGCTACATTCATCAGCTCTTCGGTTACTGCCCCTGGACCAGTCGTAACCAAGTTCTGGCTGTACCAATAAAATGTTTCCCACTCCGGTCGCACTACAAAAGTATCCATTTGTCGCTGTGCTTCCATACCCTGCATAGTCGGAACTACTGCTATGCCAAATATCTGCATAAGGTCTCTGCCCGAAATGTTTACTGGGCATTTTGCAGAAACAACAATTTTGCTTTTCTGGGTCATCCCTGAAACAGGGTCAGTTATTGCTATGTTATGGGAGAGTGGCTCCCATGTTATGTGGAGAGCAGCTGTCCATTAGCTGCTTTCACTAATATGTAATCAAATTATTCTGAATTTTCTGGTAGTTTGGAAGGATGTATCAGGGTTTGTGATGCCCCTGAGTCACACAGAAATTTAACTTCCCTCCCCTCCACCAGAAGTGTAACTTCTGGTTTCGTGTCTGCTAAGTAGAGCTCTGGGCTCAATAATGCTAAGTCTAAAATTTCGCTTTCTTCACTATCTGTGATTTCCTGCACTTCCTCTATTTCTTCTATCACATCCTCTACTCCCTCTATCACATTTGCATTTGTCTTTTCTTGGTTATTCCTTTCTAGTGATTCTTGGCTATCATATAGTCAGTCCTCACCCTCCTTGTATTCCATGGCTACCGTCTTATTTTGCTTGCAATCCCTTGCTAAATGTCCCTTTATTCCGCACTTAAATCATTCACCCCTTTTCTTTCTCTCTTCAAACTCCTCTGATCACTTATCAGATTGTTTGTTTCCCTGGGCATTTTTCTTGCCCTTTTTCCAAGACTGTACTACAAAAACTTCTGCTCCGTCTTCTACAGCAAATACTTGGGTTTTCTTTTTCTTTTTGTTATTAAAATGCCTTTCGGCATGTCTTGCATATTCAAGTAATGACTGTAATCTACTTGTACGGTGATCTACCATGTGCTTTGTAATAAAGCTGCTGGTGGGCGCAATACTGCCTTTCAAAAATGCATTCTTTAGCTGCTGCTCATATGGGGAATCTTGTGTTTGGTCTTCAGGTACCTGCATTCCACAATGGTTATTAAAACATTCTAATAATCTAGCATAATGTCTATCAACAGTTTCACCTTCTTGTTGGATGCAATGATTAATGCAAGTCCAGTCTGCCCTAGGCTTCCATTTCTCAAAGATTCAGTCTGTAAGAACTTTCACTCTGTTATCCAGCTCTGCGTCTATGTGGGAGTGGCTTGTGTTCTGCGTCACGGGAATTCCAGTTGCCACTGATCATGTGCAAATCTGGACCTACGATTTGTCTGACTACTTTTTCTACTTCCTCTCCATTTAAATGATAACTCAACCTCATGCCCTGTAAGTCTTCTAAGAATTTTCTAAAATTAACTTTTGGATGGGGAATTCCCTCTGTGGCTTTCCGGATATCTTCCGGTGCCACGGTCTATATACCAGGAGAGTTATACCAGAGAGGAGGAGCTGATGCTATTACCAAGTTATTATCCTCTTTATCTAGAAACATTACTTTTGAATTATTGCTCTTTTGTTCCCTACGGTTTGCTTCCTCAATCCACCTGTGTGCCTGAGGGATGCCTAATTGACGTTGCTTTTTCACCTGACCTTTTGTGTCAGTTTTAAGCTGTTTGATAAGTTTAATAAGCAAGGAGTTTTCTAATTTGCCATCAAATTCATATTTATTAACCCGTTTTGTATAGTACCTAACATTGTCGGCACGTTGTAATTGCATATATTTTGCATCTTCAGTTAATGGCGGACCTTGGGATCTTTTTGTGCACTTATTTCCCATTTTATTTTAACCTTTGAGCTGTTATGTAACCCTTCTTATTTTTACGTGGTACCACGATTTTCTCTTCTTCACAATTTATCTAGAATAACTGTCTACCTACTCTGTTTCCTTGATCTATGACAAGACAGCAATCTTTCTGTCCCTGACTTGTACAAGACAAATGCCCTGACAGACAATGCACATCAATAAAAC
This sequence comes from Protopterus annectens, assembly GCF_019279795.1. Classification (NCBI taxonomy): domain Eukaryota; kingdom Metazoa; phylum Chordata; order Ceratodontiformes; family Protopteridae; genus Protopterus; species Protopterus annectens. The sequence goes on from NC_056735.1 coordinate 1,914,477,607, forward strand.
AGATCTAAAACAGAAAAAGGTAAATCTCACCTTACCTGAGCCTCCATAATTAATCGTCTGGTTCGAGGAAAAACCTTTAACTCATCCTCCAGTTGCAGATCAGAACAGTGGCTGGCCTCTTTTGAACGACAATTTAGTCGGAGGTCTTTCAACGCAGAAGAACCGATGTGGTTTCTTCCCCGTACGGTGTCATGCCACCTGGCCCATCTGACCTGAGGTGAAGTGAGAGTTTCCGGTCTGAAGGACCAACCTGTCAAAGGAAAAAACAACTTCAAAAAGATCAATACATGGCAGATTCAGGTTAAGGCACTTTAATCTTGCAGCAAGGAGACAAAAATGTGCTAATACAGAGTTTGTCTAACTAGAATCAGGAAGTGAAGCCATTCTTATACATTTCTTACAAGACATTGCCTACCAAGCTGACATAACAAATCATAAGTTCTTACAATATTATTTCATAGCAGCTGTTTGTTCATGATTTTCTGCTGACACTGAAAAACTTCCTAAGAAAAACAATGTGGCCTTGATGACCACCGGTCAGATACAACTTCTCACGATGCAATGTTACCATTCAAGGTACTATGGCTAATTCGAGCACAAAGCAAGTACAGATTATAGTTCATTTCTTCAAGCAGTCTTTGTTCAACTGTATCTATCTTTTCTGCAGCTGTGCGTGTTCTCATAACACGAACAGAGCTGATTGTTCAAGTTCAATAACATTATAGAAAACAGTATTGTTCTATTCATTATTTTCCTGACCTAGTAGATAATCACTTGCTTTTCAGTATATTTTCAAAAGGTATAAACATGAATTTTGCTGTGCTAGCAAATACTGGGTCAGAGAGCATCTTGCAGTTTCCGAAGGCATATTGCAGTTTGAAAAGCATCTTGTAGTTTCATACAAAACTAAACTGTACATAAAATAGAATGAAATGTGTTAACCCTTTTAGCTTCTAATAAGCACTAAACACATATATTAATACATATTTTTCTGACAGTCATTATCACAGGCTATGTGCTGTGGTATAGCCTCAGACACCATTCACAAATGCTTCCAAGTCTGCCTAAAAGTTGCTCCTTCTGATTCCACAATGTACGATCTCAGCTCTGGATCAATATTCTTCATGACACCAGTCCGATCATAACCTTTGAATGCTTGCGGCCTTACCAGTTCTCCGTCTCGTAATGGATTGAGCGGTTTACTGGACTTATCATAGTATAACCTCTGGGATAGGCACTTTTTCAGCAGATTGGCTTTCACTAACCTGTTGTTCTTGACACATGAAACCAACAACTGATTACTGTGGTTCTGGTTTGTCTCAACAGAAGTCTCTGAGCAGGTGAACCAAGATGTTTATCATGAAGAACATTTCTGAGATTCAAGAGAATCAGTAAAAGATCACTATTGTCTTGTTTTGACTTCTCAAGTAACTGTTTTGCACTTTGAACTGTGCATTCTGCCAAACCATTTGACTGTGGGTACTCATGCCTACTCATGACATGAGTAAGGTCCCATTCTTCAGCAAATCTTTTCAACTGTTGGCTTGCAAACTGCATGTCATTGTTTGAAATAACTTTGCCTGGACTACCATAACAAGCAAAATGATTCTTCATCTTAGCAATGACAGTACTGAATACTAGATTAGGAAGTAAGTCAATCTCAAACCAATTGGATTAAGAGTCTACTAACACCAAATAATGTTCACCATGCCACTCGAAGATATCAATGGCTACTGTTAAACAAGGTAGTTCCAGAACCTGGTTAAGCTGAAGTGGTTCTTTCTGTTGATGTTGTTTTGTACTATTACACACTGAACAAGATAAAAGTGTCTCTCAATGTCATGTGACATAGAAGGCAAAAATACTAGTTCTTTGGCCCTTCTTTTGCTAGATGCAGTTCCTGCGTGACCATGATGCAAGATTGTAACATATTCTTGCTGCAAGGACTTTGGAACAATTACATTCAGAACTTTCATAATGATACCTTTGTCAGACAAAATCTCATCTCTGTATGGAAAATAAGGGTGCACGTCTTGAGGTAAACTAGATTGCTTTGATGACCATCCTTGATTGATAAAGTGGTTAAGCCTTTGTAAAACTGGATCTGTGGCTGTGTGATCTCTCAGCTTATCAAGATGCATGGAATAAACATTCCTCAGTTCCTTGACTTCAAAATCAAAGTTCGCATTTTCGTGCTATTCTGTGGTCTTTTTGGGTGATCTGGATAAAATGGAAGATAAAGAAGTTTGCCTTTCTTGTAGGCAAGACTGAAATTATATTTTTCAATCTCAGCATTATGCATTGCAGTCTGACTGGATCTGAATGCATAGGCTTTCTCAAGATAGTGACTAAAGGGTGGTGGTCTGTTTCAATCTGGATAGGTCTACCATAAACATAATCATGGAACTTCAAACATGCAAACACATTTGCCAAACGCTCTCTTTCATTCTGGGCATACTGCATCTCAGTTTGGGTAAGAGTTCTCAATACATAGGCAACAGGTTGAGTCTCTTGTAGAATGACTGCACCAAGACCAAATTTTGAAGCATCACAGGAAAGTGTAACTGGTTTGTGAACATCATAGTATCTGAGAGTAGGCAGACTATCAATTCTCTGTTTCAGAACATCAGATGCTCTTTGGAGTTGCTCTAACCTGGTCCAGGTTACATCTTTATGTGTCAGCTCTCTGAGTGACGTGGAAAGTTGGCTCAAGTCTGGAATAAACTTGCCTAGGTAGTTGATCTTGCCAAGAAAATGTTGCAGGACTTGAATATTGTCTGGCATCTTGAGAATGGCTGTTTGTTTTGAAGGGTCTGGTTGTAGGCTTGTGTTGTAAATAAATGACCAACATAAGTAACATCTTGTAGCCTGAATTTGCTTTTGTATGGATTGAGCTTAAGATTCACTTGATGTGCCCTTTCTAGAACTTTTCTGAGGTTTCTGTCATGTTCTGCTTCATCATGACCTTCTACTTGTATGTCATCTACTACAATAGCACAAGGTTACCCAGAAAAATTTGCGCCATTGCAAGCTGAAAGATTTCACTTGCAGAATTAATCCGAAATGGCATTCTTAAAAATCTGTACCTGCCAAACAGAGTACTGAACATAATGAGTGATGATGATTCTTTGTCAAGCTGAACTTGCCAAAATGAACTCTTTGCATCTAAGACAGAAAAAATAGTGCCATTTGACATCAAGGCTGCGACTTCTTTGACTGTGTGCATTTCTAAGATGTGGTCTTTTAAGTGCCTTGTTCAAATCTCATGGATCAATACATATTCTGATGTTGTCTGAGCTTGTCTTAAGAGCTCCCACCATGGAAGATACCCATTCAGTTGGAGTTTCAGCTGGACAAATCACACCTTGTCACACCATTTTATCTAGCTTTGCTTTGACTCTGTCCTGCATGGCTATTGGAACTGTATGTGCTGGCCTGATAACTGGACTGACCTCTGGGTCTAACTTCATGGAGTACACAAATGGAAGTTTGCCTGGTTTGCCTTTGAAAAGATCAGCATAGGTATAAAAAATGTGATGGGCAAAATTAGAGTAGTGGTCTTTTAAGCTAACATGGTGGACTTCCTAATTAAATGAAAGCGGTACCATTTTCAAACTGTCTCTGAGCCCTAATAATGACTGGATGTGCCTCTTGACAACATAAAATAATAAGTTGTAGCTTTTTCCAGCAGAGTAACATGAAAGCACAATTGAGCCTTCAGTTTGAATTTCTTCACTTCCGTAAACAACAAGCTTTGCACACCTTGCCAAATCAAGCCTTTCACCATGACACACTCTAGCAAATGTTTCTGCAGACATAACATTGCACTTGGAACCTGTGTCAACTTTGAGCTCTATTGGATTGCCATTTATCTGAACAGTACAAAATACTTCATTATTTGCCCTTAAATACACTGCAATGACTGTTTCATGAAGAAGTGACACACTATCAACATAAAGCGCAGGATTACCACTGTCTAACCGATCAACTCATTTCTTAAAATATTCCCTTTTAATAAAAGAATGTGGGCCTTTTAATTTGCAAAACTTTTTGAAGTGATTACATTTATTACATTTGTGGCATTGTTGACCAAAAACTAAACATTTCCCCTTTTATATTCATGACATCTGCCACAGTTATGACAGCTGGCAATGAAACTGGGTTGAGGCCCATGCTTTGAGTTTGCTGACTCACTCTTATGCTTCACTGAGACTGTGTGAACTTGGAATTTGCTGGAAATTTCTGGAGTTTACCAGTGAGTGTTGCAGGTGCTACAGTTGCTGCCATGTGCTTGGGCCTGTTTCTCTTAGCGTGCTGCATACTATCAACATGAGCATTATCACTGTGACTCCTAAACCTGTTCTCATTTACACGCATATTCATGTGCTTTTCTGTGAGCTTGTATATATGACAAATCTCAGTGCCCTCATTCAAAGTCATCCCTTAAGTCACCAAAACTGCACCTTTTATTTTTATTTCTCAGGTCAGTTATATATGCTGCAAAAGTTTCACCAGGCTTTTGATCCCTTGTGCAAAATAAGTGACTTTCCATTGTAACATTTGCCTGGGGGTTACACATTTCTCTAAATTTATGTTTTAAGCACTCTGGGTCCTCCCTTGACTCAGTCAGTACAACAATATGATGTTTTTCCCCCTCTCCTGTATAGATTACAGGTGCATACACAAATGAATGATCTCTTTCTCTAGCTTCTGACCCAGCTAAATTAAATAAAATAAATGCCTTTGTACGGTCATCTTTATCAGAAAATGCAGCCTGTATGAAAATGTCATACTCTTGCTCAAACGCTCTCTAGTTCTCAGCAATATTACTGACAAACACAAGTGTACTGGGTTTTCAAAATCCATCTGCCATACTCACAAAGTATACACAAACACACTCCCCAGATTCTCAAAAGCTTGCATGGAGTGCAAGATTGGTGCAGGAGCTCTAGCAGGCAATATGACTGCAGTGCAATCCAGGAACCACCTGCAGGGGTGTGCACGACAGCTCCTGCACTAATCCTGCATGGACAAAGCCCTTGTATGCAAATCATGCCATTTTCAGGAGAAATCCATGCAAATGAGGTGATTTTGTGATCCAGGAAGCTTGCGAACGTCTGTACAGGACTAGTGCAATCAGCAGAAATGTATTTGGTTAGTAACAGAGTACATTTTTGCAAAATCCAAAACAGAGCTATGACAGCTCCAAATAAAGGCTGAATATCATGTATTAAGCATACCAATGGCCAAGTATAAGGTCACTGGCATTGCAGACAATACAAACATTTAAAAAATCAACTTTTATTTTTTTTTTAGCTGATCTTGGCTGTTTAAGCGTAGGGCAGTGGCGCGCAAATGGGATCGAGTGGAAAATAACAAAATGAACTTAATTAAGCATTTTAACTAAAGTCAGTATTCTGCCATGCAAGTCAATGGCAGCCAGAAGACAACATGGCCAGTGAGTAGTGGTTGCTAAGGGGGGAGGCTCCGTGTGAGACATGTAACTATGCATTAGCAGGCAATCCAATGCAAATGAGGGGAATGATAGTAAATATCAGTTTTTCCCAGGATGTGAGTCAGGTCCAAACAGTGTAAGAGTAGGAATAGCTTGGTGCAAGCCTAGGAGGTAGGTGACATCATGGAGTGTATGTCAGGTATACTGTAAGCGGATTTGAGTCTTGTGGCTTGGGTTTGCTCCTAGCTTAGCACATGGGGTGTGTCTAAACCTGCCTAGCACTCTTTACAAAGCCTAAGCAGGTGTGCGCGCCATGCACTGGGTTGTACAGGAAGAAACAAGAAGTTAAACCAGGAAATGGCAGCAGTGTACACATCTGAGCACTCTGTTTACATGGCGCACACATGGGCTTAAACAGGAAGGAAATGGGAAGGGAAAACAGCAGTATGAAAGTAATCAAGCAGAACTAGCTTAGCTGGCAGGTGAAATGTATCAGTCAGCCAATTACACAGGCAGCAGACCAGCCTAGCCCAGAACACTACTATAAACTAAGTAAACACCTTCCCCTCTGTTTTTTTCCACACTCTACACCACCAATGTATACAAGCAGGGAAATTTTAACTAACAAACCTACAAAATGAGAAGTGCTGTAGCAGGCAACATAGAACAACATGTGCAAGAGGCTGAGGGTGGTGAGGATGTGAATGCTGCCAAACTACCCACAGTGAGGAGATGGAGAGGAGTGTAGAGACATAAGCTACCAGGGGCTAAATAAGCTGGAGATAGTAGAGCACTATAGGGTGGACAGAGACCTCTCATACCAAATTGGTGAGTTGTGCCGCCCACACCTGTCACAGCAAACTGACCGAGGGGAACTCATCCTAGTGGATACCAAGGTATGTGTAGGCCTAGGTATATTAGCCACAGGTATCTCCCAAAGCACAACTGGGAATAATATGGGGATCTCACAGGCATCAGCATCCAGAGTATTCCACCAGTTCCTGGATGCCATGTCAGCACATGCCAGTGAGCACATATATTTCCTCAACACCCATGAGGTTTTGACCAGCAATATCCATCTTTTCCACCAAATAGCAGAATACCCTGGGGTAGCGGGTGCTATAGACTGCACACACATATGCATCAAAGCACCACCCGGTGAGCAGGGTAGGGCCTACATCAAATACATGGGCATCCCCTCCATCAACTGCCAGGTCATATGTGATGCTCAAGGCATTATAATGAATGTGTGTGCTGGCTGCCCTGCAAGCCATGATGATTCCCACATATGGCATCTGACACAGCTGTATCAGAGATTTTCCAAAAGGGACATCCCCTATGGTCACCTAGTGGGGGATGCTGGGTACACACTGGAGCCGTGGCTGATGACCCCCATCAGAAATGCACACACACCTGAATAACAACCCCATAATAAGGCACACACACACCAGACATATAACAGAGCATGTGTTTGGGATGCTCAGGTCAGGGTTCTGGTGTCTGGACACATCCAGTAGATCCTTGCAGTATTAGCCGGCTACATGCACCTAGATTTTTATGGTATGTGCTATACTACACAATATGATCCTGTGGAAACAGATGCAGCAGAAACAGCATGGGGCAGGGCCACACAGTCCCCCACCAGTGCCAAGGCCTACACAGGCACAGAGTGGCCCAGAGGAGGAACAACCTGAGCATGCCCCAGTAGGCAGAAGGAAGCGTACCCAGTATGCCCTGGCCTTGGCAAAGAGGCAATGCATATCACATGCACTCACACAGTAGGGACCCAGGGAATGACACCACTCTTTGACTCACACATACAGTAAAAGGGATGCCAAACATGACACTACCTGTGCGCAACCATCTATCAGAAGTGTACTATATGCATTCAACACAGGCAGCCCACCAGCACCATCTGCAGGTCTGGCACACCCTCAAGGTAAGTCAATCAACCTACCAATTGCCAAATGGAGTAGAATGCATCGTTACCTGTAGCTATGGTACTGATGTGAGCATGCAAGGGAATTGGGTGGCTGAATGTTATGGCAACAGACAGTAGACACCCATAGTGGTGCCATGACATCTGTAACACATACTGGAGTCACCATAGTAGCCAGTACTACACAGGGTGACAAAACCCCCTCTCAGGAAATGTGTGGTGCAACATGTGTGTCCATATGACCCACACATGCCAGTCAGGATGGTTCACATACCCAACAACAGTCTCAGCTAGCAGGACAGGTGTAGACAAACCCAAACAGAGCCTGTGTCATGGCCCCTGAATCATGGCTATGGTTAACCTCCCCCTCAGGCCTACACAGACAGACCACAGCAGGGCAGTCAGTGGGATATTAGTTCTGAAGGGTAGGAAGTCAGACAATAATATGTAGGGCAACCAAAGCCACAATCTATAGTACACTGGTATGCCTCTAGTCAGCATGATAGTTAGCAATACAGATTGAAATGGAGTACCTGACATACCAGTACAGTCATAGCAAATGTGTACAAGTATCACATGTGCCCCCCACATCCTACATAGTAATGTAATAACAGTCAGGTGTGCCCCTCCCTAATCCTGTGTAGAAATGTAAGAATAGTCAGGTGTGCCCCCCCCATCCTACATAGTAATGTAATAACAGTCAGGTTTGCCCCCCCACTCCTGTGTAGAAATGTAGAAACAGTCAGGTGTGACCCCACTGCTATGCAGAAATGAAGTAACAGTCAAAGCCAAATGGTCGATGGGTACCCTGCAGAGACAGCATGCTACCTGTCGGTGTACAACACAAAGGTCAGCACTGCAGCACAAACTACCTGTACATGGTCCACACATTCAATACAGACGGACATACTGAGCATGCTCACACACTTAGAGAAATGAAGGCAATGTCAGTCAACAACATACTGAAAGCTTATACTGGGCATGCTCACAAACACAAATGCATGAAGTCCATGTCTGCAAACACCAGTGGACCAGACATGTCTGGCAGTTGCAGTTGTTAGTGCAGACACTCGTCAGCATGCACCACTCATGCCTTGTACTCTCTGTGGATAAGAATACAGGCATGTATGTCAGGACAACACACTATAATAAGCCAAAGGTAAACGTACATAGATGTGTGGAAGAGGGTGACTGTGACAAGAAGCCATCCAGGTCTGTCCTCCCCAGTACACAGGCAAAGGGCTCCAAACACATGAGGTGCAGATGTCACTCACTGCAGATACTAGCCACCAGTATCTGTCAGCATCACAGACTATGTGGTGCACGTGCCAGCTGTGCAACATGACTGTACAAGGAAGTAGTCATCTAGCAGCTGTATACACATACCTGTGACATATGACCTAATGTGTGCTTGCATGTGGCATGTCAACCCCTAGATGAATGGGTTATGACCCATGCACACACTGCCTTCCCCATAGCCCTACTATGACAAGCCTGCTGAGGTCATCCAATGTGAAATACACCTTTGGGAAAACTGTAGCACAGTAGTTTCTGTGGCACATCCCATAACTGTGTACTGCTGTAGTGTGATAAACTAGTTAGGTAGGAGTTCTAACCCCAGACTTGGCAACTGTTTGTGTATGTCTGACTGTGTAAAAAGCAATGCTTTTTAGGCTACTCACACTCCCTACAATTCAAATGCTCAACCTTTGCAAGGCTGCTGATGTCATCCACCTAGTAATACACCTCTGGGAAGCTGTAGCCCAATAATCTCGGTAGCGTGTCCCATAACTGTGTACCACTGTAGTGTGATAAACTAGTTAGGTAGGAGTACTATTCCCAGACATGGCAACTGTTTGTGTGTGTGTGTGTGTGTGTGTGTGTGTGTGTGTGTGTGTGTGTGTGTGTGTGTGTCTGTCTGTGTAAAGAGCAATGCTTTAGTCACACTCCCTGCAATTCAAATGCTCAATTTTTGCAAGGCTGCTGATGTCATCCATCTAGTAATACATCTCTGGGAAGCTGTAGCCCAGTAAACTCCATAATGCGTCCTGTAACTGAGTACCGCTGTAGTGTGATAAACTAATTAGGCAAGAGTACTATTCTCAAATATGACAACTGCATGTGTCTGTCTGTGTAGCGAGCAATGCTTTTTAGGGTAGTCACACTCCTTACAATTCAAACGCTCAACCTTTGCGAGGCTGCTGATGTCATCCACCTAGTAATACACCTCTGGGAAGCTGTAGCCCAGTAATCTCCATAGCGTGTCTTGTAACTGCGTACCACTGTAGTGTAATAAACTAGTTAGGTAGAAGTGCTATTCCCAGACATGACAACTGTTTGTTTGTGTAGAGAGCAATGCTTTTTAGGCTAGTCACACTCCCTACAATTCAAATGCTCAACCTTTGCAAGGTTGCTGACGTCATCCACCTAGTAATACACCTCTGGGAAGCTGTAGCCCAATAATCTTGGTAGCGTGTCCCATAACTGTGTACCACTGTAGTGTGATAAACTAGTTAGGTAGGAGTACTATTCCCAGACATGGCAACTGTTTGTGTGTGTGTGTGTCTGTCTGTGTAAAGAGCAATGCTTTAGTCACACTCCCTGCAATTCAAATGCTCAATCTTTGCAAGGCTGCTGATGTCATCCACCTAGTAATACACCTCTGGAAAGCTGTAGCCCAGTAAACTCCATAGCGCGTCCTGTAACTGAGTACCGCTGTAGTGTGATAAACTAATTAGGCAAGAGTACTATTCTCAAATATGGCAACTGCATGTGTCTGTCTGTGTAGAGAGCAATGCTTTTTAGGCTAGTCACACTCCTTACAATTCAAACGCTCGACCTTTGCGAGGCTGCTGATGTCATCCACCTAGTAATAGACCTCTGGGAAGCTGTAGCCCATTAATCTCCATAGCATGTATTGTAACTGCGTACCACTGTAGTGTAATGAACTAGTTAGGTAGAAGTGCTATTCCTAGACATGACAACTGTTTGTCTGTGTAGAGAGCAATGCTTTTTAGGCTAGTCACACTCCCTACAATTCAAATCCTCAACCTTTGCAAGGCTGCTGATGTCATCCACCTAGTAATAAACCTCTGGGAAGTTGTAGCCCAGTAATCAATGTAGCACATGCTGTAACTGTGTACTACTGTAGTGTGATAAATTAGTTAGGTAGGAGTTCTATTCCCAGAGATGGCAAGTGTGGATGTTTGCGTGTTCCTTTGTTAGTGTAGGGAGCAATGCTTTTGAGTCCATTCACAGACACTACAACCTCCAATGGTCCACTTTGACAAGTGTGCCAATGTCATCAACTGTGAAATAAACCTTTGGGTAATGAATAGGCCAGTAATCTTGGTGGCACATGCCATGACTGTGTACTGCTCTAATGTGATAAACTAGCTAAGTAGGAGTTCTAAACCCAGCCTTGGCAACTGCATGTGTGTTTGTCTATCTGTGTAGAAGGCAATGCTTTTTAGGATAGCCATACCCTTTACAATTTAAATTATCTACCTTGATAAGGCTGCTGATGTCATCCACCCTGAAATACACCTCTGGGAAGGTTGCAACCTACTAATCTCTGTAGCTCATCCTGTAACTGCATACTGCTGTAGTGTGATAAACCAGTTAGCTAGGAGTTCTATTCCCAGGCATGTTAAGTGTGGATATATGTGTGTTTGTCTGTGTTCCTTTGTCAGTGTAGGGGGCAATGCTTCTGAGTCCATTTACAGACACTACAACCTCCAATAGTCGACCTTGACAAGTGTGCTGATGTCATCAACTGTGAAATACACCTTCGGGGAAGAGATAGGCCAGTAATCTCCATGGCACGTGCCGGAACTGTGTACTGTTGTAGTGTAATAAACTAGTTAAGTAGGAGTTCTAAACCCAGGATTGCCAACTGTGTGTGTGTCTGTCTGTGTAGAAGGCAATGCTTTTTATAGTAGGCACACCCCCTGCAATTTAAATGCTCTACCTTGGTAAGGCTGCTGATGTCATCCATCCCGAAATACACCTCTGAGAAGGTTGCAACCCAGTAATCTCCGTAGCACGTGCCATAACTGCGTACCTGCTGTAGTGTGATTCAGCACTCTAATAGGGTTCTATACCCACCCATGGCTGTTCTGGATGTTTTTTGTGGGTTTCAATGTCAGTGTAGGAAGCTATGCATTAGAGGCTAGTCACACTCAGTACATTTCAAATGCAGTACTTTGGCAACCCGTTGATGCCAGCCAATGTGTTGTACACCTTTGGGAAAGGAGTTTTCCAGTAACTCCTGTGGTGTGTCCTATAACAACTCCATGCTGTAGCGTGTTATAGATGTCTGTTAGGGGTTCTATACCCCCACATGTCAGTTGTGGATGTTTCGTGTGTGTTCCACTGTCTGTGTAGGGAGCAATGCATTTTAGGCTAGTCACACTCAGAACATGTCAAATGCCCTACTTTGGCAATCCTGCTGATGTCAGCCAATGTGATATACACCTTTGAGGAAGGGGTACTGCACTAATCATTGTGGTGCATACTATAACTGCGTAGTGCTGTAGCATAATAAACTGGTTAAGTAGAGGTTCTACTCCTGAACATGATAGGTGTGTGTGTGTGCGTGTGTTTGTACCTCATATCCTGTGTGGAGGTGGGTGTGTGTGTGTGACACCTGGGCCCAATGTGTAGCAGGTTTTGCAAATTTCTTATATGGTGGCCATAGTGCATATCACAATGTCCACTGTGCAGGCATGACAGCTGTGAAATAGCCGAGAGGCTGGGGTGCATATCCATACCCATACATGTGACATCAAGGCCAGGAAATCACAGTTAGCAACCCCAGTATTACCCAGGGCACACTTTCAACCCATGTTTCATACACACACACACACACACACACACACACACACACACACACACACACACACACACACACACACACACACACACACACACACACACACACACACACACACACACACACACACACACACACACACACACATGCTGAGGCAACAACCAATATGTGTGTAGTACACTGCATATTGGCGACTGATAGTAACTATGGTGTGAATGCAGTTGCCTACAGAGGGCATGGCACCCTGTCCATCAGTACGACAGACACATAATTGCAGAATGTGTGCCTTCAGTATGTTTCTCACTGGATGCTTGCAACAAGTGTGGTTCCATCAAATGTGATCCACAAAGGACATAACATGCCTTACACACATGCCCTATATGGACAGATGACACTAACACCAGGGAATACCTGCAGCATACTATCAATGTAAGTCCAGGGTCAACCTGCTGTCTATTACCTGGCCTCGTCACATGAGGGCAGGACTGTCACATCTGATGATGACATTTTGTGTACACAACATGGGCCAGACAAACCAGGTACACTTCCACATGCCACTGTAGATGAATGTGGGATGTGTGCACATCCGAAGCACCGTCCATGTCATGGCATATAGAACACATATATGGCAAGTATTGCACAGCACTGGCCACACAAAATAGTAACCCAGGTGACTGGATGGTGAATAGTATACCCACCTGTGTGTTATTCCAGACACTGCACCCCTTAGCCATAATGCATACCATTCTCATGTGGCCTGATGCCAAGGCATACCCCTCACCTAGCCTTGTACAGTTGCCTGGAACAGTCAACCACTACACACCCATGAAGCAATGCACACATGCATGCCAGTACTAGCACCCTGTGTCTGTGTGTGTGCGGTGTATGATGCTTCTGATCACATTCACACCCAGTACCACCCCCATTGGCATACTGAAGCATGGTCTCTAATGTCAGACACCATCACATACCCTTTGACCATAGAACCTCAGGATAACCCCTGTGGGCTAATTGATACCTAAGCATTACTGTATTGTGGCAAAGTAACTGGTTAGGAAGTGTATTCATTAACCTGCCAAGTATGGCAATGTGTATGAGTCCCTTAGTGAGTGTGGCTGTGTTGACGCTGACACCTGTTAATGTGGACAGACTCATGTGCTACACCTACTGTATCACAACAGTGTTGCAGATGTCACTCACCAGCACATATACGTCTGGACAGCTCACTGACATGTAAGCTATGTGGCGCATGCAATAACTGCATACACATGTGATAACTATGCCTAGTCAGTCAGGTGTTTGAATCCCTGTACTGGTAGGTGTGTGACACAAACATACCTAGGTTTCACTCACCCATACCTTCCCTGACATACTTTGTCTCTGTCTGTCCCTCTCACACCCTCTCTGGTGGATGTGGGATGTACACCTGCTTTGCTAGGCATTAGCTTGTGTTTTGTAAGTGATGGTCATGATCAGCTGATGGCCTCTGCACCAATTGCAGTCCTCCTCTAGCTGAGTGCATGTGCAACAGCTGTGGTAACATTCCCATAGCCAATTGCATGGAAACACACTCCAATATCTAGGAATAACATGTTGGTGTTGGCCCTTTACATCCACTGTGGGAAGGAACTAGTTCTGTTGTTTGGCGAACAGCATCTCAGATGGATTGGGGATTTACCTCTAACAACATACACTGTGGAAACAGGGCAACACACAGGAGGGGGATGTGTCTGACCTGACTACAGACTGTAAGTGCTGCTATACTGCATGTGGGATAATGTTGGTATAACAGTGTGTGTGTAGATATGGCTGTCCTACATGATGTAATACCTGCCATGTCAGTTTTATGTTTATGAGGAATTCCCATCTGCAGGGTCATCTGCAGATTGGGTAGTGTGTTGTGCCCTTGGTGTCATGTGTTACCCACAGACCACATATCTGTGAACTGCAGAAGGCAGTGTGAGGATTGCAGTCTGTAGATGGTGAAAGCCGTGACAGTTACTGACTTCATAGCCCTTATTTGACACATGTTGCAGCAAACCCTTTTATGGCAGCACATGTATGAGGTTATCACAGCAACATGTCAATATTGGTCCTGTGTATGTGCTTCCAGCAACAACTCTGTCAACCTTTGTGCATATGTCATGCATTAAGAGGTGCATATGTGCTGTACACCATCATTAGTGTCATCATATCTGATAGCAAGCCAGTGAGATATCAGACTGCTACACATGTTACGTACAGAACGGGTAATATTTCACAACATTGCCAGGACATTCCATGGCTGTTTGTACAGTACTGAGGTCTGTGTAACTATGGTGAATGTTGACAGTGTGTATATTGTTAACATGTTTTTTAGCCTGTGTACAGACTGTGGTAGATGTCATTGTTATAGGTCCCATCCTATCTGATGTTACATGCTGCTCCACTGTATGTTACCATATTGGTTTACATGTTTGTAGGGCCATACACACACATGTCCCATACCACAGACAGACAGCAGATCACACAGTATAGCAACCCAGTATATGTAGGGTTAATCTGTGAGTGGCACATATGAGGATGGTGTTGAACAGATAGTCCATATACTGTACTTTTATGCAACCTTACCATATGTGGCTGTGGCTGTGTTCACATTGGATGTGGTTATGCATCTTCACACAGGTGTATCTTACCCTGTGCTGTGACTTGCCTGCAGAGCCAGCTGTATATGTAGGTACATATGCATTCCCCCATAGGAGATGTTGCCCAGTGTTGAGTCAATATGTCTGCAGCCTGCAAAGTGCATTGTTACATGTCTAGCATCTTAGTGTACTTTTCCAGTGAGATGTCATGTGGAGATACTTGCTGGATGTACTGCTGCCGGGTCTCCCTTAACAATCATGTATGTCAGAGCAGTGGGATGCTGTACAGATGTATGTCAATATCTAGTGGGTAGTATGTGGCCTGGCACCCATGTGGTTATTATGTGTCAGGCCAGACAGGGGTGTCTGAATGCATAACCTATGATGGCATATGTATACCACTCGTTATGTGTTATACTCATCTACATGACTGCTGACATCCATACTGTCATGCATGGTACACATGTTTAGCACTAAGGGGTTCTGTGTATACCTCTGGACTGTAAAGAGTGTTTCAGAATGTCCACATATATTGGCCAATATCTGTGCTGAAGTCCATGGGGGCATTACGTGCTAGCAGTGGTACTTTACTAGGATGTCTTTAGGATGTCTGTCAGTAGCCAATGGCACACATGTGGAAAGAAGATGTGACCTCCCACACACACCATGTCTGTGAAGACAATCCCAATTACAGTAGCAATAGCCTACAAATATACCTGCTTTACATGCCCGACATCCACTTGCATTATGATGTTGGGACTATACGGGCTGGGGTAGGTCTACACTCTGTGTCCAGGACATATGGTGAGAATATCTGTACATATTCTCATCCAGATATATATATATATATATATATATATATATATATTTATGATTACACAAATACATATTGACATATATAGATGAGTATGTATATGTACATATATATATATATATATATATATATATATATATATATATATATATATATATATATATACACATATACGCACCCAGATATATAAATATACAGAGCAATATATGTCTACATATATACAGATAGTGATACATATGCACATATACGTATGGATATCTACAGATATATTGGCAGTAGTAGGTATATCGATATAGATATGTATTCACATATAGTCATATATATATATATATATATATATATATATATATATATATATATACCAACATAACTAGGCATATCTGTACTCATAGGATGTGCATGAATATATAGCTATATACACATATATCTATATGTAAATATACGCATACTTATATATACATATATGTATAGATACAAATATGTATATATATATGTAGCACTATACAGATGTGTATACAGACATATGTATGTGTACACCTGTGTATGTACATGTAGACATCTATGCACTTATATGTGTACAACCATATACCTGTCATGGGTAAATGTTACGGTTGCGTATACCCTCCCAGATGTATCCCACCATATGTATCTGCTATGTGTACACTATGATAAAACAACATATGTGATGCAACATTCATATTAATGACAAGGACTACAAAATCTAGGACATAAAGGCAAGTGTTCAATATCACTCAATTTGGGTAATGACAGCTATATTGGTAACACAACAGCTGTCCTCACAGTGGTCATGGCGTAGTGGTCATGTGTTGTGACTTCAGTGTAAAGGACCCTGAGATCATGATCTGCAAGGGCTGCTCATTTTGTTGCTGGGCAGAAGAAGGTCTGTTGGATACAGAGTGGTTAAGGCAGTGTTTGTGCAATGTAGGCCACACACGTCAGTATCATGACATTGCTAGGTAGGGGTCGAGTCCTAGTGTTGGCAAGTAACAGTGTGCGTGTATGCGGATGGGTCTACATCAGGTTGCAGGGTATACACGCCTCACTGGGCCACCTATCCATGTGGCACAGGTAATACCCGGTATAGTAACCTGTGAAATGTGATTGACTATACCCCAGATATGTCACTGCCATGGTGTCAGCACAGTGACATACCCCGTTGTGCAATATGACTGCAGACTATCCTCGTGTTGACACATATACACCTACAACACAATTGCATATCAGTTTAGAGACCTCAACCAAGCAGTGCTACTAATAGCTAAAAGGCATCATTGCTGAATGGCTACACTACCTGCCACATATGCCTCACACTCTACACCCTACAATATGTTACACTGCAGGACAGTGATACACTGGTGTACAGTCACCATGTGCATCAGAACCATATCAGCCTGTCCCTGTATCTATGGTATGGATGTCAGGGATGGGGCACAGGTATCATCATATGCACAGGGCATCCTCTTGCTTACACATGTACACCTACAACACAATTGCATATCAGTTTAGGTACCACAACCAAGCAGTGTTACTAACAGCTAGAAGGCATCATTGCTGGATGGCTACACTACCTGCAAAATATGCCTCACACTCTACACCCTACAACATGTTACACTGCAGGACTGTAGTACACTGGTGTACAGTCACCGTGTGCATCAGAACCGTATCAGCCTGTCCCTGCATCGATGGTATGGATGACAGCGATGGGGCACAGGTATCATCATATGCACAGGGTGTGGTGTTGGTCTGCCAGAGGCCGAGGGTGGGCCATACATTTGACACCATGTGTGTGGATGAGGGGTGTACTCTGGGGAGATGGCTGAGGTGATGTGGTGTGTGTAGGTATGAGGTTTCCCTAGATGTGTTTGCATAGTGTGCGGGTATGCATGCACACAGTTCTGCCTTCTGGCTGCCCTACACAGGTGTTTATGGACAGCTGCAGACCATACCTGGCAGGGTGTGCAGTTCAATGCATCTGGCCATGAACATGTGGACAGGGCCTGCCAGGGGTTCTGCGGGCACATGCAGGTACAGGCATTGAAGTGCTACTCTCACCTGCTGATGACATTTGTCTGCTGGTACCACATCCCTCCTGGGACTGGTCAGGACCACGTGCATGTGGCCTGCTGTGGTGTGGTATGGACAGCACACCCCCCCCGCACTGCCGGGGCTGCTACTGCCACTATGTGAGCCCCTTGGTGTCCTAGCATGCCCATGTTGAGTGTCAGCTATTGGTGTTGCTGGCCCACATCCACGTGGGCATCACCACATCTCCACCACATGTTGAAGCATGGACACACCATGGCTGATGATGGCCATCATCTCATCATGCTGTCTGTCCACTTGCTCAGTAGAAACACGGATGGCAGCCGCCACTTCACGGAGGTTGTTGCCTACAGATGTGAGTGCAGCCCTCTGTAGCCTAAGGCCCTGTCTGGTGTAATGCTAAATATATGCCTGCACTGCCATTACAGCCTGGAACATGCTTCTGCTGGTTGCAGCTTTGTTGCCTATGCCAGGGGCATGATGTCCAGCATCCCTACCATGAGCACCCTGGGACATCCGCCTATGTGGCAGCCTGACGGACATCCAGCTATGCCTGCTGCAACTGGACACAGTAGGTATGGTTACCACACTTTCCCATGCATTGCCACTGAACACCAGCTGTGCCTCTGCTATGGCCACTGGTGCTGGGGTGTGTATAGGCACTGTAACTGTGTGCTGGGGTGTGTTAGCTAAAAGGGGGATGTCAAATGTTAGCGCATTGTCAGCCCCTGACAACCCTATATGAGCCTCACCATTATCATCATCATTATCATCATTATCATCATTGGTGTCTGTATGGACACCTATATCAGATTGGGTGCAGGAGCGACCCTGACCCATCTAACCACCTGTGGGGGAAAACAATAACGGCACTTTAAAAGATGTACAGCATTGCTTAACAGTATACACACACACAAGACACACACACACACACACACACATCTCCGTACTACCTATCGGTCCATAGCTTTACAGACAGCCCCACGTATATGTCCATGTGTTACCCCATCCTGCATCACACTTGTTAACATACACACATTGCTACCACTCATTAACATTACAGTCCTCTAAATGCCCACACAAGCGGGCACAACGTAAGGCCTGTTGCTACATTACCTGTCTGACCTGTGTAGTGGAATAACATGGCATCAATGCTGTCATTTGTTATGTGCCCTCTGTATGGCTGGAATGATGTGCATGGCCCCTATATGTGTGGGCTACTATGTTGTACCCATAATAGCTCCCACTGGTGTGTCATGTGTATGTAATGCTCAGCACATGCCAAATATGCTGCTCTGTTGGCCCATCATGTGTCAGCTGTAATATGTGGGTACACTCCCTGGTGTTGACTATTACTTCCCCAATGCATCTGTAGAGCTGCATACATAGGCTATGGGTGACCTTTCCGCTGACAGCAATATTAAGTGTGTACCTGGGGTCTACCTTCCCTCTGGATGCCTGATCCAAGCTACAGGCCATATTATACTATTTGCTGTTCTGTGAGTACATGACAGGTATTCCTGATGTGCAATGTGGCACTCCATGTCCATGTACTGCATGGTCCGAAAGGGGGTACAGCCATATGAACACCCCACAATCACACATGTGCATACATGGCCACACACACAAACACACACATGCACACTCGCATCATACATGCATCTATCTCCCACCACTTCACCAGAGTGACCTGCAGGCAAACTAACTAACCACCGGGATGCACACACACACACACACACACACACACACACACACACACACACACACACACACACACACACACACATACAGGTGAGGTTGCACAATGATCATACACACAGTCCTCCAATTACCCATCTGTCAACATGCAGAGCATATGGTACAGAACAGCAAGCAGTTCAGCCATACTCACACCATGCTAGCAGCGGTATACATGTATATGATGCATGTGCTGTGACTAGGTGATGCCCCTTCCCCTGGATACCTCTGCACCCATGTACACATTATTGCTGTGCACCTGTTCTGTACCCTGCCATGTACTGTGCACCACAACTCACAGGTATCCAACCCATTGTTTAATGTGTAGTACCATGTCAGTTATGCCAGCTGTGCCTCTCACAACCCCTATGTGTTTCAGCAACACATACCTGGGATGACATGTGGACTGTTGTCATTGATGAATGCCTGATGCCTGATTTACAGCTGTCAATGTCAACAGACTATGTATTGCCACTGCAGAAATGCTTACACTGACAACCATCAGAGCATACCATGGCTATGAGGGGGTATACACACCTTTGTTGCTATTACACACACATCTGTGATCTGCCATGAGACCACAGCACTGCAGATCTTAGCTGTACACACGCCCGGTATGTAACATATGTCCTGTACTTTCACTTGCAGTGTCTACAGATTGTGTTAGGCATGCAGCTGCTGACCACAATGCATACACAACATGTGGGCATATGTGTGCACACCTTTATCGTGACGGTTTATCACACCTCTTGTTGTGTGTACTAGAGCAGTCACTGTTCATGGCTGGGGTATACCAGCATGGGCCTTCTGCAATTGCCAGTCTATGTTCAGCCTACACTACACATGTCCTTCTATTCTGTATGATTGCAAGGTCTATGCATGTGCACATCCCATGGTGTTCACACAATGCCATTACTATTGCAGTGTGGGTAGGGTTATGGCTGCCATAGGTCCTGGACCCGACTATATGCAGATAGAGTCATTCCTATCATCCTTAGGATCTCTGCTGCAAGCATTGGCTGAGACCACCCCCTCAGCATTTATGCAGATGCGTGACAGGTAAGCCCTACACATATGTGTCAGATTGCAGTGCCCATACACTGCAAACCACATGTTGCAGCTTAGACCCAGCTGATAATGTGGACTACTGTAATGTCATATGCCACAGTGTATCTCACCAGCAGTTGACATTGCCCTACAGGTATGCACACTGGTGTTGCACTGTATATGGGTATTGTCCAGAACATATCACTATTGTAGGCTATGTCTACCAACAGTATGTTACCCCCTGTGGACACATTCCGCAATGACAGGATGTTAGTTGTCATGCAGATGTGTGACATACCCTTTCAATACCCCATCATATTCGCACCTGTGAGACCATGCATTTCCCGGCAACAATACATGCACATGTACAGTATGCATTCAGGGTAGTTGTGTTAGATGTGTGCATGGAAAATAACATCACCATTACATGTCCGGTGTGTTGGCATGCATCTACATAAGACATACTCACCAGCTTAAGGCTGCTGCCTTGCTGTTACCCCAGAGGGACCTACATAAATGGGTGAGAGATGCAATGTCAGTGGCCACACCTGTGGCACTGCTACAGGCTGGGTGCAGTACTACTATACATCAACCGTAAATTCACACAATACTACCACATCTGGACATCTGTTTATCACTATAATGCAGCAACACAATATTTGTATGACATATCAGATATGCATGATCTACCTGTACCACTGCAGATATTTACACAACAGTGGTCTACTGATGTGCCCCGTGTCCTTACCTGCACACTTCTCAGCTGGTGTGTAGGTGACACCCACCTCCACAAAGGGGTCCAGTGGTTGATGGTGTTCCAGACGGGCAGGTGCCACGAGGCTGGTCAGGAGCTCCTCCACACATGTCAGGCAGGGAAGGATGGCATGGAACCCACTGTGGCAAGGTGATTCCCCCCAGACTGTGGCAGTATGCCAATGGGCATTGTGAAGCAGGTCACTGAAATGATGCCAGACCTGCTAATAACTGTGGTTATGCAGGCCGACATCATTGACCCTTTGGACGAGATCGTTCCATAGGGTGGTCCGCTCCTGCTAGTCTTGTGCTGCCCTGCCAAACAGGACCTGGTAGTGCTGAACTAGGTGCTTTATGATGACCTCATTCTCCTCCGCTGAATACTCTGGCAGCCTGATGTGTGCCATCTTGCCTGAAAAACATGAGGATGGGAACAGTCCTGAGTGACTCATATGATAAGCTTACCACAGTTCATATTACACATCTCTGTCACCCCCACACAATTTCAGCTTCAACAGACTAAACACACAACTCATTAGCTATGGCTACAGCTCAGCTATCATTTGGACAGATTGTGTATTGTACAACACCTTCTGCTATGTGATTGTAGCCATGTCCCGTGTGTGGACACTAACATTGCTGGCCTGTTACAGACTATTCACTTGCATGCCATTGTCAGGGCCACTATGGTTACATATATGCCAGTGGTATGGCTGCTCTGAGATTGCTGCACATCTGACAGTCTGTGTTATAGGGGGGGGTTCTATGCATGCTGTTGGACATGTACCGGGATTTTGTAAACTATTACTACCAACATATGAACTATGACAGTGACACAATAACATGTATATGTTCTATTGGCTAGCTGATCCACCTCTCCAGACCCATCTTACCAGGATACCTGGCCACATCACATGTGTGTGCCAACCTGGGACCTCCTTGTGTACTGTTACAGCAATATCATCAGGTGGAACCCCCTAGGGGATGTTGGCCCACTCCCATCAGGGCACACACCAACATGTTCCTGTCCCCTGAGCTCAGGTCTAGGGTCTGTTCCATACCAGGCTCCACAGACACATGAGGGATGTGCTACATCAGTCTGAGGCACCCAGTACACATTCACATGGCCAACATGCTCCTCCTGCTCAGCTGCCAGACCTGGCACCTTCAGGATGTGGACTGCTGTTGTGAGTGGTAATAGGTGGGAACCTTGTTCCCATTGTGCCCATATTGGGGACCATGGGGCATCCACATCACGGACTACACACACCATCCATGGTGTTTACCCACCACATGTGTCACATACCTCCCCTGTAGACTGTCCTCTATATCTTCCAATCCTGACCACCTCCACGTGTGTATCTGCCATACTTCCCCATATTCCTATTGCATACTTCACAGGCGGGGGCATTGTGGTGTTATGTTGGGACTAACATGTGACATACCCCTCCATGGTGCACACATTGCCACCTGTAGATATCTGTGTGTATAGCTATGTGTGCTGCTGCCTTGCACATAGCACACATCACTGTGGTAGTGATATAGGGGACATGTCTTTCCATACATACCTGTTTGTGCGTGTGTTTGTAGACATTTGCATATCGGTATTTATCTATATGTGTGCAGATGGATCTAGGACTGTTGAACGAAAGTTCAACAGTCCAAATCCACTATCACCGAACACACTTGAATGAAATTTTTGCTAGAGTATGTTAAAAAAAACATTAAATCTACTTTTATGCAGGGCGGCAAACCCCCCTGCACCCCCCATGTAAGGGGCTGTGCCCCCACACACCCCCACTTTAATATTCTCACTCCGAGATCACGCTACAGTGGGGAAAAGGGAATTTTCCCTTATCTGCAACATAGTATGACCAGCACAACAGGCATACCTATGCGAAAATGCTGCTTCGGTGAAAAGCATTTTCACGTAAATATGCCCACCCATTTGCAATTTGGTAAAAAGTGCATTCGTGCAACAGTCCTAGAACGGTGAAGATATATGTGACTTCATATATATGTGCACATATATATGTCTACACATGGGTATATGTATATTTCTGGACATACATTCTGATATACATTTATCCTTAGATATTATGTCTGTGACATATGTACACATATGCATACCTATATGTGGGGTACATTCAGACATCAGCTCCACAATCCCACAACACCTCCCTGCACAGCTGCACTGTTCTTCTTTGCTTCAACACAAACAGGTGCCACATATTGACATGGCCTGACATTGGTGGGGTATATGTGGTACCTGTTTGTAGGTAACGCTATTATACACCTATGACATTCTGCCATGCTACATTACAGATTCACCAGGGTATCCTGCCAGTGGTGGTCCATGGCTCTCACATGTCCATCATACTGGCATTACTTCCACAACTGACTATTGGCCATGTCACATGCATAATCCCCATTACACAACACACACTATAATGGCTTGCATCCTGTCTGTCAGTGCTGACCTGAACAGTTCACAGCTATGGCCCTCTACCCACAGGGACAAACACTATTGTCCATAGCAGTTGTTCAGTTGACCATCATCACAACACCTGCTGGCACATATAATGCATTTCACATAATCTATCACAGTACTATGCAGGTTCTACATTCTAATACATGTACATATACTTCACATACCTGTTGTGGGAAGTATGTATTAATGACTGGCAGCTGCGTAGATGGCTGCTTTTTCAGCTGTAAATGTTCTGTGAGTGGTCCTGTGTCAGATATGTCACTGGCAGTGTGTGTGTTGAGTGCTTTCAGTAGGTAGCTACATCCATTTATGTTTCTAACCTCAATTTCTTGGCTAAGGGTATGTTGCAGACTATTCTGTAACACCAGCAACTTGCTTAGTGTATGGTGACAGTTTCCCACACATGGGTCTGTGTTCCAGTCTCTGTCCTCCACCTATATACCAAGCTTTGCTCATATGACATGCTGTCAGGGGTTGTTCTATAGTGGGCTGTGTGTATATCACACTGCCATTGCTGCCATGAGTCCACTGCTATTGTATCCCCCCACACATACAGTAGTGCTGGGGTGATATATGTGTGTGGTCTACACCAAAACAATACATGTGTGCCCTTATGCACTCCAGAGGCCAGTGTATGTAACAGTGGTATATGGGTCTGTGGTATTGAGTCTGGGGGGGATGCACCATAACTGACTTAGGCTGTTACAAAATATGGGGCTATCAGGGGTAAGCTGCCTTAAGGTATATGCATGTACAGTACCATATATTTCATCTATATTTACATTACTCACATATATTGGGTTAATGCAGGCCTATTGCCTCCTGCCACACAAGACGGTTCTGTTTGTCAGTGTGCTTGTGATGGTGTCAGTTATGCCTTGGTATGTCACAGTTACATCCCATTTGGTCAACTGAAGTCTTCAACACCTTGTGAATTTGTACAGAGTGTAGATGGGGGCTGCTGAACTTTACACCTATATTACATACTCTTTATTGTTTGATATCCTGTGGCCCAGTCTGTCTTTACTATTGTACAATATGAAGGCATTGGCCTGGGCAACTTCAGTTGTGAAACTTTCCAGACTACTGTATTAGTATCGCTGTTTGACAGTTGCATTACTCTGTTTATATGGATGTCAGTGTCTGCACAGCTATATGACATGACATATAGAACTGTAATAGTACACAAATAAAGGTTTTCCATTTCTGCAAACCTGTGTGTGGTGTTTTTCCTATAACCTCTCTGTGGGTATATGTTGCAGGCGACGATTGTAATGGTATGGGTGGCCCATACAGTGTCCAGTTGTTCAGGTGTGAACTATAGGAATAGTGGCTGTTCCATATTGTGTGTACCTTCTACATATGTATCTTACTGTACATATCGCTGCATGTGTCTGTGTAGTCACATGTATATCTATATATATATATATATATATATATATATATATATATATATATATATATATATATATGCATATATGTGTCTGTGTATATGTATCATGGGGATGTTGATAGCTTCCATATTTTACATTTTCTATGGGCACCACACTGTACTGCATGATATGTTACCAATACCAGCCTAACATCATACAGGTGAGTTGTAGTACTGTTTACATGTTGTTTACATGTCATGTCAGGTCCTGCTTATGGGATCTGTAACACTTTAGGTTCATAGGTTCATAGGTTCATGCTAGGCTATCTGACCTAGGCATTTTTAAGCCTAGCCAGAGTGTGTTTGGCTTTCGCCACCCATTTTAAATGAATTTTGCTATGCCCTTTTTCGAGGTTAGTATACTATACCTCTGTCTAACAGTGACACAAAAGTGATACCCGGGGTAAACCTACGATTTCCCATCCACTCATCAAGATTCCTCTTGAAGAGAGTCAATGAGGGACTCTGCCTAACCTGGACAGGGATTTTATTCCAGAGTGAAGGGAGCCTCTGGGTTATGAATCTGTCCCTCCAGCATGTCCTATTTATTTCAGTGCTGAGGTTCAAGTCTCTCGAGTGCGTAGCTCGATGGGATTTGGATTTTCTGAGGTGCAGCATGTCCATTAATTGCGGGTTGGACATGGCTTTATATGTCAGGCACAGATCGTCTCTGAGCAGGTGGTATGCCACTGAGTAGAGCTGGAGTTTCTTTAACTGGGCAGCATATGGCATCTGATTGAGCCCTTTGATCCTCTTGGTGAGGTACTTTTGAGGTCTTTCCAGTTGCTGCAGGTATCTGGTAAGGTACATCCCAAAAGGGGCATTGTACTCAATTATGGGCCTGATGAGGGATGAGTAAAGAGGCACGATGACCTCCCCTGATCTAGATGTGAGTCCCTTCATGATTAGGTGGGCTATATAAAATGTTTTTCCTGACCACTTTGGCCACGTTGTTTTCAAATGAGAGATTGCTATCAACTTGCGTCCCCAGGTCCCTAATTACTTTTTCCATACTTAATGGATTACCACCTATATGGTAATTTGTGGGCACTTTGTTTTAGCCAAAGGGGATGACTATACACTTTTTGGCGTTTAGCTTGAGGCCATGGGTCTGGCACCAGTTGTCTGTTTCTATGAGGCCCTTTTGTAGGATGCTTGTGTCAGCTGGAGAGTCGATTATGGCACCTAGTTTGCAGTCATCTGTGAACTTGGTCAGCCACAGTCCTTCAGTGTTGACCTGTACCTCCGAGAAATATATACCAAACAAGAGAGGTCCCAGGACTGAGCCTTGTGGGACGCCACTTGTAACTGGTTTGGAGTCTGACATGGCTCCAGCAATTCTAACCATGTGGGTTCTGTCATTGAGCCACTTTGCAACCCACCTAGTGACATAGGGCTTTATATTTAAGCTGGTGAGCTTATCTATAATGCCTGAGTGGGGTATTGTATCGAAGGCTTTTGCGAGGTCCAGGTAGGCTGTGTGGACCACCTTCTCCTCATCAATGGCCTTGGTGACAGTTTCAAAGAAATTGACCAGGTTTAAGAGGCAGGATCTGCTCTTAACAAAGCCGAACTGGGTAGGATCCAGTGTCTGTAGGTCCCCAATATCTTTATTTGTGAGGTCCATGATGATCCTTTCCATAGCTTTGCAGACCAAGCTAGTCAGGCTTATGGGGCGATAGTTTCCAGGATCCATTTAGGCACCACCTTTGTGGAGAGGGACCACTGTTGCTGTATGCCACTCTTTGGGTACATATCCTGTAGTAAGGCTGAGATTGAACAGTAGTTTTATGTTTGGGTTTAGCTCTTCTTGGAGTTCATGTAGGATGAAGCCCGGGACACCATCTGGTCCCATTGATGCTGTGTTTTTTGCTTTGGAGAGGGTGGCTTTTACCTGAGCATCTGAGATGTCAGGTGGGGCAGCACTCTGCTGGGATAGATATTTGCCCTTTTGGTGGAGAGTGGGGGGAGAAGTTTATGCTGAACCTGTCAGCTAGGATGTTGGCAATGTCTGTGGTTTTGGTGTATTTTTTGTCATTTTGGACTAATTCTGAGCATATCTGGGAATTCCCACCCAGGTTCCTAATATAACTAAAGAAAGCCTTGTGATTATCCTTAGTGTCCTGTGCAATTTTTCTCTCGAAGCTGGCCTTAGACGATTTTATGAGTGCGCATAGTTTTTTGCTAATACTGATCAGAGATGCCTTCCCTTTTTGGGATTTTGCTCTATCATGTAGTAGCTTCCTCCTTCTATTGTATAGTTTGTTTATGGCTGGGGTCCACCAGACAGGATGCCTGCCTTTGAAGGATTGGGTCTTGGATTTATTTAGGATTGCATGATCCATGCATTCCTGAAGGTGTTCATAGAATGCGTTTATAAAGGATTTTGCAGTCTGGGCCATATTTTCCACAGGCCCGGGGGCTTTGAAAGATTCCACCTCGGTTTTGAGGAGTGTGAAATTTGCTTTAGAGAAGTTTTTCACTATGGTCTTCTGGGCAGGGGGTGTGGTCGGGATGTGAATATGCAGTGAGATTAGTTTATGGTCTGATCTTACCAGTGAAGGGTACACTTCTGGTCTGGAGCATAGAGCCCCCATGTTGGTTATGATCAGATCCAGTAGGTTTTCCCCTCTTGTGGGAGTGGTAACAAGTTGTTCCATAGCATTTGAGTTTATAAATTCTAGGAACCTTTGGGCTAGGGTGTTGGAGCTAGAGTAATGCTCCCAGTCTATGTTTGGGTAGTTGAAGTCACCCAATATAATGGTGTTTGGAGAGACCTTCATATTTTCCAGTGTTCTCAGAAAGGCCGAGTGGGGTTCCTGGGTTTGGGAGGGTGGTCTGTAGCAGGCTATAAACTGGAAGGCAGTTTTAGCCACTGTTAGTTGCACATGGATAGTCTCTGATGCTTCGTGCTATGCCACCAACCTGGAGGTGTGGGTATCTTTGACGAATATTGATACTCCCCCTCCTTTTGTGGTTCGGTCCAAGTTTTGGGGCCGAAAAGCATGGTATGAGATATAACCTGGTAGTGCTGGGGTGATCTTGAGAGCTTTGAACCAGGTTTCTGTTACTGCACAGATATCGATGTTGTCCATGCTAAGGAGAGTTTCGAGTGTGTGCATCTTGAGGTTTAGACTTCTGGCATTGAGTAGCATTACTCTTCGTTTCTTATCCCTTGTGATACCTATGGAGGTGGGTTTGTCTTTTGAGCCTTGCCTAAAAAAGGCACTATGGGGGTGGCAAGAGCCTTTGCCAATATCCAAAAGCACAGAGCTTACAGGTGCAAGCCATCCCTAGTGAAGCATCGTGGCTTGTCGAGCATGTCATCCCAGGCTGACAGGCATTGGATCCCCTTTGAATGACACCAATACTTAAGCCAATTGTTGAAATTGATCATCTTGTTTTCATATTGTGGCATCATTCTTGGTGAGGGTAAGATGCTACTCAAGGTCAGGGTCATACCAGCCTGGGCTACATGCTCAGAGAGCTCCTATATGTCTCTTTTCATGTAGTCCAGGGAGGTACATCTCAGGTCATTCACACCAGCATGGACAATGACTGAGTCATATTTGTACTTGCCTTGGGGTGACCTGAGTGCTTGTGTTATGTGGCGGATCCTAGCACCTGACAGGCAGCTCACTGTGACCTTCTCCTTGTTCAGCCTGGTGAGCGGGACGTCAGTGTGCCTGATGATAGATTCACCTATTACAAGTGTATCAGGTGTGTTGTTTAGCCTTAAGGGCTGTGACTGTCCGGCACACTGGCTTTGTGAGCTATGTGTTGCAAGTGTTTTGTTTTGGGGTTGCAGTTGCTTGGGTGTCTGCTTTGGAGGTCTCTGCTGCTTAGGCAGATTTTTATTTAGAGCCTCTGAGTATGTTTTTGTGTGTTTATGTGTTTGGTTTGCTGTCGTGGTAGGTCTATGTGAAACTGGAATTGTAGTGAGTGTGGTTTCCTTCTCCTCCTGACTAATTACGCCAGTACTGAGTTGAGAGAGCTTAGCCTCCAGTTTGGCTATATGGTTGCATCTCTCACATGTGTTGGAATTTGTTGGGAGGAGGAGAGGGTTGTCTGTGTACATGAGGCAGTTGTAACATTGCCTCAAGATTCCCAGATTCACCAGCTGGACCAGAGAGGAGATTGACAACTGACCTTTGGACATGCTAGAATAGCATTGGGCATTCCTTTATAATTGAAAAAAAGGGCCAATGGGAAACAAGGTACTCAAGAAGAGTTTGTGAGGGTGTAGTGCTTTTAGTTTTTTAGTGCTGACTTATATAATTGCTTTAGTGAGCAAGTGCCAGGCTTTAGAGTAGGAATAGGGTGTTTATTATGAGAACTAGATCAGTTCTAAGGGAAAAAGTGAAGAGCAGACTTTGTGGAGCCGAGAATGGTTTAAACCCAATTAAGCAGAGCTGCCTGATGCTGCACTATGCTCAAAATCGCGCAAAGCCGCGCCAAAGCAGGTTTTATACAGGGGGACTTGAAAGAGCTAGAAATTGGCCCAAAATGGCCAATAGACTACCAGATTCTTGTGCTGGGAACACTCCTCCAGGGATAGATAGGCTGCTTTAAGCTCCCCACTGCCGCTGGTGAACAAAGAAGCCTCCCTTTATCCAATAAAGGAAATGGGCAACACAGGAACTTTCTAAAAGTCCAGAATACAACAAAGCCTGTATTTGGACTACTCTAGGTCAGGAGAGATGGGAAACAAGGATATTTTTTTTTTGTTTTTTTTTTCTTTTTTGCAACAAACAACAGGAAAATGCAATAAATATGTAACACAGGCTAGCGCACTTGAGTGTGTAGCCTCAACAGGTAAATGCAACAAACAGGACAAACTTTAAAAGTGCAGGTGTAAAAACAACTTTAAACAGTTTAAAACAGTTCAAAAAGCAGAAATACTTGCAGTTTAGCTAGATCGGACAGTCGCCAGGTAGTAGCCAGAAAAGAAAACACTTTTATCAGGTTAGCAGTCACTCTTTCAGCCTCTCTGCTGCTAGCACCACTCTGCAGGACCACGAGGAGCTTGGCTGAGTAGTAACAAGTGCAAAAACTGCGTCAAAGTGGGTTTTATACAGGGGGACTTGAAAGAGCTAGAAATTGGCCCAAAACGGCCAATAGACTATCAGATTCTTGTGCTAGGAATACTCCTCCAGGAATAGATAGGCTGCTCTAAGCTCCCCACTTTTGCAGGACAGATGTGTTTGGCTGTGGTGGGGGGGGTATGCCTATTCGTACATGACATATATTGTTTGGGGTGTCTCAACCCCATTAACGGTGCATGTGGACATAATTGTATTTGTCAATCTACCATTGCTATCTACAGATATGTGGCCATATATATATGTATATATTTATATATATATATATATATATATATATATATATATATATAGAGAGAGAGAGAGAGAGAGGGAGATCTACATCTATTGATATGTTGTATCTGTTTAGATATTAATATATTTACTCACACACATGCATTTACATGTTGAAATACATTTTCTGTACTGTTGAATGACTGGGCTGGTTGATATGTTTTTAATACATCAGGGTTATGTATATCTGACATGGTTTAGTGGTAAACCACTTTGGCTATGGTGTGTGGGCTTTTGTGTTTGAGCCTAGCAGAGGCTGTTTATTTTGTTGCTGAGCAGAACAAGGGTCATTGGATACCAAGTGGTTAAGGCATTTTTAAGCAGTTGTTGGCGGGTTTGCACAGAGGTAAGCACTGCTAACCTGCTGTTACATCTGCTTACATGGCGTTAGCTTCAGATTTGCTTAACCAGTGTAGGCATTGCTTACCACCGTGCAAATGGGCTTAAGCCCACTTACTAGCACTTACATATGCTTACTATTGCTTAGTTGTACTTAAACCTGCTTACTAGTGCCTTATTCATTCTGACACTGATACTTCACATGTGCATTTCTTGCAGTACTACAGTTTATAAATACTTGTTATTTAGTGGGTTTTGCAACAAAACTATTGGTTATAATGTGCTTTGCCATGTAAAATATACTGTGCTGCAGTGGGACTCGAACTGGGCATACTTGCTCATTAGGTGGATGCTCTGCCCACTACACTATTGCTGTGCCGTTTCATTTGCATATATCTTCCATAATTTCATACCCATGGTTACTTCCTCCACCCCTAAGCTCCAGGTACACAGCAACCATCCATTCTATAGTTGCTAGCCCAGCCATGGCACACCTCCACACATTGCCCTCTCTCCACTTCTCAGTACTCATCCAGTATACTGTCTCGACCCAAGCTTCTTCGGGCTATTCATCCATTTAGTCTATGTACATACGAGACTTGCCTTGTTCATCTTTCGAGATACGTGTAAACATTGGATTGACACACAATTTTTGGTCTGTCCCACCAGGGTCGGACATGTTCTTGTGTCAAGATTAGACTTAGCTGGTCTACACTTTTTCTCCCACTGGTAGCATCCTGCCAAGGGTTTGAGAAGCATTGATTTGCTCACACACCTGCCCAGCCTCATCTCATGGTTCCGCAGAACCGACATCCCAGGTTTGACATTCTTTTGTATGTGTATCTGCCATGGCTTAGTGATAAGTCACTTTGACTATAGTGTGCAGGGTCCAGGGCTTGCAACTTGGTAATGCAAATTATTTTGTTGTGGGGCAGGAGAAGTGCTGTTGGATACAGAGTGACTAAGGCACTTTTAAGCAATTGTAAGTGACTTTGCACTGGTTTGCGTGAAAGTAAGCAATGCTAACCTCTGGTTACAGCTTCTTACACTCAGCTTCTACATTGCTTAACCAGTGTAGGCATTGCTTACCACCATGTAAACAGGCTTAAACCCACTTAGTGCTGTTTAAAAGTGCTTACTCATGCTTTCCTCTGCACTAATTTCTTTAAAAGAAAAAAAAAGGGGGCCAATAGAAAAGTGGTGAAAAAAGGGGGCACAAAGAGGGAAAGACAGTAGGGAAAATATCCAGGGATGTGCAGGAATCCTGAAGGGAAGGTCCATAGCTGGCCATTATTTCTACAGCAACAGCTGTGCATATACACTGAATTTAGAGGTGGATTTGAACACTCAAACCCCTGGGTGGGGATGAGGACAACAATAATATGTTGTGATGCCAATTAGACCGGATTACATGCCTACAGTAGGGAGCTGCAACCATGTGTCATTTGATGTTATTTAGTGGGTTTTGCAACAACAAAACTGGTTATAACGTAATTTGCCATGTAAAATAGACTGTGCTGAAGTGGGACTTGAACCGAGAATGGCTGCTCGTTAGGCAAATGCTCTGCCCAATTCACACTATTGCTTACATCCATGAGATGGTCCGATTAGAACCGCTCCATCCAACACCAGCATGCCTTTACCCATAATTTCATACCCATCGTTCCTCACCCCCACTCCTCCTCTGCAGCAATCATCCTTTCTCTGGGGGCAGGTTGGGTCTAACCACACCATTACACACTGCTCACTCTCCACTTCTCGAGAACCATCACGTAGGTTGTCTCAACCCATGAATCATCAGGCTTTCCCAACCTTGCAGTCCGAGAACATACGTGCCTTGCCTTGACGAATCCGTGTAATGATGCGAATCTGAAAGTGTTATAAATTTTAAATTGTCCCGCACGGGACATTCTTCTCTTTGTTTCCAGATTAGACTTAGCATGCCTAAAATGTTTCTCCCCCCACTGGTAGTATCCTGCCTGTGGTTTGGGAAGCAGTGGTTTATTTACTTTGCTTGTGTTTTGTATGTTTCACCTGTTTGGCTGTGGGGGAGGATATTGGTGCGTGTAACACGTATGTTGACTGAGACCCCTCACCCCCATTGGTGGTGCCTTTGATCATATATGTCAATCTTATGTGCCGTATCATATCATAGATATATATATATATATCTGTGTATACACACACACACACGTACACATATAAATATATATATATATATATATATATATATATATATATATATATATATATATATTTATATATTGCTATAGATATATATATATATATATATATATATATATATATATATATATATATATATATATATATATACATAGCTGTATGGATGTCTGCATATGTATATAGCTATATGTGAATATTTATATATATGTATGGCTTTCTATAGAGTCTAAACTCAAAATTACCGTTAGAAACAAAGCATGGGCTTTATGGCGTTCTTCTAAAGACCCTCAAGATCACATGAAATACAGGCAATCCAGGAATGAAACCAAAAAATCAATTTTACAAGACAAAAAAACAATACTACTGTAATTTACAGACAGTAAATCAAAATAACCCTCAGAAGTTTCGGGCAGGTTTAAATAATCTACTACATCCTGGACAAACTTCAACCCCAATCCCTGCTGCTACTATTAATAAAACCCCTGAAGATATTTCTGATAGTTTTAACCAATTCTTTACTGAGACAATTCAAGCCCTAGCTAGCCAACTACCTCCTAGCTCCCCTGGTCCTGAAAGTATCACCCCTAGAAACCTACTTGCGTTCAGCTTCCAACCAGTCGCCACTTCACTTATCCATACCTTGATCAAAAAATTAAAACCCACTACACTTTCTGCTGATCAACTCCCTGCCGAGTACCTACAAAAATCAGCTGATGCTATTGCTTACCCCATCTCAATACTAACCTATCGAACCATAGTAGAAGCTAAAATGCCCACCATCTGGAAAATATCCTATGTAATCCCACTTCACAAAGGAGGCAGCTCTACTGAATTCTCCAATTATAGGCCAATAGCTATACTCTCTCCACTTGCAAAGGTTATGGAAAAATGTATTCATAGACAATTCATGCACCACCTAATCCAAAATCGCCTTATGGCAGACACTCAGCATGGCTTCCGTCCTCATCACAGCACTACTTCAGCCCTCCAAACCTTTACTAACACCATAAACCACAATCACAACAATAATTATATATCCTCAGCCCTCTTTTTGGATCTTTCCAAGGCATTCGATATGGTTGATCACCAACTTTTAATCCACACCCTACAAACATTCTGTCTAGATACTGGAGCCCTCCAATGGTTTCAATCCTACCTGAATGGTCGACAGCAGGCTGTCCTCTGACAGAACAAACTCTCTAACCTTCTACCTAACACCCTCGGAGTACCACAAGGCTCTATACTAGGGCCCTTGCTGTTCTCCATCTTCATTAACGACCTTTATACTGCCATCCCAAAAGTCAGCTGTATCCAATATGCTGATGACTCTACTCTGATTTGCTCAGCCACATCTCCAGTAGAGTTATGGTCAGCTACCCAGACCACCTTTAATACAATAGAAAACTGGCTTTCTGAACATTGCCTGATCCTAAATCCCAAAAAAACTAAAATGCTGTTATTTTCACCAACACGTAGGTCTACTGCTTTCACCTTTACCATAAAATCAAATGATGGCACAATAATCTCCCCTGACCCATCTACAAAACTATTAGGTTTCATCATAGACAATAATCTCAAATTTGACCTACATGTTAACCAAACTATCAAAACCGTCAATAAAAAACTAGGGTCACTTTACAGAATAAAAGCCTTCCTAACCCCTCCAGCTAAAATTGCCATAGCTCGCTCTCACCTTCTTTCAACCCTTCTGTATGCATCCCCTCTACTCTCGAATTTGAACAAGACTGTCCTTAACAAACTCTCAATTTGCTACAACCACATTGCCAGGTTTGCCACTGGGCTGCCTTTTGGGACACATCATTGCATCAATCTAAATCAGCTTGGTTGGCTTGAACTACCTAGCCTAATCCAGTATAACCAACTGATTATGGCCTATAAAATCCTCTATAATCCGGACAATACTCCTGCACTTAAAAATGTTATCACCCCCTATAACAATCCTAGACCGCTTCGATCCTCTAACAAACTACTAATTCAGACTTGCAAAATTAATAACACAGCCAGTGATTCTCTCTTTGCAAACTCTGTAAGTAGATCCTGGAACTCACTTCCAGCTGATATTACCTTACTTTCCACCTTAGGTCAATTTAAAACTAGACTCAAACAACATTTGTCACTTAACTAGCTAGTCATTGTATCAAGCCTGGCTAACTCGAATGTGTAAAAATCTGTTAACCAGTTTACTGTGTAATTTAATTTAATCCTGACTTGTGCTCAGAACTAACTTTAACCTGTGGAACTTGTTTAACTTGCTTACTTATGTAACCTCTGTAAATAATCTGTTTGTAATATGTAATGCTGGTATTATGTAATGCTGTATCTGCTTACCCTTGGAGCTTTTCTCCCCGGGCCTCCGCTGAAAATGGACATGCATCCAGTCGGACTATCCCGGTCAACAAATGTAAAATAAAAATAAATAAATAAAAAAAGTATATATATATATATATATATATATATATATATATATATATATATATATATATATATACAGAGAGGGAGAGGTATATAGTTATTTAATTATAGATAAATATATATATATATATATATATATATATATATATATATATATATACACACACACACACACACACACACACACACACACACACACATCTACATATTAAGCTGCATGTCCTGTAATTTTGAGTGGTATTGCTGGATGCTATGCTTGTGGAAACATCAGGGTTATGTATATCTGCAGTGCCTTAATGGTAAATCACATTTGCTATGGTGTGCAGGCTCCTGGGTTCGAGCTTTGCTGGGACTGTTTAATTTGTTGCTGGCCAGTACGAGGCCTGTTTGATACAGAGTGGTTGAAACACTTTTACACTGTTGTTAGCGGGTTTGCATGATGGTAAACACTGCTAACTTCTGGTGACATCTGCTTACACATGGTTAGCCTTCCTATTGCTTACTCTGTGTGAGCACTGCTTACCGTCATGCAAACAGACTTGCACCTGCTTACTCATGCTTATTTATCCTTACTACTGCTATATTTTAGACAGTAATAGTCTACTGGTTCTTGGGGAGGTGGTGAATTTGGCAAGTGCATGGGGTTATCATTCATTACACAGCTAACTACTCCAATTCACACATATATGTTATTTATTAGGTTATACAACTAAACATATTGATCATAACAGTGATTTGACATGGAAATGGAATGTACTGTAGTAAGTACAAACTGGGATTGACTGTTCGTGAGGCAAATGCTCTGCCCACTACAATATTGCTGTACTGCTTCATTTGCACATATCCTGCTTTTTATCCTCCTTTTGCTATTTCAGCTACATTAACCGTAGCTAAGCGATGGGCACACTCGCACACACACGGTTAACTTTAATCAGATTTAAAAAAAAAATAAGAGGGTTTCTTCTTTTAATTTATATGTCTTGTTGCTGTTGTACACATGGGGAACTGTAGGTGGAAATATGAGGACACCTATGAGTGATCTCACTCATTTTTTTTCTACATTGCAGGGGAGTGTTTATTCTGAAATCTCTGGTCTCAGACACCCCCCCTGCACTCATTCATGCCCCATTTAAGCCTAGGAGTTCGGCCAGTGCGCCTTCATTACTATGCATGGCGCATTGCCGTCCTGATCCTAAATGGGCACTTCCATGTGGGACTAATCTAGTCCTGCACGGGAGGTTAGTGAATCTGGGAGACTGAAAATATGGCCCTAGTAATTATGTATGTGAGCTTGTAACAACATTCAAATGCATAATAAATTCTTCAAAATACTGTTCTTTGCGAAATATGTACTATTGTGGCTGTATTCTGCAAAATATGCCTTGTAATGGCTGTACTTTGAAAATTACTTTACTGTAAAACTGCATAAACATGTGGACACTTTATAAACTTCTGGTAACTCAGATATATTTGCTTAATATGAAACCCATTAATGGTGCATGTGGACATATTTGTATTTGTCAGTCTACCATTGCTATCTACAGATGTGTGGTTATATATATATATATATATATATATATATATATGTGTATTCCTATATAAATAATATATATATATATATATATATATATATATATATATATATATATATATATATATATATATACATAGATAGATATCTACATCTATTGCTATGTTGTATCTGTTTAGCTATTAATATATTTACTCACACACATACATTTACATGTTGGTATATATTCTCTGTACTGTTGAATGACTGGGCTGGTTGATATGTTTTGAATACATCAGGGTTATGTATATCTAACATGGTTTAGTGGTAAACCACTTTGGCTATGGTGTGTGGGGTTATGTGTTTGAGCCAAGTAGAGGCTGTTTATTTTGTTGCTGGGCAGAACAAGGGCCATTGGATACCGAGTGGTTAAGGCACTTTTAAGCAGTTGTTAGCATGTTTGCGGGAGGTAAGCACTGCTAACCTGCCGTTACATCTACTTACAGGGTGTTAGCTTCAGATGTGTAAGCATTGCTTACTGCTGTGCAAATGGGGTTAAGGCCACTTACTAGTGCTTACATATACTTACTATTGCTTATTTGTGTTAAACCTGCTTATTAGTGCCTTATTCATTCTGACACTGATACTTCACATATGCATTTCCTGCAGTACTCCAGTTCATAAATATATGTTATTTAGTGGGTTTTGCAACAAAACTATTGGTTATAACATGCTTTGCCGTGTAAAATAGAAAGTGCTGCAGTGCAACTCGAACCGGGAATGCCTGCTCATTTGGTGGATGCTCTGCCCACCTCACTATTGCTGTGCTGCTTCATTTGCATATATCTTCCATAATTTCATACCCATGGTTCCTTCCCCCACGCCCCAAGCTCCACTTACACAGCAACCATCCATTCTCTAGTTTCTAGCCCAGCCATACCACACCTCCCCACATTTCCCTCTCTCAACGTCTCAGTACTCATCCAGTATACTGTCTCAACCCAAGCTTCTTCAGGCTCTTAATCCATTCAGTCCATGTACGTACGAGACTTGCCTTGTTCATCTTTCAAGACATGTGTAAACGTCAGATTGACACACAATTTTTGGTTCATCCCAACAGGGACGGACCTTTTTTTGTGTCAAGATAAGACTTAGCTGACCTACACTGTTTCTCCCACTGGTAGAATCCTTCCAGGGGTTTTAGAAGGAGCGGTTTGCTCGCACGCCTGTCTAGCCTCATCTCCTGGTTCCACAGACCTGACATCCCAGGTTTGACATTCTGCTGTATGTGTATCTGCCATGGCTTAGTGGTAACTCACTTTGACTATAGTATGCAGGGTCCGGTTTTGTAACTTGGGAGTGCAGATTATTTTGTTGCTGGGCAGGATGAGAGCTGTTTGATACAGAGTGACTAAGGCACTTTTAAGCAATTGTAAGTGGGTTTGCGATGGTTTGCGTGAGGGTAAGCAATGCTAAACTCCGGTTACAGCTTCTTACACTCAGCTTCTACATTGCTTAACCAGTGTAGGCATTGCTTACTGCCACTCAAACAGGCTTAAACCCACTTACTGCTTCTTAAAAGTGCTTACTCACGCTTATCCCTGCGCAAATTTCTTTAAAAGAAAAGAAAAAGGGGTTGATAGGAAAGTGGTGAAAAAGGGGGCACAAAGAGGGAAAGACAGTAGGGAAAATAGCCAGGGATGTGCAGGAAGGCTGAAGGGAAAGCCCACATCTAGCCATTACTTTTACAGTAACAGCTGTGCATATACACTTAATTTGGAGGTAGATATGGACACTCAAACCCCTGGGTGGGGGTGAGGACAACAATAATAAGTTGTGATGTAAATTAGACCGGATGACATGCCTACAGTAGGGAGCTGCAACCATGTGTTATTTGGTGTTATTTAGTGGGTCTTACAACAACAAAATTGGCTATAACATGCTTTGCCATGTAAAATATACTGTGCTGCAGTGGAACTTGAACTGGGAATGTCTGCTCATTAGGCAAATGCTCTGCCCAATTCACACTATTGCTTACATCCATGAGGAGGTCTGATTAGAACCACTCCATCCAACACCAACATGCCTCAACCCAGAATTTCATACCCATTGTTCCCCACCTCCGCTCATCCTCTGCAGCAATCATCCTTTCTCTGGGTGCAGGTTGGGTCTAACAACACCACTACACACTGCCCACTCTTCACTTCTTGGGACCCATCATGTACGTTGTCTTGTCCCATGGATCCCCAGGCTTTCCCAACCTTGTAGTCCGAGAACATACGTGCCCTGCCTTGATGAATCTGTGTAAAGATGGGAATCCGAAAATGCTATAATTTTTGGGTTGTCCCACAAGGGACATTCTTGTATTTGTTCCTAGATGAGTCTTTGCGGGTCTACAATGTTTCTCCCACTGGTAGCATCCTGCTTGTGGTTTGGGAAGCAGTAGTTTGTTTACTTTGCTTGTGTGTTTGTATGTTTCACCTGTTTCCCTGTGGATATATGTCATTTTTATGTGCTGTATCATATCATAGATATATATCCGTGTATATATATATATATATATATATATATATATATATATATATATATACACACACACACACACACACACACACACACATATATATATATATATATATATATATATATATATATATATATATATATATTGCTGTATATATATCTAATGCCATATAGCTGTACTGATGTTTGTATTTGTGTATGTATATATATATATATATATATGTGGATATTTTATATATATATATATATATATATATATATATATATATATATATAGATATATATATATATATATATATATATATATATATATATATATATATATATATATATATATATATCTACAGAGAGGGAGAGGTATATATCTCTTTAGTTATAGATATATATAGACAGACACATACATCTACATATTTAGCTACATGTCCTGTAATGTTGAATGGTATTGCTGGATGCTATGCTTGTGGAAATGTCAGGGTTATGTATATCTGCGGTGGCTTAGTGGTAAATCACATTTGCTATAGTGTGCCAGCTCCTGGGTTTGAGCCTTGCAGGAGCTGTTTAATTTGTTGCTGGCCAGAACGAGGCTCGTTGGATACGGAGTGGTTGAAGCACTTTTACGCAGTTGTCATCTGGTTTGTGCGATGGTAAGCACTGCTAACTTCCGGTGACATCCACTTTCACATGGTTAGCCTCACTATTACTTACTCTGTGTAAGCACTGCTTACCATCAAGCAAACAGACTTGCACCTGCTTACTCGTGCTTATTTATCCTTACTACTGCTATATTTTAGACAGTAGTAGTCTACTGGTTTTTGGGGAGGTTGTGAATTTGGCAAGTGTATGGGGTTATCATTCATTACACAGCTTACTACTCCAATTCACACATATATGTTATTTATTAGGTTATACAACTAAATGAATTGATCATAACCAGTGATTTGACATGGAAATGGAATGTACTGCAGTGGGACTCGAACCGAGATTGACTGCTCGTGAGGCAAATTATCTGCCTACTACAATATTGCTGTATTGCTTCATTTGCACATATCCTGCTTTTTGTCCTCCTTTTGCTATTTCAGCTACATTAACCATAGCTAAGCAATGGGCACACCCGTGCATCTATGGTTAGCTTTAATCAGATTTTTAAAAAAAATAAGAGGGTTTCTTCTTTTAATTTATATGTCCTGTTGCTTTTGTACACATGAGGGACTGTTGTGGGGATATGAGGACACATATGAGCGATCTCACTCATTTCTTATCAGCTTCTGCTGCTCTACATTGCAGGGGAGTGTTTACTCTGAGGGCTCTGCTCTCAGACAAACATTCTGCACTCGTACACGCTTGATTTAAGCCTAGGAGCTCAGCCAGTGCGCCTTTATTACTATGCATGGTGCGCTGCCATCCTGCTCCCAAATAGGTACTTCCATGCAGGACTAAGCTAGTTCTACACGGGAGGTTAGTGAATCCAGGGGACAGAAAATATTGCCCTAGTAATTATGTATGAACAAACTGTTCTGTGAGCTTGTAACAACATTCAAATGCACAATAAACACATCAAAATGCTGTGCTTTGCAAAACATTCTCTATTATGGGGGTATTCTGCAAAATATGCCTTGTAATGGCTGGACTTTGCAAAACATGCCATGTAATGGCTGTACTTTGCAAAATAACTTTACTGTAAAACTGCACAAACATGTGAACACTTTATAAACTTCTGGTAACTCAGATATATTTGCTTAATATGAAAATGCATATGCTTTGTGAAAATGCAGTCATTTTCCCTTATTTTACTAATTTTATGCAAGTCAGACTTTATTTCCAACATTTTCCATAATAATTCAAATATTTTTATCAATATCGTACATATCGGTTTATGAGAATATCATTTAGAATGTTGTGTATGACCCATTTCATATTATGCAAAAAAGAAATAGTGCTGAGCAAGTTTTAATATCTGAAATTCATTTCTGACCTGTTTTGCAAAGTTTACACATTTAGGAATGATCTACTCCTGTATATTCCACCAGCATCTAAACAAGTGCCTCAAGTTGTTTTAGCCAAGCTTCTTCTGATTTTATGCCCTTTCGATATCTTTCTTCTAACACCATCCCTTGATGGGGGGGGGGGATGCCTATTTGTACAAGATGTATATTCTTTGGGGTGTCTCAACCCCATTAACGGTGCATGTGGACATATTTGTTTATGTTAATCTACCATTGCTATCTACAGATATGTGGCCATATATACCTATATAGATATATATATATGCTTACATAGATATATATATATATATATATATCTATATATATATATATATATATATATATATATATATATATATATATATATAAAAAAAACTATGTCCGTATATACCTACATAGATATATATCTGCGTACATATATGTAACTTGCTGTGTATATGTAGACATATAGGTATAGACATATATGTCGATGTAGGCATTTGCATGTATATATGTTCATATTTATATATATATATATATATATATATATATATATATATATATATATGTATATATTATATATATATATATATATATATATATATATATATATATCTACATATATAGATATGTTGTACCTGTTTAGATATTAATATATTTACACACACATACATCTAGATGTTGGTATACATTCTATGTACTGTTACATTACTGGGCCGGATGTTATGTTTCTGAAAACATCATACTTATGTGTGTGTTGCATGGCTTAGTTGTAAATCACTTTGTCTATCATGTGTAGGGTTCTGGGTTCAAGCCTTGCAGAGACTGGCTATTTTGTTGCTGGGCAAAATACAGGTCATTGGATACAGAGTGATTAAGGCACTTTAAAGCAGGTTTGCATGGGTTTGCATGGAGGTAAGCACTGCTAACTTCCAGTTACAGTTTCTTATACTCAATTAGCTTCTAAATTGCTTAATCTGTGTAGGCAGTGCTTACCCACACAGAAATGCACTTAAACACTCTTTCTTGTGCTTAAATGTGCTTACTACTGCTTATTTGTGCTTAAACCTACTTACTAGTGCCTTATTCATTATGACACTGACACTTCACATGTGCATTTCCTGTAGTACTCCAGTTCATAAATATATGTTATTTAGTGGGTGTTGCAACAAAAATATTGGTTATAACGTGCTTTGCCATGTAAAATAGACTATGCTGCAGTGGGACTCGAACCGGTGCATTAGGTGAATGATCTGCCCACTACACTATTGCTGTGCTGCTTCATTTGCATATATCTTCAATGTTATCCTCTTCAGTCATTTAAGTTGCTTTGACAGTAGCTAAGCGATGGGCACACCCGCGCACCTACGGTTAGCTGTACTCGGATTTAAAAAAAAAATAATAAAAGCGATTCTTCATTTAATTTATATGAGAAGTACAACCAGTGGTACACAGCAGAGGTATATCCAAGTTGTAGTTTAATGCATAGAATAACACACAGATGAGCGCTTTTGCATACAGCTTCTTCAGATAAAAAAACAGAATAAAGCACTAGCTACTTATAGTACAAATTCAGTTGTGCATCCAATCAGTGAAAAAAGGCATTTTCAGGTTGCTAGGTACATAGAACTAGTAATTAATCACAAGCACTTCTTAAAGTCAACCTGGAAATAATATGCTTTAAGCCAAAGTAAAAACAAGTTACAAATACAAGTGCATATGTATGCAGACCAACCATATACAAAACATATAAAACTTAGTATATGTAAAAACTGTAATGTCTATAGTGTTAAAAATAATAATGATATTATTATATTATATAATATTTAAAAACATATGTATGATGTAAAACTATGAATGAAATGACTAAAAACTATCTCTGTATATATGTATATATCTCTCATGTCTCTAGAGATGAAATATTATTCAAATATCAGTGGAAACAATATGTATAACTTAATGTATATAATGACTAAATAATGTATAGACTCGCATCACAATAAAATTCACTATATATTAGGATTAACATTCA
Source organism: Protopterus annectens (assembly GCF_019279795.1). Lineage (NCBI taxonomy): Eukaryota > Metazoa > Chordata > Ceratodontiformes > Protopteridae > Protopterus > Protopterus annectens. Next base: position 1,914,521,154 of record NC_056735.1, read on the forward strand.
AATGCAGCAAATTTATAGCTAAACACAACAGATAATATGGTCTAAGACACCAAAGACTAGATAGAAAGAGGTTATCTCTTATTTAGGGGTCTAGCTCTCAATGCTGGTTGTATTGAGACATGTTCATTTAGGCCAGGGGAACAATGAGCCCCAAGTCTAAAGATCCACTTCATCTCTGCTTGGTAGATTTTGTTGACCAAGTCACCCATTCTAACATCAAGGTTTAAAACCTCTAGCACTAAAAATCTGAAATCATGTCCATCACCAAATGTGTTCATATGCTTCGCTACTGCACTGTAATTCAGTCCCCTCCATGTGCAATATAAATGATCTCGTATCCTCTCCCTCAAACGTCTGTTAGTCTTGCCAACACAGAAGCTTTTGCAGGCTATACAATGTGCTAAGTAAACTAAATCTTTAGTGTTACAGTCTGCCATTGGAAGATGTGTAAAAGGCTTATCATAAACAGGATGTATGTATCTCCCTGATTCATTCAGTTTGATAAGCAATCTCAGCCATCTATGTAACCCTCTATTAAAAGATGTGTATAACTCTAGGTAACAATGTAATGCAAGTTTTATAAACCTGCTCAGTTGTCTCTATTACCGCTATTGGAATAACATATACATATGTTTATCTATATTACTGTATATAATTATTGCATATTCTTCACAATTATTTAAGTATATACACTTTACCTCTTGCAATATGTCTTTGTATTTGTCAGACTTTAGTGCTTTCCTGAACTGAGACTGAAATTGCTCAATTGCATCTGCAGAGTACTGAAGCATCATAGCCTTAATCCTTACTGCAATACTTCACACCTACTTGAAAGTCACAAAACATAAGTTAATGTATGCTCATGTTATCACTTTCAGATTATGCTATGATCTCTATATGTATTATAAAGGCTTTATTAAAGCAAATACAGTTTTTGTATCATAATCCTTACTTGCCATTTTCACTGTGGCTATTGTTTGAGGATTCATGAGCAGCAGAACACCCCTCTGTAATATTCATTTACTTCCTAAATCATAAATATAAAGGTTGTCGTATTACTGTTCCATTCTAAACAAGACGCCTTTATTCACATTCACATAAATAACACTGTCCTGTATTTTCCCACTGACAGATGAAGTTGTTATTCTTTATACAGCACAAAGACTTAGCTAAATGTTTTCAAATTAGTCCCATGACTTCATACATGTTTTACCATTACTCTGGTTTCCTCCTACCTCACTAAAACAGGTTCTTAATGAGAGTCTGATAGTTTTCTGATATTTCACGAAAAATAGTCTCAAGACCTTAGAAACAATCAACTGTGAACTAGAGTCAAAACCATCAAAACCCAGACAAAAGCAGTCTTGCAGGTGGGGTGTCTCCTTGTATCTTCAACATGGGAGTGGGGGGTTGTGCCCCCACCCCATGCATATTGCACATACATGTTATGAGATAATCCTACCACTTTCCCTAGGAAAATATAATAGACTCACCACAATTTTGATCTTTAGAGTCAAATCACAGAATTGCACATTTGAGATTGTTGAGTGATAACCAATGATGTAGCAATTATAAGATTGTTGGTAACCCAACCTCAAAACATCTAGCTGATTGGCTAATCTAAAATGTTGTGTACAGTATGTTGTATTTCCTTTACCTTTGAGTCAGGAGCTGTGGTTGAACAATGTACTTTGATTACGATTTAACTTACCCAGTCAATAATGAATGACATTTAAAGTAAGTTTTACAACCACCTCTACAACTGTTTTAAAGACTACATATGTATCACAATGATTTATTTCTTGATTTTGTGAACCACAGTGGACAGGACACATAAATGCTGCACATCATTCATTTTTTTTAAGTAGAGCAGCGATTTTCCTTTACTGTTTAAACATTTCATCAATTACATTATTTCTTAGGAAAAGAATAGGGCACCTATCAATATGTGCCATTATCCACATTATTTCATAACAACAGAATGTGGTATCCAAATACAGAATCTGCTTCCTGATCACTGAGGTTTATACAACTTACCTTAAATTACAACCATTTTAGCTGTACGCAGAATCTTCAAAAGTGAAAATATTTCCTATTAATAGAGCCAACCAGTTAACACTAGAAAGAACCTGACAATTACTCACTGTAGTTCCCATTGTCTTTAGGAGGAGTTCTATCCCAGTCTTCATGGAGGGAAGTATCTCAGCAACTCTGGCTCCTTGCTAGCACCCTGAGTTTGCTGTCTCACCAGCTGAAATTGTTATACCAGAGGTATTGGACCCCAGTTACACTTGTTGAGAGGAGTTACTGCAAGGACGTTGTATGCCTGTATTGCTCTAATACATCAGCTGATTTCTATTACAAGTTCTGTGACTGCCCCCACCCCCCCCCCACACACACACACACACAGTTAAGGACCTATGACACCATATAGTTTCAGTACATTCTAAGGTAATAACTAGACTACCTGAACCTACGGTGCATATAATGATCTTAGCTTTTTACCAAGCTGAACAACATCTTCTATCACACACCTATAAACTCTATATAGCCTCTGAATAAAAAAAAAACATTTCCCTTACTACTTGGGGCTTAAGATGTTTTATTCAAATATATCACACTTCTTTAATCTGTATCGTCAACCCAAGGATACTTACTGTCTCTGTGGGATCATTTGTCACCACCTGTCTATACTTTATAGGAAGTATATTCAACTATATATGATTAGTTTAGAAATGTTGTTATTATCAGTTATGTTATTAAAAACAACAGATTATGCTTATAGAGTTTTTAAAGGGAACTTTAGATATACTTTAATTCATGTTCCACTGGCTTCAAACTGTTATTCATGTTCATTGTTTAACTATCAACTATGGTGCTGTTTCACTTGTTCTAATGCTCTTTGATTGATATTTTGTTAACTTTCAAAATTAAAAAAAAAATGTGTCCACTATCCACCATAATACAGAGTTTCTATGAGTCATGCAAATGCATATGATAGAAACTAGTTAGAAAGTAGTTGTGAAAAAATACAGGCTCCCCAGGATTCATGAAGCTTGCTCCAGGCACCGGAGTAGCATTGGTGATTTAATGCCAAATATGGCTGACAAGCGATTCAGGTACGAGCTGTTTCCATGTGCACTACCAGCGTATACCAGAGCTGCACAGCTCCCGGTGTATGTATGCTAATTACCCCATGTGCAGCAGTGTAGCATGCAAATTAAGGTATATAGCGAGTCATGAAGTGGTGCAGGCGTAGCCTAAGCATGAAGAAATGCAAACCAAAAAAAGGTTTACAATTTTTCAAACATAAAATCAGAGCCATGAAAGCGGACCAAACTTACATATTATAATGTTAATATATGCCAATGGCTAAATGTATAGCCAATGGCATAAAAAAACATAAACAATAACATTTAATGTCATGGCCACACTAAAGCAAAGTAAATTTGCAGTGCATCAGTGCACAAATGGGATCACAATGAAAATATATTTAGTTGTCATAAAACTGCAATGTAACACAATTTATGAATTTCCCATAATAGTCAATGGCATGCATGCTACACCAAAATCATGGCACAAGGGTTGTTAAGGGTCTGTGACAGTGTTCTGCACGGTAACTAGGAATTAGTAGTCAATGCCATGCAAATGAGTCAAGTAATACTGAATCGGAAACTCCCCGCTGGCGTAAGTATGTACCACACAGTGTAGCAGTACAACACCGAGGTGTGGCCTGGAGGTAAACATGACATCAAGAGAGGGGTGCACCACCGTAGCTGTAAGCACATTGGAGCATTGCTAATCCAGGGTGCCTGTTGCTAAGCAAAGCTGCAGTAGAGCGGTGTGGAAGTAGCCATAGGTTTGCTTAGCTGAGTCCACACAAGGTAACTGAAAGTGCATGTGAATGTGGATGAAAATGTGCTCAAAACCTGGTAAATGGCTGTGTGTGGCACGCACCATAGCTGAAACAGGAAGGATACGGGAAGACAATAAGGAAATGCTGCAGCATAGTAATTGGAGTAGAAATGAGTAATTAACACCTAGGAACTCACAGTGGGCCATTGACAACAGCTAACAAGGCTGCTAGCAGCTACCTGCAGAACAGCAAAGGAGAGGTTCTGTACTGCAAAGAAAAGAGCACTGTCACTGTAGAACAAAGCAAACTTGCAGTAGATCAGCTACATAACACACTTTGCAACACAATCCTGGGTTGGGAAAATACGAAACATGAAAGCAGGCAGCTGGATGCATGCCTGACAATGGGAGGGGAATCGTGTTGAAAAGTGAAGTAAAGGGCAACAGATGAATCACGGCAGCCAAGCGTAAGTCAACACCAAAGGCCCCACAATATCAGTACCTGCTGTAAAACCCATAATTAAGATACCCTGCAGCTGGAATTGCACATGGATACCCAATTACACCAGCATCATCCATTGCATAATAGTATAAGGTGTGAAAGTCCCACACACACACTTGTGTATTCCCAGACACTCTGTACCATTGGTGTATACAGACGGGAACTTTTAATATGTGCATGTTAGGGGCTGCAATAGCTTTGATTCACCAGCATGTGTTGGGGACTGATGGCAGTGTGGAGGATGATGTTGACAACCATCTCTGGCACCGGTGAAGGAGAAGAGTGTTCAGACCCAGGGTAACCTACCTGGGGCTGCATGATCTGGAGATAGTAGAGCATTACAGGGTGGACAGGGACACCATACAGCAACTTGTTGAGCTGTGCCGGCCATGCCTCAGAGCCAGAAATAACAGAGGGGAACCCATCCCAGTGGACACAAATGTATGTGTAAGCTTGAGAATACTAGCCACAGGTACCTTTCAAAGGCCAACTGGGGATATCATGGGGATCTCACAGGCATCAACATCTAGGGTACTTCACCAGTTCCTGGATGCCATGTTACCACATGCCAATGACCACATATTCTTCCCCCGAATGCAGGAGGAGTTGGCCAGCAATATGCATCTCTTCCACCATGTGGCAGACTACACAGAGGTACTGGGTGCAATAGACTGCACGCACATACACATCAAGAAACCACCCAGTGAGCAGGGTAGGCACTACATAAACTGCAAGGGGTACCCCTCCATCAACTGCCAGGTCATGTACAATTCCAAGGGCATTATCATGGATTTGTGTGCTGGCAGCCCTGGATGCTGTCACAACTCCCACATCTGGCATGCCTCACAGCTGTATCAGGTATTCGCCAGGGGAGACATCCCATATGGCCACCTGGTGGGGGATGCTGGCTATGCACTGGAACCATGGATGATGACTCCCATCAAAAATGCACAAACAGCCATGCAAGAACGTCATAATGAGGCATACGCAGAAACCAGAATCATCATAGAGTGCATGTCTGGGATGCTGAAATCACAGCTCCGTTGCTTGAACATATCTGGTGGAGACTTGCAGTACTCTCCAGGCACGTGTGCCCACATTTTCATAGTATGTGCCATGCTCCACAATATGATCTTGCAGAAACAGCTGCAGCAGGGACAGAATGGTGAAGGCCTCACAGCCCACCACCATTGCCAAGGGCCCCACAGGCACAGAGGGTCTCAGACAACGAACATCCTGTGCCAGCCTCAGTAGGCAGATGGAGGTGTGCCCAGTATGCCCATGCCTTGGCACATAGGGAACGTATAGCACACACACTGACAGTGTAGGCACTTATGGACTGACACCCTTCTCCACCTGCACACACAGCAAACGTGGATGGCACACACACAGGACCACCTGTAAATTGTCATGTATAGGTGGTCTACTGTGTGCATCCTACATAGGCAGCCCTCAACTATTGTACACACAACTGCAATTGGCACAAGGTATGTGAATACCTGAACAGTAAATTAAGCTATCAGCATGTGTCCATACTGTATGTATAGGTTCATAGATACATAGGTAGGTACATGCCTAACTGCCTGAGGCCAGTCATAGGCGTAGCCAAAAAGTGTCTGCTGTCACCACCTCATTGATTAACTAACTGTCTCTCTGTGGAACAAAGACAATTGCGGGATTCCTGGGGTGTATCCACTGTTCCCCACCCACTCTGCAAGGATCCCCTCGAGTGTTAGTGAGGGATTTCATATAATGTAATCATGGATGTAGTTCCAAATAATGGAGAGTACCCATGACAGGAATCTGTCACTCCAGCATCTTCCAGTTGTGGTTGTGGCAAGGTGTAGCTCATTGCAGTGTCTGGGTCACTGTGACATGGATGCCCATAGGTGGAGCATATCCATTAAGCCTGACTTGGACACGGCTTTGTTGGCCAGCAAATATCATCCCTGAGTAAACGAGATGCCACTGAGTAATGCATGAGTTTATGTAGTCTGACAGCATAGGACACATGTCTGAGGGCATTAGCCCTCTATGCGAGGTACGTTCGTGGCCCTTCCAGCTGTCATATGTGTCTTCTGAGGTGCATCCAAAATGGGTTATCATACTCGATGATGCAATTGATGACTGATGACTAAAGAGACACAATAACTTAAGTTTGTTTAGATGTGAACCCTTAAGTAATCAGATGGCCTACACAGATGGATGTCCTAACTACTTCGCACATATGACTCTCAAATGAGAGCTCACTATGTAATGTAGTCCCCACATACCCATTACATCATTTGAATTATACTGTCTGCCACTCATGTGTTAGTATGTGTGCATGTGCAGTTTCCCAAAATGGAATGACCATGCAGTATGTGTCCTTTAGCTGGAGGCCATCACTCTGACACCCTATTTTGGTCTATGTGAGGGCCCTTGAAGGATGTCTCTGACAGCTGGATTGTCAGCTATGGCTCCCAGTCTGAAGTAATCACCAAACATGGCCTGCTGTAGTCCACCTGTGTTAGCCCGTACCTCTGAGAAGTATATGGCAAACAGTAAGGGTCCCATGACTGGGTCCTGTGGGGCACCGGTTGTGACTGGTCAAGACTTGGAACTGGAGGCTACTAGGCTTACCATGTGGGCTCTGTGTGTAAGCCTGTTTACAAACCAACCTGTGATGGATGGGTGTATGTACTGGCTGGTGAGTGTAGAAATAATACCTGAGTGGGGAATGGTGTCAAAACCCTTGGTGAGGTCCAGGTAGGATGTGTGAACTACCACACCCCACATCTAACGTCTAGGTGGCTGTAAGATGTCAAACTGGTTCAGTAGGCATGATTTGCAATCAAGATGACCTGGGTTGGGTCAAATGTCTGGAGGTTACCATTGTCTATGTTCATGAGTGCCATGAGGATGTGCTCCATAGCCGTGCAGATCAGGCTACTTAGGCCTATGGGGTGGTAGTTACTATGGTCAGTTGTGTCACCACCTTGGTGGAGTGTAATAGCTGTTGCCATGCACCAGTGAATGGCCATGTAGCCTATGTAGAGGTAGATGGTGAATTGCTAAATTAGGCGGGGGGCCATTTTGTCTTGTAGTGTCTGCAGGATGCAGTCTGGGACACAATCTGCCTCCATTGATGCTCTGTCATGCAGTTTGAAAGGGCCATTACCACCTGTATGTCACAGATGTCTGGGATACTGTACATTTTGGGTATTGTTTTGGGCCCAGTAGGGGGTGAAGCTTGCCCAAATGTATCATCAATTGTGTAGGTGATATCAGTAGGTCAGTATATTCAGTGCAATATTGCACCAGCACAGTGCAAATCTGTGTGCTACTGCTTACATCCTTGGCATAGCCAAAGAAGCCTTTGTGGTCATTTTTCAAATCCATGCCTATTTACCTGTGGATGTCAGCCTTGGATAATTGCATGAGTAACATAAGTATCTTGCTAATACTGATCATGGACGTCTGCATGTCTTGGGATTTGCTGTTGTTCTGGACTACTGTACTACTTCTGTTGTATAGCCTGTATAATGCAGGGGTTCACCAGACTAGTGTCCTTATGTCCTTGTGTAGGAGTAGCTAGTCCTGGTTTACCATTGATGGCACAACCCATACATCTTTGTAGGTGCTTATAGAGTGCATTCGTAATTCTGTCTGTATCTTGAGCAGTGTCATCCCTGAGCGTGGGGGCTGTGACCCCTCCCACCTCTGTTATTAGTACTGTGGATTTAGCTGTAGGAAAGGTATTCACTGTGTGTCCCTTGTGTGGGGGAGACGGTTGGGACTAGAAACCATCAGTGAATAGTTCATGGTCAAATCTAAACAGTGATCAGTTTATCTCTGCTGTAGTGCACCTGTTGCACATGTCAGTGATTACCAATTTTAGTATGTTTTCACCTCTCATTAGTCTGTCTACTAACTGATACAGGCCATATGAGGTGATAAATTCCAAAAAGGGCTGGGCCTAGAAGTGCATACTCGAGTAGATTATCCAGTTAAGTGTAGGGTAGCCAACATTGATCAATAACAGGGTGTCTGGTAGGACTGTCATGTTTACCACCATCTCCAGATAGTTGTAGTGGTGCTCCTGGGTGATGGAGGGTTATCTGTAGCAGCTCACAGTTTGCATTGCAGTCATGGCTGATGTCAGCTGCAAATGGATGATCACAGAGGTATCATGCTGCCCCACTAACTTGGAGGTGTAGGTATCCCTGATGAATATGGATACACCCCCTCCATGTCTGTGCCAGTCCATATACAGTGGCTGAAATGTGTGTTATGGGTTGTAGTCTGGTAGTGCCGGTGTGCTCACAGGAGCCTTATAGTGGTCCCAATCACAGAACAGATGTAGATGCTGTCCATACTGAGGGGTGCTGTGAGTGTGTGCATGTTGTGAGTACTACCCATGGTGATGAGTTGCCTAACCCTCATTGGTTCCACTATTGTGCAGTCCATGGAGGTGAGATCCACCTCTGACACCTGCATAAAAATGGCACCATGGGTGTGCCAATAGCCCTGGCCAGCATTCCAAAGCCTTAGGCTGACACATGCAAGTTGGTATGGCATTGTTGCAGGCATGTATCCCATCTGTGCTTGTGTCTCATCTTTCCTGTAGGTAACCTACTGGTAAGCAATACAAAGCCTGAAACCTATACATGTCCACTAGCTTCCAAGATAGGCTTTTGGTGTGATTATGTATCAGTAGTCTGCATGCTGTTGCAGTACTTAACTGTCGTCTGACTACATGGTGAATATACACTGTATATTGTGATCAGAAAACCCTGTATAATCACATAGGATGTTGGAGGTGGCCTGCACTGTAGAGGTTCATAGATAGGTAGTAGGCTATCTGCCCAAGGACATATAGAAGCATAGCTACACTGTGGTGGCTTTACCTGCACCATTGATGAAGTAACTGAGCCTCTGTCAAGCATAGCCAATGAAGTGATCCCAGGTAGAGTTGCTGGAAGCTGTTGAAGACTGGTGTGCTGTAGGGTGATAGAGGCACATAGTGATCTCAAAAGGGCATGTAACATGACAAACCAACAGCATTCATTTTCCCCAACAGGTCTTGCAGCTGTAGAACGGGAGTGGCTCCCCCACACCCTGGCTGTATGTGTCTGGGACACATGATCCCAGGGGTGCATATACCATTGGCAAGTCACACATCAAGGTTTCCCCTGAAGTGTGTCAGTGAGTGGCTATGCCAAATGTAGTTAGGATGTTAATGTATAGTCTCCCAATTCATGTGTCATGTCGGTATTTCGAGAAGCTCACTGGCTGTGGGTGGCACCACCTGTTGTGTAGCCAAGCTTACACATAGGATTCATGGACATAGGAAATAGGCAGAATGAATGTCAATGTCAATAGTGTAGTGACTACAGCATTTGCATAATATCTGTGTAGTCCTGGTTCAAATCCCAATAAAGTCAGAGATGATTTACATGCTACATAGTATACCATAAACACAGCTTGCATATATAGGTAGTATTCCACAGAATAATAAACATTTGGAACACACAACCGCTGAAATGTGCATTAATCACCCTTGCACTACCAGTGCCTGCTCTGAGAGGTAAAATTACCACCGCCAGGATTAGAACACGCAACCATGTACACAATCTTCACAATAACCTGCCACTAAGCTACCTGAGATATTCCAGTAGCAGCTGTTTATACTGGTATACTACAGGTTAACACACAAAAGGTGGGAATGTGTGGAAATAGGACAATCCGGCATGTACCCAATGAAAGGTGTATGCTATATATATATATATATATATATAAAGAAATCAACATTTTTTTTTTCAATTTCTTTACCAATAATGGACCACCTAAATATAATATAGCATGTCTCTCTCTCTCTCTAACATTAATAAGTGTTTTTTAATGTATGTGAATACTCTATCTAGAATTTCTTTTGCTTTTTGTATTATATATGAAAGATTGCTCCTCTAATAATTAAATATGAATGTAACTGTTGTTTTTGGAGCTTTTCTCTCCCCCCGGGCTGGAAAATGGACTATCCAGTCGTCCGGACTATCCCCAAAAAAAAAAAATAAAATAAATAAAAAATATATATATATATATATATATATATATATATATATATATAGAGAGAGAGAGAGAGAGAGGGCGAGAGAAAGATATATGTCGATATATGGGGATATACATACATATGTAGATATATAGATAGGTTAACAACATCTACATAACCATGGAGGTACATATAAATGGGATACCTACCAAATACCGACTGCTTGACATACCGATGCGCGTAATCACGAGGCTTAAAGTCCGAAAGACCACAGTACCAAAACACCAGAAGCATGAGGTTTAAAATCCCGGTGGTAAGAGACATTTAGTCAGTGCTTTTGGTGTTGCAGTTCAGATAGATTATTGTGTGTAAGTGTGTTTCTGCGGGCTGTAGTGTGTGTAAGTGTGTGTTCTGAGTGTGCTGTGTGTTCCTGGGGGACTGTAATGTGTGGGTGTGGGTTTGCTTTGTGTGTCTGTTTGTGCGATCTAGGAGACAGAATATTAAAGAAGGGGGGGTGCACCCACATGGGGGGGTGTAGGGGGGCTTGCCCACCTGCTCATACGTAGTGTAGGATGGTTTGTTTGGATGTGGTGGGTAGCAGTGTGTCTGTGTGTGCGTGTGTGTTCCATGTTTGTGTTACTTTCGTGAGTTACTGTCGCTGTCAGTAATGTGGGGTATGGGAGTCTGGGCCCGGTACTGTGGGCATTGAAATTGTGTGGTTTTGGGAATCCATAGGTATCCTTTATACAGTGGTTGAAGTGTTCATATATGAGTATAACATGGACCATAGCAATCACACATTCCGCCATGACCAAACTTTATTAACAAAGGATATGGAGAGTATATGCCTATACACTATTACAAATATGTGCTATGGACACGAGCCAATGATAGGGTTACCACCTGTCCCACTTTACAGGGGACAGTCCATCTTTGGGCAGTTGTGTCCTAACCAAAAACATTAAACGTGGCAAATGTCCTGAGATTGTAGGATATAATTATGCCCCATATGTAATGTAATAGTTGCATACAATAGTTCTTTCTGTATCTAAAATACCTACATGATACAAGAAACAGGATAAGCAACTAAACTGCTACAAGAATAAGCTTATATTTAGACAAAAAAGGAAAGTTCTATCCCTTGTACTGACCATGAGTTTGTGTCGGCCTGTAAAATCTGATGTGTGTCCCGAAAATGTCCCACTATGGCCGTTTGAAAAGGTGGTAGCCCTAGCCAAAGACGGTCAGTCACCAACACAACTCCAGTGACTGCAAATACCTATTACAGAAATACACAGCTTTCATGTAGGAACACTTTATTACATTCCGATGTATTGCCGAAAGGATTCAAGGACGAACATCACCTGCATGCTATACAGGAAACAGTTAACAGTACCTTAATGAATCAGCCTGCTATTACCATAGTATTAGTCCACTAAAGGATAGATGTTCAAATAGGGAAGGAACCCTCATGCACATATCGATTATGTATAAAACCAGTTCCTACACACCTGCATCTGCTATGTACACCCACCAACATCACCCCCACACCCAAACAAATTACAGTACAAACTGTAATAACAACACAAATCATTCACTCACTGTACGACATCTGCAGAAACCTTAACATACCTTGTCTGAGACACACTAACATGGCCCTATGTAAAATAGTTACTGTTATACAATGGAACAGCTGCTGATGTTTAAGAGGGTTGTGTGTACACTGGGAAGTGTTCCAATTACTGATTAACAGCACAGTATGATACACATGTACACCAAACCAAGGATGTCTGGTGAGCACACTGTAAACCACCTAACAGTTCATGCATAGCCATACAGCCTTGAGCTGCCCAAACATCCTTGCCAGACTTAAACATCTGCAGAAGTATCAGGTACAAACAAACCCTGCATAAGTAGCAATGTTCTGAAATATAACAGCTGTACTCACATGTAGAACAACATCTTTTAGCCATTCCACAATATCCACGGGAGTCATGAAGCTAATATATCTCTGTCTGTCTTCATATAGCTGTTGAAATACATCACAAACAACACATCCAGGCCATCTTCCTCGAAAGTAAGGCAAACGGACAGCGCCCAAGTGGAGTACTCAATTATACACCACTGTTGCTATGATTGGCTAATGGAGTAGCTGCACAGCTGATGTGCATCTAATTAACTACTTTGGAACACCAATTGGTGGTCAGGATAGCACATATTACCGATATTTAACTATAAAAGGATGGCTTATCACACATTCAAACCATCTGTATATACCAGCAGAACGTTACAAAGAAGATTGAAACACAAACTGAAAAGGATTGAATTAACAGTCAATGACACCTCAGGTTACTAATAAGGTATGTAGAACACTCAGTATGTCTGTGTATGTATTACCTGTTTTGCAATATTTAAAGTGTACGCAATCTATATAGTGGAAACAGTTATCTTGTAGTGAAGTATTGTTGAGCATAGTAACGCTTGTAGTATTTATGTGTGTACTGCTGTAGGTCACATGGCAAACACGGCATACACCACAAGGGATGCTATATAAGGGTTTTGAACCCAAATATTCCTCACCAGCCTCTGTCAGTGGCAGGGCTGGTCCAACAAGTATGTGCTATAACAGGGGGTAGTATATGTTGATATATTGTAGCAGTAGGCATATGTATGGGTGTATTACTGAGAATAACATGTCGAAGGTTGGCCCACTGTGCAATTATGATTTGCATTGTGGGATATTGTGCCAATAACTGTGTAATGTACAGTTTTGTAGGCAGATATGTATTACAAGTTATGCAGCATTACTGTTATGTTAGGCAAACATTAGGTATGTCTATTGGCATTTACAATACACAATAACAGGATACATATGACTTGTAGTCACCTGACAGTTTATCAGCATGATAGCAAAGTAAAATGGAAGAGCTAGTTAACTATCCATGCACATAAGACATGTAACAAGTGCAAAGGTAGGTGCTAGGCTATCTGCACAAAGGTATTTATAAGCCTAGCTAGAGTGTGTTGGCTTCTGCCACCCCCTTAGGTTAGTTCCCTGTACCTCTGAACAGCAGATTCATTAGTTCCCTGTGCCTCTGTCCAGCAGAGCCACTGCAGTGATCCCTGGGGTATATGTCTGTCTCCCATCCACCCGTCAAGGTTTCCCTTGAAGAGTGCTAGTGAGGGCCCTGCCTGATGTACATTGGAATCATGTTCCAAAGCACGAGGAGTCTCCGGGTCTGGAATCTATCCGTCCAGCATGTCCTAATCATCATTGTGGTTAGGTGTATATCCCTAGAGCATGTGGCTATCAGGGGCTTCTGTTTAGGTGGAACATATCCAGCAATACTGGGTTGGACATGGGCCTTGTATGTCAAGCAGAGATCACCTATGAGTATGCGGTATGCAACCGAGTACAGCTGGAGTTTCTTAGGTTGGGCTGCATAGGTCATCTGTTTGAGGTCAGTAATCCTCTTGGTGTGGTACTGTCGTGGTCTTCCAAGCTGTTGCAGTTGTCTTGTAATGTACATCCCAAATGGGGTGTTGTATCCTTTAATGGGTCTAATAAGTCATGAGTAGAGAGGCACAATGGCCTCCGTTGTTCTGGATGCGAACCCATTAGAGATTAGGGGGGCCACGTAGAAGGATATTCTAACCATCTTGTCATTATGGGTATTGAAGGAGAGATTGCTATCTACTGGGGTTCCCAAATCCCTTATTACCTTTTTTGTATGTAGGAGACAAGCACCTATGTGGTAGTCTGCAAGTAATTAGTTATATCCAAAGGGGATGACTATGCACTTTTGGCATTCAGCTTGAGGATATGATATTGACACCAGGTATCCATCTCAGTGTGACCCTTCTGGTGGGTGTCTGTATCAGCTGGGAAAACAATTATGGCCCCTAGTTTGTAGTCGTCTGCAAACCTTTTCAGCCAAAGCCGTCCTGTGCTTGCCTGTATGTCAGAGAAGTATATACCGAACATGATGGGTCCTAGTACTGAGCCCTGGGGGATGCCACTTGTAACTGGTATACAGTTGGACCTAAGGTATGCAACTCCCACTGTGTGGGTTCTGTCCATGAGCCACTTTGCAAACCATCACATGATGTAGGGGTTAATGTTCAGGTGGAGGGGTATGTCGATAATACCAGAATGGGGAATGGTGTTGAAAGCCTTTGAGAGATCAAAGTAGGCTGTGTGGACCTCCTTACCCTCATGTAATGCCTTGGTAACTGTCTCTAAGATGTCCACCAGGTTTTGGAGGCATGGTCTTCCTTTAACAAAGCCAAACTGGGAGGAGTCAAAGGTTTGGAAGTACCCAATGTCTCTGTGACTGAGATCCATGATGATGTGCTCCATAGCCTTGCAGACCAAGCTAGTCAGGCCTATAGGGCACTAGGTCCCCTGATCCATTGTGGTGCCACCTTTGTGGAGTAGGATAACTGTTGCTGTGCACCATTCAGGGGACACAAAGCCCGATGTGAGGCTATTATTCAACATGGTGCATAGGTGGGGAGCCAGTACGTTCTGAAGTTCGTGTAAAATGCAGCATGTGATGTTGTCTGGTCCCATGGCTGCTGTGATATTGTCTTTAGAGTGAGCAGCTTTTACCTGCAAAGATGTAATTACAGGGACTCTGCACTCTTCCTGTATAGATATGGGCCCTTTAGGGGATGAGATGGGGGAAAAATAGCACTGAACATATCTGCCAGGATGTTGGCAATATCAGTTGGTTCTGTAATGTTCGTGCCTTTGTGCTGTAACTCAGAGCAGATCTGGGTGTTGACATTGAGATATTTGACATAGCTATAGAATGTTTTGTGGTTGCCATTGGAATTAGTGGCAGTTTTGTTTCCGTAGCTAGCTTCGGAGGATCTTATAAGAGATCTCAACATTTTACTGAGGCTGACCAGGGAGCTCCTACATGCATGGGATTGTACTCTCTTTTGCAACAGTGTCTTCCTTCTGTTGTACAGTTTTTTTTATGGCAGGGGACCACCAGATTGGCTTCCTTAATTAGCAGTATAGCATCTTGGTTCTGTTTGGGATAGCATGATCCATGCACTCGTGTAAGTGCTTATAGTGTGCATTTGTGTAGGAATCAGCAGTTGTAACTGTATTGTTCATCTGCATGGGTGTCATGAAGTTCAACGCGTCTGTCTTAAGAAGCATGAAGTTGGCTTTGTAGACATATTGTACTGTGGTTTCCTTAATGGGGGGTGGTAGCGGGATGTGGATATTAAGGGTGTTCAGCTTATGGTCGGATCAGACCACCGAGGAGTTGACTTCAGGTGTGGAACACTGGTCACTCATGTTGGTAATGCCCAGGTCTAGGATATTGTTGCCCATGGTGGGTGTGTGGATAAGTTGATCCAGGGCATTGGTGTATATGAATTCCAGAAAGCGTTGAGCTAATGTGTTGGTACATGAGTAGTCTTCCCTGTTAATGGTGGGGTAGATTCAGTGTGACTATGTGATGAGTGTGGTATGGTGCAAATGTTTACCTTCTCCACATGACTGTCAGGGTCAGTCTTGGTTGGAGAGAGCTTTACCTCCATTTTGGCTAGATAAGTGCATCTCTCACAGGTTGTAGTGTTGGGTGGTAGGTGGATGGGGTTGCCTGTGTACATGAGGCAATGTCAACATTGCCTCAAAATGTCCAGATTCATCAGATAGACAGGAGAGAACACTGGCAGCTGACCCTTGAATGTACCTGAATATAAAACTAATTTCCCCCAGATAAGTGAAGAAAGTGAGTACAAGAGCTATTTTACTCTAAGCAAGTGAGCAAAGTATGTACAAAACCTGTTTACCTCTAGGTAATGAGGAAGATTGAGTGATATAGTAATTAGTAGCTTACGTAGTGCTTACAAGTGCTGAGCATGAATAAGCAATCCAGATAGGGTCTTGGATAACATAAACACACTCCCCCCCCAACAGGTACACAGTCATATATCCATGTGCACCACATAGCCCCTTTACCCACAACTATGCAGGTACAAGCAGCACTCAGGCTGCATGGGATCTGTCCACATCCTAAGTTGTATCATACACATATAGTAAAACAAGTTGCTCTCCACATACACATCATGTAAAACATAGCTTCATGTCAGGCTGTGTACACACTCTATGGTACACACCAACAGGTATCACAACCCACAAAGGGGGAGACACCACTGATAATGAGAAGTACTGCACTACTACCCTGCTGAGTCTGGTCTGAAAGGCCATGAACCTTGATCAAATTGTTTGATGCCAGCAGTACAGATGTAGATGACAGTAAGGTTGATTTCACACTGCATATCATAACCTTGCTAGGTCATAGGACATTATCACCCATACTGTGTTCCACCTACACTCAGTATATTAGATGCACATTCCTATGTCACAGAAGTGTTTTGCAATGGGACTGCTGGCAGAACCAACACTACAGAAGGTGTCTGAATAATACATGTACATCACACCAGTGCCAGCTACAGTAAGACAGGGTTAATTAATTGTACTCCCTCTCATTGTAGTCCATACCACACAGACTAACAGAAGGCATCTGCCTATTGAAGTATGCGAGTGACTATGACCTAGGAGCAAAAGCCAACTCAGAGTGTTGTGGACAATATACAGAAGGCGCTTTGTGGGTGAGGTGTGTGTGACATATGGCCACAATCTGACAGCTACATATTGCATTGTCACACCTATGTTAATAACCCTTAGCTATGATCTACCACCTAGGCAGCAGTCAACATAATGGACACTGTGTGTAAGGGATGCAGCTGGGCAGTTGTCTTTCCTGTGATAGTTACATCACCACACCTGTCAAGTAGTTGTATGTGGCAACTCTAATCATGACAGGGTGCCATCCATGAATATAGAGATCATTGTCCAAACATACACAACACTCAAGTGACCCATATCAGATCACATATTTCCTTTAAGGGTCATTGGCCATGTTCAGATGGCCTACACCAGCCTTCCCATCCCCCATCTCCACTATGTAGCATGTTGCATACCCTAAATAAATCCATGTCCAACCCAGTGATGTTGGACATGCTACACGTACACATCCCGATCTCAAACACATGCATCATGGACATCCTTCTTCCTAGTACTAGGATCACCACATGCTGGACAGATCTTTGTCCCATACACTTTACATAGTCCTGCCATACTACGCATTCCTGTCCAGCAAAGCTTCACATGGCCCCCCTCTCAGACATGGTGTGATGACCGCATGGTAAATGTATCATTAACCCTGTGGATCAGTTATGTAGCACTGCTCCACCTGGCCCCAGAGACCCGACTGTCAGCTACAGCTAGGTAACCTTTCATCCTAGATTCATACATGGCCCAGGGCATATAGCCTACTAGTTGACTTAGACTGTACATGCTATAGTTGATATCCATCCCTGCAAATACCATCTGGCTAACCAGTGTCCCTTGTGTATCACATGTTTAACACAGGTGATATATGGTAGGATGTTGAATTGCTGTACAGTGCCATGTAGATGTATATGGCAGAATACATACATGTAAAACCTTCCATGAGCAAGTCTGCAGGGTCACAAGTCATGTCCGTTAAGGCAGTGTAAGTCTTTATATGTGACATATACACAGCATCAAGGTCGACTGCATTAATGTGGACATATCTAGCCATGTGCTGATAGGTAGGAACACCAGTACAGGCCAACAGACATGCCCACATCAAGACAGCATTCACATGGAGTATGAGCAATGTAATTAAGTGACACACACACACATATATGGTGATAATATCCACTCACCATTGAGTGTCACATGTGTGTGACACAAACATGTCAGTGGTGTCAGTGTCATGTAGAATTGCAAAGACAACTATTTAATCATAACAAATGTGATACACATGTATGCTCAGCTGTATGTCTGTATGTCTCTGTGAGTTACTGTGACCTGTCTCCATCATTATGTCTTCCAGGTATGCCGCGTGCAAGACTACCCCCTTTTACCCGCTTGGAGGATGAGGCCCTCATCCCATTCCTACATGACAATCATGATATCCTGTTCAGCCATGTGCCACAGAATGCACAGCAGCGGGATGCCCTGTGGATGGAACTTTGCAGGAGGGTTATTGATGTTGGTGGCCACAACCGCACATACCAGCAGGTGTGCAGACACTGTACAGACATCATTAGATGGGTGAAACAGCATGTGAATGCAATTGCCAGGGAACAAGGTGCAACAGGTGGTGGACCACCAATCCAGCCCCCATTCACACATACGGAGGAGCTACTGGCCAACCTGGGGACACCTGCAGAACAACATCCACAAGCCTTAGCCGATATTGTGGAGGTGGGTGTCTCTCAACCACCGAGCCTGGAATTGCTTTGTAAGTCACTACTGCACCTATAACACCTATATTCCATATAGTTGCATATGTCACTGTACAATATGTAATGTAACATAATATGCAAGGCATGTATACACACATGCCGCATACTATAGTATGCTACTCTGAGTATGCACACATGTGCATACACCATAGTATAGTCTAATGTACTGGTGCATGTGTTAACATGCACATTGCATCCTGTAGCTATCATAGCTATAGTATGCTACTCTGAGTATGCACACATGTGCATACACCATAGTATAGTCTAATGTACTGGTGCATGTGTTAACATGCACATTGCATCCTGTAGCTATCATACAGGTGTGGATAATGCTCATACTGCTGTGTTACTCCTATTTAGGTACCTCTGGCATTCCGCTGCGACAGCAACCCATTGCAGGTGAGACTGTTATTATTTATCAGGCATCATAATGCTCAGATCTATCTGCCATGTGGTCATTTACCACATGTACACATAATGTATGGTCCTGTCACAATATACAGGTCGGACCTGCAATGCATCACAATGGCTACCCATGTGCAACACTTGCAAACTATGTGAATCACCGACATGAATCCTCACAAACTGTCATTGCCAGATGTGTGAACAGCTGTGCATACAATGTTGGAGGTGCTGTTCACTGTAGGGACATGTACTACAGATCAGAACTACACATGTGGGGAATGCAAACAGTACTACACAGTGAGCTGGAGTATGGCCAGTCCACAGGATTCACTGGTGTGGATCATAGCCCTGCTATGAATGTCACACAATGTGATGTGCTATCTTGACATGTCCATGACATCTAGTGGCCTGGCTGCAGCACTGCCTAACTATCCTGAAAAACATATCCAACATACCAAACATACCACCCTTTGTCTGCTTAACCCTGTCGTCAGTGGAGCATATGACATCTATGGGTGTATGTCATATGGGACAACACAGACATGTGAAATAGATGCCCGTCACAAAAATTTGGCCAACACATGTACACACATGGCAATGGAGGATGGCCAGAAAAATGAAGCAACACACACAGTAGACGTGATGTGCTTGTCTGTACACCTTGTCATACAATGGCTACACATGGAACACTACACATCCTACAGGCCTGTGCACATCTTGTGTAGGTGTGACATCAATCCACCACATAAGATGTGTTGAACATCTTGAGTGTCATGACATGACAGCAGTCACCTGTACAGTATCCACATCAGCCCACATCAGCTGGTGTCAGACATCAATGTCATCCTTGCTCCTCATGTGTGTGTGTGTGTGTGTGTGTGTGTGTGTGTGTGTGTGTGTGTGTGTGTGTGTGTGTGGTACACAGATGTCATGTGGGACATGGTGCACCAACGAGTTCACCATGTCTGGCCATAGTTGCCAGGCAGCAGCAATATAGTTGCAGATGTGCAGGGGTGTCATTCGTATACCCTTCAGTGACCTTTGTCACACATTCCACATCATGGTTTAGTGTGTATACACCTCAGTGACGTGGGTCACATTCCACGTATATATGTATTATATCTGAACACAGTCATGGCTATGAACTGTGTCTGTAACTCACACTGTATAGCAATAGAGACGCCTCATGGTTCCTTGCAATGGCCATGCACATCAGCTAAATGTGCAGTATATCTGTAGGGCAGACAGACAACACTGCATAGGGACACAATTATCCCACTGTATATTTGACAGGACACCATTGTGTTAAACATGTATGCATGTCATTGCACACATCAGCAGATCACATGTCATACTACATGTGATTGTCAAGGTCATATGCCACACATCAGGCAGGTGTACTGTTAACCTGTGCTGGTCAAGAAGTTGTAACACAGGGATGTATGCTAACTACTACTATGATTGTTTAATTTGCATGCCTTCTGCTATGACACATGCATGCTCTTGTGTGCAACCCAGGGATGTATGATAACTACCACTATTATCATCTGCGCTGCATGCCGTCTGCCGTATCATATGCATGTTGCATGCCTTCTGTCATATCACATGCATGTTGGGTGCCATAGCATGTGTGTCTGTGTGTGTGTATGTGCGTGTGTCTGTGTCTATTGTATAGATTGTAATGTACAGTTCTTGTCTGCTCCTCACAGGTGATGTAGGTGCATTGCCCTTCTGCGGTCCATCTAATCTGGTGTCCCCACAGACTCGAGCAGTGATGAACATATGATTGAGGCACAGGCAGGGTTGCCAGGGGCTGAATCATTGCCATTGGTTGCCATTCCACCTATATTCCCCTCATCCTCGCACACAGATCCCATGCCTACACATACCCCATCACCAGTGGCCATAGAGGAAGGACAGTTGGTGTGTGGTAGCTTGGAACAGGAAAGTGTGGGGGCTATGGAAGGTATGCCTGCCCACCATGATGTCAGCCAACTGACTGGTGATGCCCCATACAGACACTTGGCCAATGCTGCTCATAGGAGGACCTTTGGACAACTTGCCCCTGCAAGACAGAGCACAGCAGCTGATGTCACCAGATGCATGTTTCAGGCTGTAATGGAGGCACAGGCACATGCTGAATGGCACAACAGAGAAGATCATAGGCTTCAGAGGGCTGCTGTCCATTCTTTAAACAACAACATCCAGGCAATGGTAAATACTCAACAGCAGATTGCTGAAGCATATACTGGATAACCTTGTACTTCAGCAGGACATTAGCTTATTGTGTTGGTCAAGCAATTTCCACTCCTAGCAAGACATCACTGTGAGTGGTGTTATTGTGCTTGGTATAGAATGATGCATCTAAGGTGACAGACAGCAGCAGACATTGGGTAAAAGACCGGTGTCAGATATATGTAGAGCAGCGTTCCTGCTAACAATGACAACTACTGACATGAGAGCCCATTACAATGTGTTTTATATGTCTAACTGTAATAGCATGTCCACTGTGGCCTTCCGTGTTTAGAATCAGAGTACATCCCAGACAGCCCTGTGCTACTAAGTGTATGAGCATGCCCAGTATAACCTTGTGTAGATGGACACATAGTGCATTCCGAACAGCCCTGTGCTACTGTGTGTGAGCATGCCCAGTGACACCTTGTGTCAGTTATGTGCTGCTGTGTATGGGCATGGCCATTGTAAACCTGTATAGTAATAGTAGTCGTCCATTCCACAGATGGGCATACTCCACGTTAGGATGAATTCCTACTTTAACACACAGGTTCACAGGTATGTACCTCTTAACTGCCAGCATCCCTGTTGATGTCTGCATTCCTAGAAGGTCATAATAACAGCTTTGAACTGTGTGGTCTATATGGCATGACTCTTAACTATGTAGTATTGTACAAGTGATCTGTAGATAGGCAGGTGTTCTGTTCCGACCACTGGCATGTGTGTTGTGTGTGCCCCATCTGCCTGAGGATTGAATAATGCTTTTAGACTGCTCACACTCCATACAATTCTTATACCCACCTTTGGCAAGGCTGATGATGTCATCCACCTACAAATACACCTCTGGGAGTGTAGTGTCCCAATAATCTCGGTAGCACGTTCTGTAACTGTGAAATGCTGTAGTGTAATAAAGTAATTAGGCCGGTGTTCTAATCCCAGACTTGCCAAGTGTGTGTGTCTGTCCCTGTCTGCCTGAGGACTGAATAATGCTTTTAGAGTGCTCACACTCCATATAATTCTTATACCAACTTTGGCAAGGCTGATGATGTCACCCACCTACAAATACACCTCTGGGAGTGCTGTGTCCCAGTAATCTCAGTAGCACGCTTTGTAACTGTGAAATGCTGTAGTGTAATAAAGTAGTTAAGACGGTGTTCTAATCCCAGACTTGCCAAGTGTGTGTGTGTGTGTTTGTCCCCGACTGCCTGAGGACTGAATAATGCTTTTAGACTGCACACACTCCCTATACCCACCTTTGGCAAGGCTGATGATGTCACCAACCTACAAATACACTTCTGGGAGTGCTGTGTCCCAGTAATCTCAGTAGCACGTTCTGTAACTGCAAAATGCTGCAGTGTAATAAAGTAGCAAGGTTGGTGTTCTAATCCCAGACTTGCCAAGTGTGTGTGTGTATGTTTGTCCAAGTCTGCCTGAGGACTGAATAATGCTTTTAGACTGCTCACACTCCATACAATTCCTATACTCACCGTTGGCAAGGCTGATGATGTCACCCACCTACAAATACACCTCTGGGAGTGCTGTGTCCCAGTAATCTCAGTAGCGCATTCTGTAACTGTAAAATGCTGTAGTATAATAAACTAGTTAGGTTGGTGTTCTAATCTCAGGCTTGTCAAGTGTGTGTATGTCTGTGTTTGTTACCATCTGCCTGAGGACTGAATAATGCTTTTAGACTGCTCACACTCTATACAATTCCTATACCCGCCTTTGGAAAGGCTGATGATGTCACCCACCTACAAATACACCTCTGGGAGTGCTGCGTCCCAGTAATCTCGCTAGTGTGTTCTGTAACTGTGAAATGCTGTAGTGTAATAAAGTAGTTAGATCAGTGTTCTAATCCCAGACTTGCCAAGTGTGTGTGTGTGTGTGTGTGTGTGTGTGTGTGTGTGTGTGTGTGTTTGTCCCCGTCTGGCTGAGGACTGAATAATGCTTTTAGACTGCTCACACTCCATGCAATTCCTATACCCACCTTTGGCAAGGCTGATGATGTCACCCAGCTAGAAATACACCTCTGGGAGTACTGTAACTCAGTAATCTGGGTAGCGCATTCTGTAACTGCGTAATGCTGTAGTGTGCTGAAGTACTTGGTCAGTGTTCTAATCCCAGACATGCCAAGTGTGTGTGTGTGTGTGTGTGTGTGTGTGTGTGTGTGTGTGTGTGTGTGTGTGTGTGTGTGTGTGTGTGTGTTTCTGCCTGAGTAAGACAAGTACAGTGCTTTGCAGAGTGTGCACTCTCTGTACAAATCACATGACCACCTTTGTCATTTCGGCTGTCACCCACCACACCTGTAGGAGTGCTGCAACCCAGTATTCACTGTAGCACATGCCCTAAAAACATATTGCTACAGTGTGATACGGTAGTTAGGGGTTTGTATACAGGACATGGCAAGTGTCTGGGTGTCTGTCAGAGCCTGTGTAGAGATGGCTGTGAGTCTCTTACCACTGGACATGTTGGGGAGTGGATTTTGTAGTTTTCCTATATGGTGTCCATCTTATGACACAATGGCCACCTCATGAGGAGTACAGCTGTCAGTCAGCAATGGGACTGTGTTGACAAGCCATACCCCTACATCTGGCAAAAGGCTTGATGAAAAAAGTATGCAACCCTACTAGTACCCTGTATATGTCCCGCACCCATGTGCCATGCATAAACAAACTTGCCTAGGATATCCCGCTATGTTGTCATGCACATTGATGACAGATAGTAGGCATGGTGTGAATGCTGTGGCCTGCAGAGGACATAGCACCCTGTATAACGGTACAATATACACATATACGCTAACACTGTGCCTTCACTATTTTCCACACTGGATGCCTGCAACATATGTGCTGATATCAAATGTGATCCACAGAGGCCATACAATGATGTATAAATGTGCCCTGTATGGACCCATGCCACTGACACCACAGAATACCTGTATCATACTATCAATGCAGGTGCAGGGTCGACCTGCTCACTATAAGCAGGTTTCGCCACAGCAGGCCAGTATTGACATATCAGGAGATAACAGGTTGTGTACACAACATTTGTTTGCTAAACCAGGTACACCTGTACATGTCACTGTACAGTATTGTGGGGCATGCACATCCCAGGCAATGTCCATGTGAAGGACTATCAAACACAGACATGGCACACGTTACAAAGCTATGGCCATACACATTGGTAATCAAGATGTCAAGGCAGATCATGCAGTACCCATTTGTGTGGGACATTGCAGACACTACACCCCTACACTGCACACCATTGCCAGGTGATGCAATGCCAAGGATTACCCCTCATGCAGCCCTGTACAGCCATCTTGCACAGCTAACCACTACACACCCATGAAGCAATGCATGCATGCATGCCAGTAGTGGCACCTTGTGTCTGCATGTGGGTTATGATGCTCCCAACCAGAGTCACTCCCAGTATAACTCTCATTGGCATACCAACAGATGTCAAACACTTTCACATGCCCTAGCCTATAGAACCTCCAGATATCCCCTGTGGTGCATGTAGTCCTGTGCATTACTGCAGTGTGGCAAACTAAGTAGTTAGGTTGTGTATTTGTGGCCCTGGCAAAGAGTGTCAATGTGTGTCCGTTAGAGAGTTTGGTTGTGGTGGCAATGGCATCCGTTCACGTGGAAAGCCATGTGTGTCACACCTAATGTATGTCTACTATATCTCTGTTGCAGATGTCACTCGCCTACACACATATTTGTTCTTACAGAACAGCAACATGTCACTTTTGTGGCACATGTAGTAAAGTCATGCACATGTAATAGTAATGAGTAGTCATTCAGGGGTTCGACCCCTGTACTGTTAGGTGTATGGCAGATGATGCTTAGGGTTAAGTCTCCAAGCCCTTCCCTGGTGTACTTTGCCTGTCCCACCCGCACACTCTCTGGTGGATGTGAAGGAGTACACATGCTCAGCAGCAGCATGTGTATTGTAAGTGATGGACATGATCAGGTGATGGCCTCTACCCCTATTGCAGTCCTCCTCTAGCTGATTGCATGTGGAACAGCTGTGATGGTGTTCCCATAGCAATTTGCATGATAAATACAGTACACTATCTAGGGAAAACATGTTGGTATTTGGCCATGGCAGTCACTATGAGTGGTACCTGGATGTGGTGCTCTGACATGGCATCACAGATGATATCTGGATGTACCTCAAACATTATACACAGTGGGACATAGCCTAATGACAGGAGGGTGATGTGCCACACATGACTACAGCATGTAAGTGTAGCTATGCTGCATTGAGACTACTGCCTGTTTAACGTGTGTGTGGTAATGGCTATTCTGCATGTTTTAATACAGACATGACAGTACTCTGTTCGTGAGGGACCCCCATCTGTAGGGCCATCTGTGAACTGGTCAGTGTGTATAACCATTTGTTTCCTATGTTACACACTAAACACACAGTTGTGCACAGCAGAAGCATAGTGTGAGGATTGCAGACAGTACATGATGATAGGGATGTGTTACTGCCATCGCATCCCTGACTGGACATGTGTCACATGAAACAGTGGTATGACAGACACTGTCTGGGGTTCCCAGTGACAAGCCAATAATGAGCAACTGTTCATAGCTGCGGTCACATGTCTACTACACATTGTACAGATGGCATGCAGCAAATATGCATGTGTTTTGCTCCCTCTGCAAATGTATACCATCTGTTGTGTTGGGTTGATGGTGATATTTATTCATACTGTTGTAGGTAATCCTGTATGCTGTTGTCTATCACTAAGCCATATGTGGGTTTAAACTGCAACACCATATGCTGAATGGGTTGGGAGTTCCCGGCAGAACCTCCTGTCCCACTTCAGCTGACCATGGCACCGGGCACTAGCACATCTGGGGCCCAGCCTTGGCCATCAACCTCTGTTGGCTCTGCACCACCTTCTGGTAGTACCACCACTGAGGATGGAGCATGTCCTCCCTGGGAGCAGGACCAGACAGGTACATGTCTGCTGTCATGTGGTCCCGGACGCGTTGCACTGGGGGCTCACTAAGGGGTTCCGAAGCCAGATACACAAGCTCAAGGGAGGAGTGTCACATTAACAGGGTGTTGCTTCCCCTCCTGGACAGCCCCCAACACAGCTGCCTTTGCAGCTGTTTAGGTGCACTGGTGGTTGCCCATGGCAGGGGACCTCCATCCGACTGTTCCCATTGGCTTGTGAATGCCGAACACCCATCCTCGTCTCGGATGTATCCCCCCACATGTGTCATATACCAACCCTGTATGCTGTCTTTTTTGTGATCCTAAACTACCTATCCTCCACAGCTATACCTACACTCCTTCCCCTACATCCGGCCCTCACCTACGGAAATATAAGTCCAATCGTCTCCTAGGACAACACCTGCCCTATACTTAGCTGTCCATTACACACATATGCCCACTGGACACATGTAACCCTTGTAATATGCATCACAACATACTCCTGTTATTCTCACCCCTGTCCCTCAGGTGCATGATCCTGGTATGAACATCACTCCTAAATGGTCCAGGTACACGTGATGAGGATGACCCCATTGTACACACAACAATAACGGTCCCTCTCTGGTTACCCCATTTACCTTTATCATGATGATGATGTTGCACACAGCACCTTGTAAGAGTACTGTTCAGACATAATGATTGGACAGGTACTGTTGTGTTAATGTACCTTACATGCACAGAGTGATGTATACGGCCAATGTACAACTATTTGCATGTATTAATGACACATGTCTGTCTGAGGGAGTCTTGAGATCACATAGAACAACAGCACTACATAATACAGGCATCACTGGTGTTTCCCATTTCATTCATTTTCAATGCTTTGTTGCCACATGGTATGTTCCTGATATATCTCTATATATGTATGTACTTATCTGCTGGACACAAACGCTCACATATACATCTACATGATGGGATACATTCCTATACTGTGGTACTGTCCGTTGTCTGTATATCTGCCATGGCGTATTGGTAATTCACATTAGCTGTGTGTGCAAGGTCCTGGTTCCGACCCTTGCAGAGGATGTTTATTTGGTTGCAGGGTAGAACAAGGCCATTGGATACAGAGGGAGTAAGGCACATTAAAGCAGTTGGGAGCGGGTGTGCATGGGTTTGCACTGTGTTAAGCACTGCTGACCTCTGGTTACAGCTTCTTACACTCAGTTAGCCTCTACATTGCTTTACCAGTGCAATACTCACATACTGGTAGCCAAACACGCTTACACCCACTTGCTACCGCACTTGCAAATGCACCAACATTGGTGCTTGCATCTTTCACTCACACCCCTGGGTGGGAGCGAGGACCACAATATTACCTTGTGATGCCTATTACATTGGACTACATGACTACAGTATCAGGAATGGCTTCCCATTAAGCGATGGCATGGAGTTCTACTGTATGGAATCGGCGGCCTGTCCAGTGAATTAATCATATTATTTGTTTGTTCCTCATACAATCTGCTCCCATCTGGCTGATACATGGGAACCGAGACTCTTCAATACAGATGAGTAATTGGGTTTTGGGAGCTACATCGGTCGGCCGAGTCATGCTACCGCATACCTATTATAGATTTGCCACCTTTTCAACTGGCCAAGGTGGGGCTTTAGGGTTAACACCTGTCCCACTTTGCGAGGGAAAGTCCCTCTTTAGGCAGTTGTGTCCTGCAAAAATAATCAAGACATAGCAAATGTCCTGAGATTATAGGACAATATTATATCCTAAGTTTCTTTAATAGTTGCATAAAATAGTTATTTTATATATGAAACTTCTATATGTTATGTGAAGTAGCATAAGCAATTCAAATGTTACTAGAATAAGCTTTTATTTGTGCAAATAAGTAAAATTCTGTACTATGCACGGCTGTAGGTATGTTTTGTCCTGGAAAATCTGATATTTCTACAGAACATGTCCCACTTTGCGCATTTGAAAAGGTGGCGACCCTATAGGACCTTTATGTAGAGACATCAGATTTTGAAGGGGAAAACATACCCACAGCCAGTACAAAGGAGAGTTCTTCACTGATTTGCCTAAATAAAAGGTTATTCTTCTAGCATTATAGTTGCTTATACTGTTTCTTATAAAATTTAGGTGTTTCAGATACAAAATAATTGTTTTATGCAGCTACTACAGACAATATAGGAAATCTTTGTCTTAAATCACAGGACATTTGCCATAATTACAATTATTTTGCAGGACACAACTGCCCAAAGGGGAGTGTCTCTCACAAAAGTGGACAGGTGGTAACCCCAACCCTATTATTCTATAATCTTTCTTAGGTGGTCAGCGGAACATGCACTTTCTCTTACTAGCAGACCTCTCATACAAATGAGGAAGAATAAACACTGAATCAGGGATACTGCATAAGAACCTCAGGGACACATTTAGAAGTTTGGTGCTATTAACCTGACACAATGACAGACCCAGAGCACATATGTATTCATACACATTGTCTGAGGTACATGCTATTTATGACTCTTACATGTTGTCATTATTCATTACGTGTATTCCGCCACCTTTCCTCCTAATATCACTAGTTCTAGGAGGATTTAGTTGGGACTGAGTTAGATTCTGATTCGTAATCACGGATGTCCCTGGTAATCGGGGACAGTTCAATGATATGATCCCTATGTGTTCCCCCAATGGTTTATGGACTATCCAGTAGATGTGCTCTTAAGGTTTGGGAAGTATGGGCATCTGCTATGCCCACATCGGAATATTACTTACATCCATGGGGCTGTCCTAATACAGCTCTGACAGCCAACACCTGCACGCCTAGGCCCATAATCGCATACCCATAGTTCCTTTACATGCCACTCCTCTACAGCACTCATCCTTACTGTGGGCATAGGTGTGGTATAAACACACCCCTACACACTGCCCACTCTCCCTGTGTTGGGACACATGTCATACATTGTGTCAACCCATGTGTTTTCAGGCTTGCACAACCTACTGGTCCATGTACAGCTACATCCTGGTCGCATCAATCTTTACAGGGCTTGGCTACAAGAACTAAATCTTTGGTGTCCCACAAGGGACATTGCTGTCCATGTTTAAAGTGTAGACCTTGTAGATCTCTCCCACTGGTAGTTTCCTGCCGGTGGTCTGGGAAGCAGTGTTGTATTTACCTTTATTGCATGACTGTATATCTCACCGGCCTAGCATGGGGGGTGGGAGGTAGACGTTTGTTTATTGGACCTCCCACCAAAATATATATCTATATTTACATTAATATATACAGATATATCTGCATATGTATGCATACATGTATATTCATATCTTGCTGTATATATATATATATATATATATATATATATATATATATATATATATTTGTGTGTATGTATATATATATATATATATATATATATATATATGTATATATCTATATATATCTATATTTATATAAATATATATATATATATATATATATATGATCTAACAACATATGGGTCTATGGTTGTCTGCATATGTATAGAGTAATTTGTGGGTATGTATATGTATTCATTCTCTGTATGTATACATTCGTACTACGGCAAGGGAGAAGCATATCTCTATCTCGCTATGAGTACATATACACACACACATAGCTCTACTTATATACGTCTGCATCTGGTTATTCCGTTCCATGCCATATAGATTACACTTTGCTTTAGTGGGTCTCACAGTGGGTGTGGCTGCTCGTTGGGCAATGCCTCTGCCCAATGAACACATTCGCTTGCATCCTTATTGGCCAACATCAGACAACACCTGTACACCTAGACCCATAAGTAGCCACCCATAATTCCTCCACCATCACCTTTTCGACAGCACCCATCTTTACACTGGGACCTGGTGGGTTCTGGACACACCACTACACACTGCCCACTCTCCACTTCACGGGACCCATTTCATACATTTGTCTTGGCCCAAGGGTAATCTGGGTTACCCAGCCTTGTATTCCGAGTCTGTATACACCGTGGACAAACTGAATGAACTATCGCATTCCTATGGTTTGGCCAGTTTTTGGGGTGTACTGCAAGGGATGCTCCAGTATGTTTTCCATGATTAGAATCCATGGGATTACTGTGTCGCCCCCCGGCTGTATCTTGCCTGTGGTCTGGGGAGCGGTGGACACTTTACATTGCTTGCGTGTAGAGTTCGCTTGTCCCGCTGTAGGGGGGGTGGAAGGGCATGCTGCGTGTGTCATGTGTCTTGCCTGGGCTCCTCACTTCCATTGCCATAGCCTGTGAACAAATGTCATTCCAGTGAGCTTTTTCCTATGATAGCTGTATATCTCTATATATCGATGCACACACGCACACGCACATATATGTATATATATATATATATATATATATATATATATATATATATATATATATATATATATATTTATATATGTGCATATATGTATGTCTGCAACCATATATATGGACAGAAACAGAGTACAAAAATTGTACAAAATAGCAGATTTAATGAATCATAAATTTAAATGAATGAACCATTTTAGCGCTTTCATCTCCTAAGAGACTTCATCAGAAATGAAACCTAAACTTAATTCAATTAACATTTAAATAGTAAAAATCTTGTGACATCACATTTAATTGCATTTAATTGACTTGTTAATTTAAAAAGATATTGACACACACAAAAATATTTTTTAAATAAACTAACACAATACTTTGACATAAAACGATTGTATAAAACCACCCAAAAACAAGTTAATAAGCTACTTTTAAATATAAATGAATATAAAAACCTTATGTGTTTAAAGGTTTTTATTGTTGCAACTATATAATGTTAGCCTTTTCATGCAACATAGGTGCCAGGGAAAGGTAATCGTTAAGACCTGGCATAAACATAGCTGCCAGTCTAAGTTGCCACTGGCTCTCTTTTTTCTTTAAAATGTTTTTCCAATCCCCCCCTCTGGGGTTAATATGTACTATTTCTAAAATTCCAAACATGTATTTCTCAAATTTATCACAACACAAGGAATGTCTATATAAGGCATTGGTGGTTTTCCTGATTTTTATTTCATTAAGATGTTCGTAAATTCTATGTTTAAGCATACGTTCAGTTTTGCCCACATAAAAATGTCCACTAGTGATACACCAAGCCAAATAGACCACCCCTCTATTGTTGCAATTACCCTTCTTGAAAAAAACGTTACTCCTAACACTATTGTTTAAAACAACATATGGTTCCTTTATTATATATGTACAATGTGAACACCTGCCACATGGCCTTGTACCTTTATTGACCTCCCTAAAATTTTCTATTTTGTTCTCTAATAATTGTTTAATATTGTAACCCACCTTATATATAAATCAAGGTCTGTGTCCTACTTTTTCTAAAATGTCTTTTTTAGTCCTGAAAATATTCCAATTTTTTACAAAAGCTTCCTGGACCAAATCTATGTTACTGTTATATTGTAAAACACAGGCCCTATTAAATTTATTAAAATCAACAACTTTGTTGTCTTGTATTTCTTCCTGTAAACTAGATCCTAATAAAGGTTTGTATCTAACACCCCATTGTGTATAAATATCGTAAAGAATATTTCCTACAAATTTTCTTGGATATCCTCTTTCCAAAAACATTTGAAAAATATTGTTAAACTCTTTAGCTAAATCCTCCTTATGTGAGGTCATCCTAGCAATTCTTATTGCTTGTCCTTTAACTATACTAACTTTTTGTCCCAAAGGATGTTCACTCTCAAAATGCAAATAAGCATTGCAGAAAGTTTTCTTTCTATATACTAAAGATTTGAATACCCCTTTGTCTTTTAAAATGGTAGTATCCAAGAAATTTATAGTGTCTTTATTGTATTGAAATGTAAACTCAAGAAATCGGGTTGTGGAATTTAAATATTCCATAAATTTAATAATTCCTTCTTCTTCACCGGACCATAAAATGAAAATATCATCCAGGTAACGTAAATACAATTTTATATTACCCCAATATGGACCACCAATAACATATTTATCTTCCCAACCCAATAAAACAAGATTGGCATAAACAGGAGAGCATGCTGCTCCTATGGGGACCCCTTTTATTTGTTGGTAGTATTCTCCTTCAAACCAAAGGAAACTGTTGTCCAAGACAATACTCATAAACTCACAAATCAATTTAATCATGTCTTTCTCAAGCTCAGAATATAAAAATAATACCTCTTCAAAAAATGTTAAACCTTCCATTTTGGGGATACAAGTAAAAAGGTATTTAATATCAATTGTAAGAAAGAACACTTCCTCACTGTAAAAAGCCTCTTTAATGTTTTTTAAAAATTCCCAAGAATTTTTTAACAAGTGTGAAACTTTTTTTGTAACATGTTGCACACAGGTGTCTATAAATACTGTAATTGGATGTATCTTTGATCCCCTGGCTGCCACTATAGGCCTAAAAGGTGGTTTATCAATACATTTGTGTGTCTTAGGGATACCAAAAACGACCGGAACCAGGGGATCTTTCCTATAAAGAAATTCATAAATGTCCTGATCTATCCTTCCATCTAACAAATATTCTTCCAAATAAGAATCTATTCTCGAGTATGCTATATTAATTTGATTTTTTGAAATTCCTCTATAGGTATTGTTATCAAATAATATCTTTGACATTTCGTCAGAATAATCATTACTACAAAATATAGCAACTCCACCCCCCTTGTCTGGAATCATAACCCATATACTCATATCCATTCTTAATTTTCTTAATAATTCATATTCACCCTTGGTCAAATTTCCATAGTAATCTCTTTTGTTGTTATTTTTGTAAATGTTATAGATATCCTCCATAACCAACTTCTCATAGGTTTCCACCAAGGGATGTAAAATAGGGTTGTATGTACTTTTTTTCTTTGGTAAAACTAAATTTGAAGAACCTACATCCATAGTTTTGTCATGACACCCTAAATTGATTTCCAAATTAAGTTTTCTAGTATAAAACTTTAAAGAAGTAATATTCTCCACTAAATTTCCAGGGTTAGAAGGAATGAATTTAACTCCTTTGGAAAATAATTTAAAATAATCATCCACAATGAGTATGCCTGAATAATTATATATAGTAAATCCATCATTCTGATGTACTATATTGTCTAGGGGTACAATAGATGCATAGAAACTATTACCTTCAGTTAATAATGCCTCTTGTGTGGATAATAGTGTCGGTTGTATTCTCCCTTTTCCATGTAAAACTGTGCCAGTCTCTTGGAGCGTCTGACTTCTGGAAAATCCTCCCCCTCAAAATCTTGTGAAGTATATAAATCATCTATATTATCTTGCCTTCTTACATCATTGGTCACTACTTCACTGTATCTGGGCATTCTAAATTCATCAAAATGTCTCTCGGTCAAATGCCCAGACTGGCCCTAAACTTTTTTCTTATCACATTGTGTTTGTTTCATTCCTATATCCACCTTATGTACATAAACTTGTTTATTAAAATAACTTTTCTGATCCCTATCTAATTTACGCTTCTTTTTTTGAAAAATGTTGAAACATCTTTTATCAACCTTGTTTAACATTCTAAAATATAAAGCACTATATTGAGGAAATAACAAATCATCTTTGACTTTTTTATCCAGTTCTTGTACTTCCAATAAAACTTCCTGGTTCTGTTTTTCGTAATAAAACACATTTTTTTTGATTAATCCCAACCCAATCTCATCAAAATAATGAACATAATCACTCATAACTTCTTCTGAATATGTAACACCAAAGGGAAATTTGTATATTCTTAAACCTTGGGGTAAAATTTGTAACTCTATACACTGTTTGAAATATGCAATATCTACCTCGGTGGTTTTATATTTGAAAAGTCTTTTTTCTAAATAAAAAATAAAATCTTTTAAAGAAGTTCCGTTAAAGTCTTGTTGGCGTGTTGTAAGCGTGTTTACGCTGTATCTGAATAAACTACAATTTTTGGATTCATTTCATGGTTGGTTTGCCTCTTCTGCAACTCTTTTTGTGGATTATTGGTCGTTGTTAGAGTTGCTTCACTCTTCTTTTGGTTATTTAGGTGTTTCAAATACAGAATAACTGTTTTATGCAACTATTACATAAATATAGCGTATTTTATCATTAAATCTCAGACATCTGCCATTGTACATTATTTGTACAGGACACAACTGCCCAAAGAGGGACTGTCCCGTGCAAAGTGGGACAGGTGGATACATATATATATATATATATATTATATATATATATATCTATATATATATATATATATATATATATATATATATATATATATATATATATATATATATATATATATATATATATATATATCTATATATATATATATATATATATATATATATATCTGTGTACGTACGCATGCATACACATCTATATGATTTAATTACTTTGATCATACTGTTGAATGACTGTGCTGCCTGCTATGTTTGTGATAACATCGAAGTTAGGTATAACCGCCGTGGCTTAGTGGTAAATCACATTGATTGATTGTGATGTGTAGGGTCTTAGCGTCGGTCCTGGCTGACGCAGTTTATTGTGTTACTGGGCAGAACAAGGGCTGTTAAAAAAAGTGCGAGTACAACACATTTCAGCTGCGGTTTTCCATTTAACCGCCGATTCATGTCATGCAAAAACCTTCTACATTTTTAATGTGATACGTCACCCCAGTTCACATTTCAATGGTATTATATCATTATACAGCATAAAATTAGCAAGATATGCTCGTATATGGATTACGCATCATAAATGCTGTGTGCTGCAGTCGAACCAGCAATATCTGCTCGATAGTCAAATGCTCTAACCACTACACTACTGGTGTTCTGCTTCATTTATATGTATAGCCATGGGCCACAGTTACCCGAGCACATGCCTCAACACTTCACTAACACAGCAGGCATCCATTTTCCTGTTGGGAAAACCACACTACTACACATGCGCCATTCCCTACTTCTTTAGACACGTCCCGTATGTTGGCTCACTCCAAGTATATTCAGAAGTCCCAAGCTTATAGTCCTGGGACATACGTTCATATCATGATTAGGGTATTCAATTAGTCTTCTGATTGTTGGCTCGTCCGACTGTTGACTG
The DNA here is from genome assembly GCF_019279795.1 of Protopterus annectens. Lineage (NCBI taxonomy): Eukaryota > Metazoa > Chordata > Ceratodontiformes > Protopteridae > Protopterus > Protopterus annectens. Next base: position 1,914,556,592 of record NC_056735.1, read on the forward strand.
AGACTGCCCTCTACCTGTTTGAAAGTCAGACTTAGCACAGGGACATAGTTAGTTCCACTTTTAGTATCCTACCTGTGGTTGGAGATGCAGAGGTGTGCTATATCTATTGTGACCATGTTCATTCTTTATATATCTATATATATATATATATATATATATATATATATATATATATATATATATATATAAATAGGTCTGGACATACACATGCATATGCACCTACATGCTCATTTACATTTCCTATACCGTTGAATCACCTCCACTTACCATCGCAGATACCCGCTTCCATACATGCTTACGTCTAGGGTTGCCACCTTTTCAAATGGCCAAAGTGGGACATTTTCAGGACACATATCAGATTTTACAGGCCGACAAATACCCACTGTCAGTACAAAGGATTGAACTTTACTTTTTTGCCTAAATGAAGGCTTATTCTTGTAGCAGTTTATTTCCTTATTCTGTTTATTGTAACATTTAGGTATTTTACATACAGAAATAACTATTTTATGCAACTGTTACATGAAATATGGGGCATAATTATTTCCTACAGTCTCAGGACATTTACCATTTTAATATTGTTGGTCAGGACACAACTGCCCAAAAAGGGACTATCCCTCATAAAGTGGGACAGGTGGTAACCCTACTTAGTTTGTTTTAAAGCACCTTAATCACCCTATATCCGACTGCCACTATTGTGGCCATCATATAAAATTAGCCCTTGCATGGCTTGGATCTGGTAACAGGAACACCATAGTCACTGGTTTTACCACTAAACCATCCATGATACATTCTCTATGGATGGTAATTAGGATATATGACTTTACTACAGCCATTCCACAGTACTGGCAACAAATGTGACAATCGGGTGGTGTACATATGTATAGTACATGTTGCTATTCATATGTTTCTGAGACGCATATGTATACATTTGCAAGTATACATATTTATGAATTGGACACATACTTGACAACTACTTATAGGCATGTATGTGTGATGTGTAGCTATGCGAATGTGAAAGGTATATATTCCCGATAATGCACGTGGGGAGACGTGCATCACAGTCAGGTGTTTAATCCCGGGTCTTAGGTTCTGCAGGACTGGCTGGAGGCTGAGCATGGTTGTGGACAACTACTGCTCATACAACTTGTGTCCAGATGTCTACGGGACTGGACATCATGTCATGACATCAAGTCTAATGTTTAGAACAGATACTTATCCCATGAGGAATATCCAAAAATTGTGGGGACCAATGACCTCGATACTTTTGGCTTTACGAAAATGAGCTTGGGTTATACATGCAAGGGATAAATAGTTTGCAATCTTGAGACTGCCTAGAGTGAGACTGTCTACTAGATATGAGTAGGGGTCACTATGTGCAGATTTGGCTGCGCTAAGCTAGCAGCCCGAGTATGGGTGGTTTTGGTGGACATTATGGAAGGGGGGGGGTGTGCTGTAGAAGGGATGATGGGTATTCAATTATGTATCCAGGTGTGTTGGGGTTGGATGGCTCAGTTCAGGCCAGACCATTATGTGGGTGTGTGCCGGTAACGCTTCTGTACATGTGTATCACACATTTTAATGTTCATATGTTTGTGGGATTGTTTTCTACAGTATGGCCTGTCAGGTTGTATTGCTGATGTGAATGTTTGTTCTTTGGTTTTCTTTCTGATTCACCCACTGCTCCCTCGTACACCTCCAGTTTACCTATGGTGCATCCGACCCAGTCACCCCTTGGCAAATTATTACATTACCCGTCACCCCCTACCCCCATATTCCACACACACCATCCATCCCTTATCTGGTTGATGGCCCATGGCACAGTCAACAGAACACATTGCGTACACTACATATCTCTGGTACCAATATGGTTGTGAGGACTACCCTAGCATTTTTGATCTTCCACATGCTGTACTTCATGCACATAGGTACACGCAAATACTTATCTTTCATGTCATAGTAGGTAGATCCGGGTAATACCCGTTCATCTTTGGGCCGTCCTGACAAGGACGACTTGGACCGTGAATGAGAAGATATTGAGCGAATGCTCTGACCATTGGTAGGGTTGCCACCTTTTCAAATGACCAAAATGGGGCATTTTCGGGACACACATCAGATTTTACAGGCCAACACATACCCACAGTCAGTACAAAGGATAGTACATTAGTTTTATGCCTAATTGAAAGCTTATTGTTGTAGCAGTTTAGTTGCTTATTCTGTTTCTTGTAACATTTAGATATTTTACATACGGAAATAAATATTGTATGGAACTATTACATAAAATATGGGACATTATGTCCTATAATCGCAGGACATTTAACATTTATAATGGTTTTGGTATGGACACAACTGCCCAAGGGGGACTGTTCCTCACAATGTGGGACAGGTGGTAACCCTATCTATTGGGCTAGGCTTAGCAAATGGCAGCGGCGTGCTAACATGCTGCGTTTTGCTTCCACTTGGTATAACAATCAACACTACAATGGAATATGGACACGGGGTTTTAAATGTCATTTGTTCGAGGGACGGAGACTAAATATTCAGCTACATGCCTTTGTGTTTACTTTTTATTTTGGTGTTCGCAAAACTATCTTGTATGTTTTGCATACATTTCAGTATCCATGGACACTGACAGTAGTGATTATTATTAGAGGCAGGCTGTATTAGTCAGCATTTTAGGTTGCGCGTATGCAGCCGACATGTTCATGCCTCTGTGCAGTGCTTAGACACACCCCCTGCAGTCACGCACGTTTCCTATGCACGTGGACGTTGCAGCAGCGCACCTTCATTAATATGCATGTGGTGCTGCGACATCTCTATGCCACACGGTCAGTGCAAGGCTAACGCCATCCTTGCACTGAGCTTCATGAATCCTGGGGGCTGTTCTATTAGCTAGCAGGCTCACATTTAAATCGTTTAAAGGATGACTATCACTGGAGAACAGATATGATCATAGTTTGTACGTATGTAGGCTCTCTGTTTCACAGATTTGTGTTTATCAGTATTTTATAAACAAAATGCATTAAGGCAGATATTAATGTTTTTATATAATTCACAATAGCTTTACAGAGCTGAATTACTCAGTGTACTGAACAGCAGACCAAATATTATTGACTTTTTAGAACACAAAGTCATGCTGAGATTAAATAATTAAAGCTTGTTTTAGTCAATCAGTAGGCAAGGCTAAGAATGTGTAATGAATAAAAAAATGGGCCTTCAGCAGGCAAATGTTTGTACTGACTGCCCCTTTCTCTCTAACAAAATTCCTCTATGTTGGAAAAACATTTTTTCAAATAACTTAGATTAAAGATACAAAAAGAAGTATGCAAAAAATTTATGTTGTCTTAACTATTCATTTTGTTGACAAACAATGGTACCTAAAACTAACATACAGAATTTTCCAACTGGGAAAAGCCAAAAGACAGTTTATACTACAATTCTGAGTTTCCATTACATAAGAAATAGCCATTTAAGACATCACTCTTGTTACATACTTCACTATTTAGAGTGAAGAAATACTGTATTGATCTTAGACTTAAAGCAATTACCTACAGCCTTCCGATTGCATCAAGTCTTTCTATTGCTTTTGCTCTAACTTAAAATACAATTATTTGCTAGGAGAAGTGACACTATAGATAAGATGGCAAATCATAATGCTATCTGTCAAAGTTTATGTTTGGCTGAGGCATCTGTGATGTGAAACCAAGTCATCCACTCAGAATAAATGTTGTACGACAATGTTGTATTTGTGCATGTATGGATAACATTGACAACTATTTGACGTGCTTCCATTCCAAGTCCACTATTCAAGTAAATGCTTTAGCACTTTCCCTAGATTTTAGATTCTTTAACTACTAAAGCAGCATGCAGAACAGAATATGGCCACAGCTGTTCTAATTATGCGGCTGAGTTATGCATGTCCACTCATTGTTCAAGCCTTGTTTTCTTAAAAGTAAATGTATCCAGCAAATATTTATTGGCTGGGAACAAAATGATGGAAACAGGTGGATTGTTCTGCCAACTGTTGAATACCATTAAGTAGAAAATGGGTCAATTCTGTTAACGAAATCTATCAGAAGTGCAAACTTTTGTGAATTATCTCTGAATCAGATGAACTCATTCATGTATACTATGTGTGAGTTATATTTGAGGACACAAATTTGTGAAATTTCATCAAAAAATACAGACAAAATAAATTAGTTTATTTTAAAGACAACATTTGTTCAGCTATCAAGGGGAGTGATCCCCCATGAATTCTGCCCTTCACATGGATTATATTAGAAAAGGTGTGCTCTTTCCTAGCCCATAAAAATAAATAAATAACTAAATTCCTCAGTAAGTAGATTTGCCATTGAGCAGCCATTCTTCAACAGAATAATTCTTGTTTGTCAGAAGCAATATGCTTCATAACAACAGTTTTGACTTGTCACAAAATATTATATTATATTGAGGACTTCAATCCTGAATTAAAACCTCTGTTAAAAGCTGAGCAAATGAAGAAGTTTGTCTACTCAGTCTATCAATGGAAGAGCTGTACTAAGCAGAGTATGGAAGAAATTATGCTATCCAATTTAGGTGATGAACAAATTAGAACATAAAAAATCATATTTGCACACTTAAAGCTTCAGAGGTAACTGTCTGCAAATTCTTCTCTGTATCAAAATCATGGAATGCTGGACTCCAAAAAGGTTTTGCTCATAAATGTTTATACTTTGTTTTCATAAATATGCCCTAAATATTCTGTCTAGTATTATCATATGCAATCTACTCTGTAAGGTATTATCTCTTAAATAAACTGAGCGTAGACTCTAATTGAGATCAGAGTAATATGAATGATAAAGCAAAACATGTCCTGTTATTTGGTAGTGTGACATTGAATAAACAAAGGAAGGGATCAGTCGCATTGTAGTAAATTAATGGATAAAAGATTAAGTCTGACAGAAAAGAGCCTAGTATATTGTAGAACCTCATCAGCCTGTAAAGCTAAAGATAGCAGCAACAATCAATTTTGCCACCACAGACAAAAGGATTTTATAAAAGTGTGATTTCAGCTTTCTGCCTAAGTAATAAAATTCATAGTACACTTAAGTAAATAATGCATAATGATACTGAAACCAACTGAAGTGCCTAAGAGGCAGAATTTTTCAGCATAGTCAGAACAGGATCATAGGGGTAACTATCATCTCCCCAATAAACTAGAAAGATGTTAGAGTATCTTAGATATGTTAGATCTTACTATTATTACATTATTATTACTACAGTATTATTATTATGTATTATTATTACGTCAGATGATGTTAGACATTAGAAGATAGTAGATTACCTTCTACAGGTAAAAATAGATCCAGTACCTAACATGTTTTTCAAATATTGTCATACTAAAATAATTTGATAGTGAACTGTCTCTTTCTCTGACTGAAGTGATGATGTATTGTATTTGAAGTTGCATTTATTACATGTTTGGGTATTTGGAGGTTCTTAAATATTTTGAAGAACATCATAAGATAAGCAGGTTGAGACACAGACAAACGTAATGAATCAAATATGCAAATTTACATCGAAACTCAAGATATTGGACACAAACAATCAAAGATTTGGTGCAAACAGCAAAAGTAAAGCATATAAAATACATGTTTTTTTGGGTCCACGTCACATGGTCGACAGTTCATTTGATTGACTTTTATTTGGTCGACAAGTCATATAGTCGACAGGCAGATTTGCCCCCCTCCCCAATGTTGTGCGACCCTGGAGTTGATATATATAGTTAGGGGGGTGTGGGGGCGAAGCCCCCCACATAAAACTGCTTGTAGATCAAATTAATTGTCTACCAAATAAAAGTCGATCAAATGAACTGTCAACCATGTGAAGTAGACCCGTTTTTTTTGCAGGTGAGCAAACATACTAAACAGCAAAAGTACAAATTGCAAAAGCTCCTATACACCCACAACTCCCTAACAGCTATAAATACACTAAATTTATGATCACATCACAAAAAGGAAAAGCAACAATTACATTTTCTGTCACTCTAAGTGAATGGAATAAACCCTCCTTTGCCATCACTTACGCTGTTAATGTCATGTGTAATGCCGAGTCAATGCAAATTCTTTGCTAAAGAATGTATTATTGGATTGAATTCCAATGAAATACTGGACTCATGAAGCATAACACATGGCGAAATTAATTAACTGGGTTATTTTTATATACACAATGGATGAATCACCTTAAAGGTTTTAATTCATTTGGTAGTTGGAAGTGCCTCTATATTTTCTGCAGATACAAATGCCATTGTAGATTTAAGACTTCTTTGGAAGCTGGAGTTGTCAGATGATTTCCTTGGTGAGTCCCATCTAATGCTGTGTCTTGACCAAACTAAGCTAAATTCTTCAGAATGCTTGTAGAATGCTACTAAAACAATCAGCATTGATTTTGTCATTATACAGTAGCAAGATCAATACAAAATGTTATATTAAGCAATATGAATAAATTCCAGTGAGAATAATTGGTCTGAATTGCTTTGCTGTGTTGACTCTATTGTTAAAGTGATTTTTGTCCAAGGGCCAAGGACACCAGCAAACAACAGTTTATTTACTTAACTTGTCTTTGTTGTAGGCAGAACAGAGAAATGGGTCTCACACATATAGGTCATACAAAATTAATTTTTAGTCAAATCTGCATTTACAGCTTTCACATCTAATTAAAGAAAAAAAATCTGAAGCATGAACATTTAATTAAGCTATTGTGTTTTTGTTACAAATCCAGTCCCTGCTGTCACATTCCACTTCAAGAAAGTAATAGAAAAGATTGCATCACGGTTTATAAGTTCATAAGTTCATCAGTTAATACTTGCCTTTTGATCCAGAGGACCATTAGCAGCCCAGCTACAATGCTCAAAATGTTATGTACCCATTGATATAACTATTTTTTCTGTGATTATAAACCATACTATAAACCATGCATTGTTTGTATTTGGGAGGCTCCGATGTAAGGCTGCAAGGCACATCACGCACACACAGGCACACACACTCACACACATGCACACATGCACACATGCGCGCGCGCACTCACACACACACACACACACACACACACACACACACACACACACACACACACACACACGGTGATATTACAAGAAAAACATCATGGCCAGTGTTCAAAGAGATGCCTTTCGTAGTGGCATTGCATGGTGACAGAGGCAGCAATTAAATATCTAAAGGGAGAAAGGTACTAAATATGTATGCTGTTTGTGCTCTGATGTAAATAAATGAGCAGAGCACCACTCAAGCAAGCAGAAATGTATACCGTGAAAGACATATACAAAAGAGAATGAAACAATCCAAAATTTGTCTGCATGGCACATTATGTAGATGTGGAGGAAACAAAAAATGTGATGAGTCGGGTACCTCTCAACTGTCCCTGATTTTCAGGGACGTCCCTGATTTTGACTCAAATTTTGGCTCTGTCCCTCTTAATCCCTCCTAAAACTAGTGACTTTTGGAGGAAAGGTGGTGAAATACACTTAATGAATAATGACAATAATTAAGAGTTATAGACTTCTTTTACTTCAGAAAATGTGTATTAATAAATATGCTCTGATTCTGTCAATGTTTCAACTTAATAGCACTAATATTTTAAAAGTGTCCCTGATTGTCCCTGATTTTTTCGTGACTTATCCCTGATTCTGTTGAAATTTGTCCCCGATTGGTTGAGAGGTCTGATTAATGCTCAGGGTAATGAGGCATTGCTCAAAGTGGAGGAGGCACACCTGTCTATGAATAAGTTGCAGTATAAACAGTAGAGATCCATTTGTTACCCAGATCGAGTGGTACAGTATTGTGATCCATCAACATATGATGGATTAGGCTCTCCAGTGGTACTGGCCACATTCTTCTGTGATGGCCCATTGGTTGGGGCCAACCAGGTAACTGAATCTGCTATCTACCCTTGGAGGTTCTCTGTTTTGGTCATTCATCTACAACCTAACATACCCTCCTCTATCTGTCTTAGCTTCACCTGGCTTACTTCAATCAATTGTATCAGACTACCTGCTGGTGATGGGGCAGGAATTCCCCTCTGGTAAGACACCCCCAGCCCTAGCACCTTCATGCTCTGCAGTACATCCACAACAGGTTTGCGATGCATTTGAGATGGCTGCCCAGCAAATCTATCATGTGGACTTGTAATGAAGAAGCAGAATGGGAAGGTTTTTTAAGTGAGTCTATCCTGTCATCAGACTGGATGTGTTTAAAACACAAGTCAGCATGTGTCAGTAGATCTATCCATGCTGATTGCAAGACTCTCCAGCCACGTGCAGTAAGTGACATGATTGTAGTCTTGTTCTGATTGTGCTTTATGAAAAATGTCACATTAACTGAGACAGGAATAAGATAAGATGCTAGAGCAATAGAGAGAAGTCACAATATCATGCATGTATTAAATTACTTGCAAGACAGACAGCATGCACGTGTGTGTCCCTTGTGAACTGACAGAAAAAATGTCCCAATTTCATATGGAGATCTACCAATTAGTGTCTGGGCACCATGGTACGGTGTAGCATAACTCCACTCTCATAACAGGTCCGGAGAGAAGCCCGCATTAAATCTAGATTGCATATCCTATTAATAGCCACCAGTATCGTCACCTGACACTTAAGATTCACACATAGCCTATATATATCTTTTAAGACTGATACATACCTGCCAATAGCAAAGAACAGGCTGCAACATACCACAGGAAAACAAAAACCGCTACTAAAGATTGCCAGACAGAAAAATGTTTTTCTGATGAAAGTTGTTTTAATAAAAGCACTTATTAAAATTTAACTATGCTACATCGGTGAAGATGTCCTTCTAGTACTCATACTAGTTGGTTTTTTTTTTTGTTTTTTTTGAGTTTATATTTCACTATGGACTCAGGAGTTGGTCCAGATTTTATTTATTAATCCCTATATTTTTCTTTGATGCACCAGCTATAACTTTCTATGGATAATGTTTCAAAAGTATCCCTGATCTGGGTCATTTGTTCCTGAATAGTTTTGGTATTGTCTCTGATTCTAGAGTTATGGATGACCATAATAGTGTTAATAACACTAAGAAATTGTTTGATGCTTTAGTTTTATTTTCTGTGGAAATTTGCTGGCTGCCATTTTTACTTTAGAGTTTGGAAGTTTTGGTTGGTGTTTCTGTCATGGGCATCAAGGGGTATACACACTCTATGCAGATGCTTTCTACACTGTTTCGCCTAAAATCAAGACAACCAGACAAGAGAGCCTTTAGAGATCTGTTATCTAGACTATTGTTGGGATGGAAAAAGAAGATGAAAAAGACCAGAGACTGTAAAGATAAAAACTGATGTAGTGACACACAGTGGAAATATCTATGGGAGTTCAAAACCGTCAGTACTGGATATGATGCATAGTAGTGCTATGGACTAGCTGCAACTTTCTCTGATATTTTCTCTGGATAGTGATAGGTATGCATCTTTATTTTTCTTTTTTTATTCTGGTAGGCAACCAGACATAACAGGAAGTGAACACAGCTTTCCAGGAGTAATGCACATGCAAAATTTTAGACTGGCTGGCTACTTTCAGTGTCAAAAAAAGATTTGCAATAAGTTATTCAGTTATTGAGGACATTATTTTTATTGCAGTCCATATTCTGAAGAGTACACAGTCAATAGATGTCTATAATTGCTTGGAATGCGGTGTTGGGGAATAAGTTGATGAAAATGAATGACCATGGTTTTGTTTGCTCATTTGTTTGTTTTGATATTAAAAGGACTATTCAACTGACAGCACTTCATTGCAGCTGCCATTTGTGGAAATGGATGGAAGTCTAAACCTCAAAATGCACTCACTCGAGGCACTCCTTAAAATGGAGAACATCGATATCTGTAGTGAGACTGAAACGGGTCTATATTATAACATTGACGTTCGTAAACATTGAATGTTATAATATCGAACCCTACACATTGAAATCTGAAAAAAATCGAACAGTCAAAATAGCGAATTTTTTCACAGGGAAAAAAATCGCTATTCTGAGAAACATACACACAACACAAACACAACAAAAAACAGCAATCCACACACATACACTTAAAATGCTACACCTAAACCGAAACTAAACTTTACATACACTACTAGCTATCCACTTACCTTAACCCAACCCTAACTCTAAGGTCCGTCACTATCGCACACTCACCTCAACCGCACCCTAACCCTAACTCACCTAACCCACCCCCTAACCCTAACCTACACACAACCGCACACTTACCTGACCCACGCCCTAACCCTAACTCACCTAACCCACACCTAACCCTAACCTACACACAATCGCACACTCACCTAACCTGCTACCTAACCCTAACCTACACACAATCGTACACTTACCTGAAACTGACCCGCAATGTTCCAACATATCGAACGCTGAAAACAGTGAAGCCACAGCAACGACCCACCAAATTCTTTCCCTGTGAAAGAATTCGGTGCCCTGCTGTTTTCAGCGTTCGACATTACTGGTTCAATATTATAACATTCGAACTTTATAAAATTCGATGTTATAATATAGACCTGACTGAAACCTGGTTCAAGGCTCTGGAGAGCACCCCTGCATTACCAGGCTATAACTCATACCATACCTTTTGACCATCTAACCTGGACTGGAACACCAAAAGTGGAGCTGTGTCCATATTCATTAAGGATATCCACAACTCCAGGCTAGTTGCCCAACATAATGCATACGAAATTACCCAAGTGCAACTAACTCTGGGCAAAACTGCAATGCAAATTGTAGCTTGCTACAGATCCCCCACCATGCCCCAGGACTCCCACTTCTCTTTTCTTGATATACTGGAAAATATTAGGGTCCAAGCAAACACCCTAATAATGGGCGATTTCAACTACCCTACCATTAACTGGGAAAACTACTCATGAACTCCTTTGCTCAATGCTTTCTAGAATTCATAAACTCCAATGCCCTGGATCAACTTATCCACACCCCACCAGCGGCAACAATATCCTAGACCTAGTCATTACCAACATGAGTGACCGGTGTTCCATCCCTTAAGTCAACTCCTTGTTGGTCAGAGCCGACCATAAGCTAATAACCATAGATATCCACATCCCGCCCCCACCCTCCATTAAGGAAACCACTGTAAAAAATTTCTCCAAAGCCAACTTCATGCTTCTTAAAACAGAAGTGGCAAACTTCATAACATCCATGCAGACTGGCAATGCAGTTATGACTGGAGAATCCCACACAAATGCACTTTATAAGCACTTACACGAGTGCATGGATCGTGCTATCCCTAACCAAACCAAGATGCTATCTCCAAAAAAAGGAAGCCAATCTGGTGGTCCCCCATTATAAACAATCTGTACAACAGAAGGAAGAAACTGTAGAAGAGAGTGCAATCCCATCAGTGGAGGAGCTGCCTGGTCAGCCTCAGTAAGAAACTGAGATCCCTCATAAAATCCTCCAAAGCTAGCTATGAAAACAAGATTGCCACTTATTCTAAGGACAACCACAAAGCATTCTATAGCTATGTCAAGAATCTCAATGGCAACACCCAGGTCTGCTCTGTGTTACAGCACAATTACATGATAATTACAGAACCAACTGAAATGGCCAGCATTCTAGCTGATAGGTTCAGTGCTAACTTTACCCCGCTCTCATCCCCTAAAGGGCCCATATCTATACCAGAAGAATGCAGAGCCCCTGCAATCACAATTGCACAGGTAAAAACTGCACTCTCCAAAGCCAAGAACACAGCTTCCATGAGACAAGACAACATCCCAGGCTGTGTTCTACATGAACTACAGAATGAACTGGCTCCCCACCTAAGCACCAAGTTCAATAATAGCCTCACATTAGGCTTTGTACTCACTGAATGGCACACAGCAACAGTTATACCACTCCACAAAGGGGGAGCCACTACAGACCCTGGGAACTCTTGCCCTATTAGCCTGATGAGCCTGGTCTGATGGCCATGGAACGTATCATCATGGAACTCATAAACAAAACATAGATAACCTCCAAACTCTGGACCCTACCCAGTTCAGGTATGTGAAAGGCAGATCATGCCTCCTGAACCTGATTGACTTCTTTGAAACAGTCAACAAAGCCGTAGACGGCAGTTCACACAGCCTATCCTGACCTCGCCAAGGCTTTCAACACCATCCCCCATTCTAAAATTATAGACAAATTCACTAAACTGGGTATAAATCCATATGTCACAAGATGGGTTGCCAACTGGCTCACTGACAGAACCCACACTGTAAAAGTTGCAGACTCCAAATCTGACCTAAAACCAATGAGAAGTGGAGTACCACAGGGATCAGTCCTGAGTCCTCTCCTGTTTGGTATCTACTTTTCTGAAGTAAGGGCTAACAGAGAGGGCCTCTGGCTGATGAAATTTGCAGATGACTGCAAACTAGGTGCATAGTCAAGTCCCCAAATGACATGGTCATCCTACAGAAGGGCCTCACTGAGACAGATGCCCGGTATCAGAGCCATGGCCTCAAGCAAAATGCCAAAAAGTGCATTGTCATCCCATTTGTGTTCCCATCGAAACACAATTCAACTCCCACTTTGTGAACTCAATTCTATCCTTAGTATCACAGGACAGTTCCTTCCTCACTATCCCCCCCAACACAAATAACTCTAATACTAGCTTTACCCTCAAAACAGTTTCCACCACTTCAATCAAAAGCATGCTCACCAAACTAAAAACCTCATCAACAGTAGCCGACCTACTCCCCAGCTATTTCTTGAAACTTACAGCAGATGCTATTGCTATCCCAGTCTCCACTCTCATAAACAGATCAATTGTTGAAAACTATGTGCCCAAACTCTGGAAAATATCCTATGTTACACCCATACATAAAGGTGGGACCTCCACTGAACTTAATAACTACAGACCCATTGCTTTACTCTCCCCCCTGGCCAAAATCCTAGAAAAATGCATCCATACCCAGATGCTAAACTATCTCCTAGACAGCAACATCCTGTCACCTACTCAGCATGGTTTCAGACATGCCCATAGTACCACTACAGCTCTCCTCTGCTTCACAGACACAGTAAACCATCTCAAAAATGAAGGCCTGCAAGTGTCAACTCTTTTTTTGGATATGTCCAAAGCATTTGACACAGTCTCAAACCAATTCCTGCTAAACAAACTAAACCAATATCATCTAATTCCACTCTTATCTGGTTCCAAAGCTACTTAACTGACAGGTACCAAGCTGTGAAATGGGAAAATTCTCTCTCTCCTTAGCTGCCCATAACTATAGGAGTCCCACAGGGTTCTATCTTAGGACCACTACTATTCACAGTCTTCACAAATGACCTCCACACCTCCACACAGCATGCATCTATAATTCAGTATGCAGATGACACTACCTTAATCTGTGCTGCACCAAACATTCCCACCCTCCTGCAAACAACTCAACTAGCATTCTCTGACGTTGAAAACTACCTTACCAAAGCCCAATGTATCCTCAATCCAAAGAAAACTCAGCTTATGATTATAACCAGTTCTAACAAAAACACTAACAGTCAATGCACTATCTACTCCACAAATGCTACTCCAATTGCTCCACTGCCACAGGCTAAGCTATCGGGAATAACCATAGACTCCCACCTAAAATTTGATAGTCATCTGAACTTAACTATTAAAAAAGTACATGCCAAACTGGGGTCACTCTACCGTATCAAACCATTTCTTACCAACAACACAAGATCAGCCATTGCTCGCTCCCAACTTCTATACACCCTACTCTATGCATCTCCCATTCTGACTAATCTCAACAAAACTGAACTAAGCAAAATGGAAGCTTGCTATAACAGAATTGCCCGTTTTGCTGCAAATTGCTCATATAGAACTCATCATTGTACTGCTTTGAGACAGCTCCACTGGCTTGAACTGCCCAACCTCCTAACCTACAATCAGCTCTGCCTCTGTCATTCTATCTATTACCTCCCCAATAAGTGTCCTGCCTTCAAAAACCTAGTACAACATCACTCAGCCAAAAGGCCTCTTAGATCATCAAGCAAACTAATACTAGAAGTCACCAACAGCTACAATAGCTTTGGAGATGCACTATATAGTAGTTCGGTGGCTAAAAAATGGAACTCTGTCCCTACTAGCATTCAAAACACATCATCCAAAGCCTCCTTTAAAGGCCTCATCAGGCAACATCTCAAGCAAAGTTGGCAGTGCCATGATTGCTCCCCAGGCTAGTGAAAGCGGATAACATATGCATACTAAATCTAGAGCAATTTATAATAGTTTTTCAATCTTACTCACAAACACTGGCTAATCTACAATGTATGTACTGTACCTGTGTACTATGTATGTATTCTACCTACATTCCAAAGTTCAGCTGTACACCACAAATCTATTACTTACCTTTATTTTTAAAATTAATATATTTTTTGATTGTTCTCTCCACTGTAACTGTTTGTGCCGCATGCCACTGTAAAAACATGTCTCTTGTAATTTGTGTGTATACTGATTATGTCTAAATAACTAAATGTGTCTGTAATTTTTCTTTGTGGAGCTTTTCTCCCCGGGCCTCTGCTGAAAAAGGGCCTTTTCGGCTCAGTCAGACACCCCAGGTTAACAAATGTAAAATAAATGAAAATAAATAAATAATAAAATTTGGTAAAATCTCTGTCCCCATGAACTACCACATAGGTGGCAGTCCAGTTAATGCTGAAGGTGTGATAAGAGACCTTGGGACGCAGGTGGACAGTAGTCTCTCCTTTGATCATCACATCACCACAGTAGTCAGGAAATCCTTCTACATGGCACACCTCATCACAAAAGGGTTCTTATCCAGGAAAAAAGAGGTCATTGTTCCCCTCTTCTTGGCTCTCATTAGACCCATTATTGAATACAATGTCTCTGTTGGAATGTACCTCGCAAGACATCTGCAAAAGCTGGAAAGGCCACAGAAGTACCTCACAAAGAGGATTATGGGCCTCAAACAGATGTCCTATGCTGACCGTCTCAAAAAACTCCAGCTTTACTCTGAAGCATATCGCCTACTCTGAGGTGATCTCTGCCTAACATTCAAAGCTATGTCAAACTCAGAGCTGTTGGACATGCTACACCTAAAGAAATCCCAATCCATCCAGGATACACACTCTAGAAACCTAAACCTCATCACCACAATACATAGAACATGCTGGAGGGATATATTCCTTTCCCAGAGTCTTCCCATACTCTGGAACAAGCTACCTATCTATGTCAGCAGAGTTCCTCATTAGCACTCCAAGAAAAATCTTGATGAATGGATGGAAATTAGGAAATTCACACCAGGGATCACTTCTGTAGCTCTGCTCGAGAGGTGCACAGGAAAATAACTTTCTTGGGTGGCAAAAGCCAGGGAACCTTGTTGGCTAGGCTTACATAGGCCCTAGGGCCACTAGCCTAGTACCTACCTATGAACTTATGAACCTATAACTGCTAGGTGGGTTTGGGTGTGGGGTCTGCCTGAAGATGAAAGGAATTGAACCTTTTATCTTCTCAGTCTAAACACTAGTGTGCAAAGGATTAAAGCAAGTTGCAATACCTTACTGAGTCCATTTTTTATCACAAACACCTGAAGTAAACATAGACAATGAAGTGGCTGTAATTGATGTGTACAGAGACCATCTGTGGATAAAAGTGTCTTAGCCCTTCTGACGATTAGTCATTGTTAGACTGTTGCTGATCTGGTATTCCAGGAGTATTACCATACATTGTTTTGTATTTGCTGAAATCAGGATAAAAGAATCATTGCCAAGGGTTATGGCTGCCTGTGTGTATGTGTATGTGCCAGTGTATGGAGGAGGCGCTGAAATGTATTTAAGAATAACAAGTTGGCTATAATGTTTTTCACTTTTCTTCATAGTCAGACTTCAGCATTGGACATAACAGATGTCTGTCTTTGGTCGTCTGAGCAGGATGTGTGTGAAAGTAATTGATCACTAGTACACTGCCAATGCAAGTAGTGTTGCCATGTCATAGCACTTGGCTGTCTGAGTTCTTGGCTGTAGTACTTTCTGTATGGAACCTGCTTGTCCTTCTTGTATTTGTTAGCATTTATTCATGTTTTCTGCTGGTTTCCTTCAACATCCGAAAGATTTACAGTAGATGAATGGGCCTTCCTCCAGTATGCATTCATCGACTGTGTGTGTGTGTGTGTGTGTGTGTGTGTGTGTGTGTGTGTGTGTGTGTGTGTGTGTGTGTGTGTGTGTGTGTGTGTGTGTGTGTGAGACTGACTTTTTCTAGTGGTGTAAGTAGAAAGGCAATATTCTCAGATATGAGTTTATGTTCACAGGTTCATATGTATATACCAAGCTAATTCCCACCATAGCCTTTATAAGCCTAGCAGTGCAACCCAAGCAAATTCTGTCTGTATGTATTATGGGGATTTATTAGGAGGGAACATGTTAGGTAGAACGTTTCTACATTTTATGGAGGTATGTTAGTTTGGGTATAGTTACTGTCTATGTCTGTCTATCAGAGACATGTGTGTAAGACATGGGGTGGAGTTCAAAATTCCCTTCAGCTGGTCAAGGTCATACTTAAATAAAGTTAGGGGTGAACTCTATTTCACATGGATGGTGATCCTATTCCAGAGCATGGGAAACTCTGATACACATATTTATTTAACCAACATGTCCTATTTATGATGCAATCCTTGGATCTAGTAGTTCTGATACTGTTCATTTTGCAGATGTGCAAAAGGTCCATCAGAGCTGGATCAAAGGATGCCTTTTATGCCAGGCATATCTCACCACTTACTAACCTGCAGGAGACCTAGTACATAGACAGGGCTTTAAGACAATCCATATAGGACAATGTGTCTATACCCTGGATTCTCTTGTAAAGAACATTTGTGGGCATTCCAACTGCTGAATTTATCTGGTCAGGTACATGCTGATAAG
This sequence comes from Protopterus annectens, assembly GCF_019279795.1. NCBI lineage: Eukaryota > Metazoa > Chordata > Ceratodontiformes > Protopteridae > Protopterus > Protopterus annectens. The sequence goes on from NC_056735.1 coordinate 1,914,573,523, forward strand.
GGCCAAATAATGTGGCACTATGACTTCCTTGAACTTGGATGCCATGTCCTTACTTATAAATTGGGAGATAGAATGATTTTCTTACTACCTCACCTAAATGTTTATTAAAAGCCAGATTACTATCTGCATTTGTTACCAGATCCCTGACTACCAGGCCATGTCTCAGTTGTGTCATATAAATGAAGTAATTAGTCTGGTTGGCTCTTTTCCCAAAAAGCACAATAATGCATTTCATGGCATTGAGATTTAATCCATGACTTTGACACCAGTTATTTGTCTGTGTCAGACCTTCTTTTATGATTTTTGGGCTTTGGGGGAAATTTATGATAATTCCCAATTTGCATTCATCTGCAAACTTGATCAGCCAAATACCCTTGACATTAGCCTTTACCTCTAAGAAGTAGATTTCAAATAGGAGGAGTCCCAGCATAGAGCCCTGAGGTACCCTGCTGTTAACCGGTCTCTTAGTGGAGGTGGTTCCACCAGTCGTGACTTCCTGGTTCCTGTCTGGCAATCCAGTGAGTTATGTAGGGGTTAATGTCAGTTTTGGTGGGTTTGTCAACTATACTCAAGTGGGGCATTTTATGGACTAACTTAGCTAGGTCCAGGTAGATGATATGCACCTTTTTTCCCTCATCCATTGCCTTGGTGACCTTGTCAAAGAAGCCCGCCAAGTTAAGTAGGCATGATCTTCCCTTAACAAAACCAAACCGGGTTGATTCCAGTGTCTGAAAGCTTCCCAAGTCTTTGCTGAACATTTCCATGATAATTCATTCCATGCCATTGCATATTAGACTAGTCAGACAAATAGGTCTGTAGTTTCTGAGGTTGGTTGATGGTCCACCCTTGTGAAGTGGAATAACCATTGCAGTCCCCCATTCCTGATTTTGGTATAAAGCCTGTTTTGAGGCTATAGTAGAAACGTGACTCAAATTGCCTTGATAGGTCATGTTTCAAGTTATTTAGGAGGCATCCAGGGATACTGTTCTGGCCCAACAAGGCTATGTTTTTGGCTTAAGAGACCAAAGACAGTAACTGTTCCCTGCTAATAGTTGGATGGTTTATGCTAATAAGTGTTCCATGTGAGGAGGAAGGGGGGATTAGGGGCGAAGTTTGAGCTGAATTTTATCAGCCAGCAGATTTGTTTTTTTGCACTGCTCAGTGAAGGTGGCACCCCTGACTACCAGTTTGGCACACTACTGTGCACTGCCTTTGAGATCATGGACATAACTGTAGAAGGCACTGTGGTTGTTTTTAGCCTGTGAGGATACCTTGACCTCATAATTGGCCATGTTGGTCTTAATTAGTTTTCTTACTTTCCTATTTAGTTTAATTAGTGAGCACTTTTCATTCTGGGAGTTACTGTTCACGATTTTAGCTATGACTTTTTCCCTTTTGTTTTATACACTGTTAAGGTTAGGATTCTACAAGTATAGTTAACAGTATAGCAGTTGTATAGTTTGTTTAGAGCTTACTTCTAGTAGGTACAGCAGCCTCTATACAGTCATTTAAATGATTGTACAGGGCCTCTTTGACCAATTCTGCACAGGTTGCTGTGAACTCAGACAAACTATCATTTACTAGGATGCAGTTTGCTTTACAATAGTGCCTAATGATTACAGGGTTAGCTAGGGTTACTGAGTTGATTTTTTTATTTTGAAGGAGACCAGTGAGGATAAGACACTGGTGGGTGTGCAACACTGTTCAGTTCCAGTATGTTTGAACTGCTTGTAGGTATGTACACTATGTGGTCAAGGGTATTTGTGAATAAATTCTAAGAATCTCTATACCTGCCAGTTTCATGCAGTGTATGTTTCCCAGTGTGTAGAGGGATAGCTGAAGTCTCCCATGAATATGGTAATTAGTTTAATTGTGAGTGTCTCTGATAAATGTATGTACAAGCTGTGGAATTGTTTGGACATACATGGTGATCTATAGCTTGCTAGGATATTGTATGGGACTATGGTGATTTGAATGTGGATAAACTCAAGAGCATCATCCTGTTCAGCCAAGAGGTGCACTTTTTGTTAATGAAGATAGAGACTTCTCCACCTTTTATCCCCATCTGTGCAGGTGTTGGTCTACATGTGTGGAAGACTCTGAAGCCTTTCACTACCAGAGTACTTGGAATTAAACCATGTGTTGGTAATGACTCAGATGTCTACATTCTGCAGAGTGAGTAGAGCTTGTTGAGTATTGAGTTTCTTGGTTAGGCTCCTAGCATTGAGCAGTGACACCTTTAGGTTTATTTAAGTTGTATTTGCTATGCTGGTAGGCTTGTGAATTTGGCATTACCTAAAAGGGATTCTAGGTGTATGGACAAAGTTTTAGCCAATATTCAAAAGGCTGGAGGGGGGTGCAGACCATCCTTTGCAAAGCAATGTGGTTTGTTAACTCTGTCCTCTCATTCTGACAAATATTGAATCCCCCTGGAAAGACATCAGAAACTAAGCCAATTATTGAAGTCAGTCATCTTCTGTTTGTACTGCAACATCACTCTTTGTGAAGGTAGAATGATGCTGAACGTGCACTTATAAGCATCTGTTTTCACATTTTATTGTGAACTACTGTTTTGTCATCTTTGAACAATAAAATCTGGACACAATTTGTTTATTCCTTTAAAGAAAAAAAGAATAAATAACTTTACTTAGCTATGAATTTTGCTCAGGCCATCATTAGATCAAAAGGTTGGAAAAAGACTTTAAAATGAACCTGAGACCATCTAGAACCTCATGGCTTCTGGGATCCTTGCAGCCTTCAGTCTCCCATCTTAATTAGACTAGTTCGTCCACAACTATTGTAGTGTAGACTTACCTAGTTTGTATGCATTGAAAGGATCCAGGTCAATCCTTAAGAGTAAGACAAAGTATGAGGACACAAGGAGAGAGATGTGGGCATGACAAACAGAACCAGTACATTCTGAGGTAGTGATATACTTAGATCACATAGAAAGTATTCTCAGATATGATTTATGTGCTCTTAAAAGCATTTGTTTCCCAGTTTATTGGGGACTACTTTTTTGTAAGTTTTGACCATTAAACCTTGGACAGAACTTATTTCTTCCATGATAAAAAAGTGAATTAATTTCCTAAGTTGTGAATTCTGTTAAAAAAGCACTGAAATGCTACAGACAAAATCCAGAACTCTACATTTTGATAGTCTAGCTGCTCTGAGACCCGCAGCATAATTAGAGCACTTCCTTCACAGCTACTACAATGCAGTCTTTATCAATTTGCAAGTAATCTAATTCTTGCTATGTTGATAAAACATTTTGATAAAATCAACCAAAATATTAAAAAAAAAAACATTTACCTCATAACTATATTGTAAAGCCACACTGAGACAGCTAAATTAAACATAATGTATAAAACCTATATTCAAACCTATTGAAAGGAGAACATAAACCATTACGATAGTCACACAAAAGGAATGAAATACAGTAAACCAAAACAAAAAATACAGAAAAAAAAACAGATAAATGGAATATGAGTGGGGCTCCTGTTCACTAACTGAAATCTGTTGTACTGTATTGAACATTAAAATTTGGATAAAATTTCTTCCTTGAAGGGGAAAAAAAAAAGATTGACTTAGCTATGAATTTTGTTCAGACTATCGTGGTTGGAAAATGCACTAAAATATACCTGAGACCACCTAGACCCTAATTGCTTCTGGGACTTTAGCAGCCTACACAGATAAGGAAAATATTTTATGACTTCCATTTTACCAACTCATCAAAAATCTTATTGTTTAGAGAAGTTAGGTTCAGTATGAAAGCTATATATAACACAGCTGCATTGATGATATGTAGTCTTTGTAAGCCTTATCACATACTAATGTAATTATTTTCTTAACCACTTATTCTGAAACAGCCAGAATGATTGCAAGCTAAACCCAGTAGGCTAGATTTCCTTCCCTATTGTATTCACCAGTCTCTATCTCAGACAATGGCATTCTCAGGCATTTCTAAGTAACCTAAGTATATCACCAACACACTAATAAAACAGGACAAATTCCAATACTACCAATCTGCCCTAGACTCCTAACAACACAGCCCCAAACAATTCAGGTCCTCCATAAACTCCATCCTCCACCCAGGTAAAGTCAGTACCCCTCCTCCTAACATCCCTCACTCCTCAGAAAATATTGCTACCTCATTCAACACACACTTCACCCAAACCATACTATCACTAGCTAAACAACACAACCCCTCCTCCCCTCCAACCCACACCTTCAACTATTAATCTCCCCACTACCTTCTCTTTTTCTCCTGTACCTACCTCCAACATAAAAAAACTCTTAACTAAACTTAAACCCACCAAATTAGCAGCAGACAACCTTCCAAGTGAATACCTACAAATCGCAGCTGATGCTCTGGCCTACCCAGTATCTATCTTGATTAACCGATCTCTGTCAGAAAGTTACATTCCCACACTGTGGAAAGTAGCACATATAATTCCCCTCTTCAAAGGCGGACCCTCCACAGAACTAACCAATTACCACCGCATAGCTATTCTCTCTCTACTCTCCAAAATACTAGAGGGATGCATACACTCTCAGGTCTCAGACTACCTCCTTACTAACAACCTCATTTCCAGTACTCAGCATGGTTTCCGACCAAACCATAGCACCACCCCTGCCTTACTCTCCTTTACTAACACTATCCTTCAGCATAAAAATAATGGCTATCTCTCCTCTGCTACTTTCCTAGACCTATATAAAGCATTTGACATGGCCCCACACAAGCAACTTATCTCTGTCCTCAATAACCTATCCTTCTCTCAGTCAGTCACCAGCTGGTTTCAGAGTTACCTGTCTGACCGCCAGCAATCCGTTGTATGGCAGAATGACATATCTCCCCAACTACCTGTCTCCATAGGGGTTTCCCAAGGATCCATCCTTGGACTCCAACTCTTCTCTGTTTACACCAATAATCTAGCCTCTGCCACCAAACATGGCACACTCTTACAATACGCAGATGACTCAACCAGCATCTGCTCAGCCCAGTCCCTACCCAAACTGCAAAAAGTCACACAGGAAGCCTTTTCCTCTGTTGAAACCTGGTTATCCAATTGCCCAATTAATACTCAACCCAAACAAAACTAAACTACTCATCTTCCAACCCACCAAACATACTCAAAACAACTCTCACTTTAACATCACAGCAAAAGACAACACCACTATATACCCAACTGAATGCACCAAATTGCTAGGAGTGGAAATAGACAATAAACTAAAATTTGACATTCACATATCCATGACCATAAAAAAAGTCCACAAAAAACTAGGAGTGTTACACAGAAATAAGCAATTTCTCACCAAAGCAGCAAAGATTTCAATAGCAAATTCCCACCTTATCTCCACCCTACTTTATGCCTCTCCAATATATACCAACCTAAGGCAATGCGATCTAAACAAACTAGAGACCTGCTACAACAAAATTGCCAAATTTCCCACTGGGCATCCTACCGTAGTCACCATTGTCTCTCACTTGCTGAACTGGACTGGCTTGAACTCCCTCACCTCTTTCAGTGGTATCAACTCTCACTCGCCCACAAACTAGTAAACCATCCACTAAATGTCCCATCCCTCCAGAATCTATTCCAACCCTATCGCACCACCAGACCACTAAGATCCAGCAACAAAAATCACCTGCAGATCACTAAAGCCAATAACTCTGCTGGTGAAGCACTATTCTCTTGCACCATAGCCAAATTGTAGAACTCCCTTCCACCCACAATTACCTCGGTACTATCATGCACTCACTTCAAAACTTTACTAAAAGCACACCTAAAAACATGCTGGCTATGCCCTTGCAACTCCCACTCTAATATCACCCACCCCATCCAACCACTACCTTTCTTTCCACTCCACTAACTACCTTGATTATAGCAAGCTCAGATGCTCATATGCCTAGTACTTATTACACAGCAGGAACTTCTCATTGTAACATTTGTTAATGTCTGTTATGTACTTCACAGATAAAGATTCTAGTTGTCTACTGATGTACTATTTTCTTTATCTGTAAATATGTTGTAAGTAATTGCTATGTTAAATTGTTAATCACTATGTAATCCAATGTAACTACTGTCTGTTTATTTTAACTGTGGAGCTTTTCTTCCTGGGCCTCTGCTGAAAATGGACCTACGTCCAGTCAGACACTCCCGGACAACAAATGTAAATAAATAAATAAATCACCACCCCAGAATGCCCTGGTTCTGTTTGTCATACCTGGTGCACCTCTTCTTTAAGTTCCCAGGAAACATTCTGAGAAGTTGTCCAGACCATCACAGTTTGACAGGTCTTCATTTGAAGGAGCAGTGGCTATATTCTGAGATCCTCCCAGATTGCAGGACTCGTCACTATATGTCACACCAAGACCATAATATAAGGAAAACTAATTTATACTGTTGTGTCCATGATTTTCTAAATTCACTCACTAGCCAGACACATGACTGCAGGTGAGGATCAGTAAATAGTGCTTCCAGGTTTATCATAGGTTAGATTAATATTTGCTGTGCTGTTGCTGCTACACAGGTATTTCATGCCGCATTTGCTCATAGCTGAATGTACTTCAATGCATCCGTGTGTGAGATACTTGTATATACAGACAGTGTGTGTCTGTAAATATAACTTTTCAGAAATTTTGTGACTTCAGAGGCAACATTGTTACAGTCAGAGAATGTGGGGACAGACCCCCAGTTTCATGGGGACAGAGTGTCTTCACCCCCTGCTAAATCACTTTTTTAAAAGTTGCTATGATCAGTAGTGAGTTGATGAAACTCATGCCTAAGGTGTTCAAGTTAATGATGGTGACCTCCATTTCACTAGCAAGCATCCATATTCCCTTTAATGTCACTTATGTACAAGACAACAAAATACTTAAATGCCTCCACATGTGAGACAAAGAGAGCAATTCACTCTTTTGTAGGAGAAAATTCTTAATTACAATTTCAAGGTATTGATTTCTATGCCAATAACTTAATGATTAGCAAAACATAAATGCCAGTTGTTTGAAAAAAAGAATACAGTCTATGATTTAAAGAAATAAATGCAGCTCCTGCATTAACAAAATTGATCTCCTGACCATATATACACCTTTATCTCCTATCCATGAAAACCACATATCGGTGGGGAGGCATGATATAACTTTGGTAGAGTGCTACATCATATTAAAATAATTTGACTTCACATTCAAAATAAAGATGACATTTTTTATTTAGCCTTTGCTGATGGGGTTTGTCCCACTAAGCTAATTGCCTCTTTTCATGGGAGACGCAACGTGGTATTTATACAACTGAAAGAAATTTGGCCAGAGCATTCTGAAACTTCTGCTGTTTTTGACAGGTGGGGTGGGATTTTTACATCCACCTGAGCTCTCAGTAAGTCAAACAGATGGGACCTTGGCTGAACATCTCTTCAAAAGAATGAGGAGTTTGGGAGTACAGCATCCCCCTCTTACGCCACACTGCAGTTTTAGCAATTCAAAAACCTGAAGGAGAAATAGAACCCACAATATTCTCATCCTCCAGCACAAATGACAGGTGCAATACCTGTTACACCACTAACACAGTGCTGTTTTTCCCTTTCTGAAACTGAATGACACACGACAGTAGTAATGGAACTCTGCTGTAAAAAATCCCACAACATGTTCTGGCGTTTGAAGTTATATGCCTTCTATGGTTATGCAAAACATGTAGACAGCAGTGGCACATTCCTGTGACTCTACAATGTCTGTGGAAGTATAAATAGTGTAGCGTCTGCTCTGCAATTTGGAAAGAATTTGTATCTCACCTCCTGATTCAGAGTATCAGATGTCATATAAAGTATTCTTTCCATCATCCTGGCATATGTTTTCTCTTCTCAGTTAAAAATATGATCCCTGTCTAAATGGAACACACTCTACTCTTTGCATTTTTGAAAATAACAACTGCCATTCCAGTTTGCCAATCCAGAGGCACTGTCACAGTCTTACATATAAAATTTAAAATATTTGTTAATTACCCAACTATAAAATCATCCTGTAACTTTATCTTTAGCTGATTCTCCTCCACTCTTGCAGTCTTACCAAAGATAGCTTAATTAAAGTACCAACTTGCAGAAATAGACTCAGATCTACAATTTGTTTTTCACATTATCTTCACAGATAAAACCATGTTCAATCAGTTCAGGAAGTCATCAAAATATTGTTTACAAGCATGCATAAATATTCAGACATAGAAACATACACACACACACACACACACACACACACACACACACACACACACACACACACACACACACACACACACATATGCAAAGTGAAATTAGAGTGGATTGCTGAGAAGGTTGCCATGGAAAACAATGTTGCAGAAAAAGTGGAAGTGTAAGAAGTAACTCCGAGGTAAAAGAGACTATGAGGAAGGGAGGAACTTTGTATGGGCGGGGCCAAGTGAAGAGCCTGAGAATAGAATCAATGAAACTTTTTCAGCCAGCAATCAAGCTTCAGGTGTTGGCTCTAAGGAAGATGAGGAAAGAAGAAAACTTAAGAGAAAGATTAGTAGCTCAGAAGATTGGCAGTTATCAGCCAATGCAGTTTATCAGCCAGTATGTTGCAATGTTGTGGATCACTGTTCTACAGAGAAGAGTAACCATTCCAATAGCAAATAGCAGGGTTTTCAGAAGGTCGATGTATACCAGTGGGGTGGAGCAGGGAAAAGAACTTGGGCCCAGGTAGTGGTGCAAGCTCCACGGGATCAAGATTTTTACCAAAAAGGAAGAAAGCAGGGTATGAGAAGCACGATCAAAAAAGCAACCAAGGAAGTTTCAAAAGGAACAAGAATTTTTGGAATAAGTTATCTTGGAAGAGATGATTTCATCTTTTCCCTACAAAGGTACTGTAAATGTTTCCTTTTAAAACTGTGATTTTTTCTAATATGGTTTTGAATGCTGAAGAGGTGAAAGTGCTTAGCAAAGGGTTATCGTTTTTACATTCTGCAAGTGTGAATGTGGTTTGTTCGATTAACTCTTTACAAAATTATGTTTGAAAGTTAAATTTGAAATGTGTTTTTAATGGTAATAATCAAAAACCTTGTGAAGTTTTTAAGAAACTCAACATTTCCAATTGCCCTTTGAGTCCAGGATTGGAAGCATTTTTGTTAACATGTGAAAATGAAGTAAGAAACATGTTAAAAAGTACGGCTAATTATTCTTTTTATAATTTGTCTAGTAGTAAATGAAGTGCCCTAAATGAAAGAAAATAATGAATTGTATATTACAAAGGTGGATAAGGGAAATGTAGTTGTAGTTATGGATGTGAGTTATAATAATAGCAAGATAAAAGCAATGTTAAATGATAAAGAGTTTTACCAGAAAACAAGTTGTTTGGAAGTTAAAAGTGCATTTAGCCTGATAGATTCCCTGATAGAAGAATGGCTACTGGATGGACTTGTATCTCCTAAAATTGCTAATTATTTTAGAATATGGAAACCAAAAATTGGGTAGGTTTTTTGGCCTATCCAAAGTTCATAAAAGTATAGACAAGCCTACATTTAGACCTATAGTAGTCAGTGGGGGAAGTAAGACTGAATCTATGGCTATTTATGTGGATAAGCACTTACAAGCCTTGGTAACTCTTAATGATTCTTTTGTCAGAGATTCCTTTAAAATTAGTAAATTTATTATTGACTTTCCAGTAGATGATTCTGTGATTTTAGAAACAGCTGATGTTGTATCCTTAATACACCAGACTCCTGAATTTAGAGGGGACAGAAATGGTGAACAAAGAACTGTGTTCTTTAGGGTGTTTTTCAAAAGAACAAGTTAGATTGTTCACTGAAATTTTGGATGTCATTCTGATGTACAATTTGTTTGAGTTCGATAATGAAATTTGCAGGCAGTTAATGGTACAGCAATTACCCCAGGCTACATCAATGTTTTTATGACTGCCTGGGAGAAAGAATATGTTTATAAATCTGAGTTTTTTAAGTAAGTAGTTGTTTACAAACATTTTATTGATGACCTTTTTATTTTATGGAAGGGGTTAGAGGGTGGTTTAAAAGATTGTAAACAATGTAACTAAATATTTAAGTTTTACTTTTAAGCACCACAACAATAGTATTCATTTTTAGATCTAACTATTTTTAAGTCTGTCAATAAGTTAAAAGTAAAGATACATAAAAAAGAAATACAAACTAATGGTTATTTTTTTTTTAATAGTAAGCTTAATTATAGTTTAAAAAAGAATATTGTGTACCTTCATTGAAGGTTGTGCATTAGGGCTGACAACTCAGCACATAAAAATCAACTGCCAATCATTAGCGGACCGGAGTTCCACTGTGGCGACCCCTAACCGGGAAAAGCTGAAAGACACAACATTGTAAAGGGACAGTTTTTAAGAGTAAGTTCTTTAACAAATGAAGCTTGATTTTTTTATGCCGAATGTGAAGCTTTAAAACTTAAATTCTGTGACAGAGGGTATCCAAAGAAAATTATTGACTGGCCCATGGCAGAAGTAATTGCCAACAGAATTAAGAATATGAAACAGAAGTCACTTGCTATTTAAACACTGGGTCAGGGAATAAGAGAGATTTTACCTTAGCCTCGCTTCTTTAATTTCAGTAGTTGAAAAGGGGATTAAGGCCATTGTGGCTAATAACTGGAAGATTCTTATGAGCATCCAGGATTTAAAGAAGATAATAGGAGAAAATCCAGTTTTTGTATCCAAGTGGGGAAAGATCTAAAAAGAGCATTTCCATAGAAGTAAGAGTAGAGATAGGTTGGAACAAATTAAAGGAATGTTTAAGTGTATGAACTGTAATTTTGGCAAACATATTCTAGTTGGTAGTAAAGTCAGGTTAATAGGAAAGAATTATGAAATTAAATTGTTGGGAAAATATAATTGGAAGTCTAAGTTTATAGTTTATATTTTTCTATGTGGGCTCTGCCCCACTTTCTATATATGTAGGACTGTTAAAGAATTCAACATGAGAATATTTGAGTATTTAGAGGCAGTGGATAAAATGGAAATGAACAATGCCATAGTTGAGCATGTCACCTGTTTCCATTCTGACAATGCTACAAATGGAAATTTAAAATTTTCTGTCATGGATCAAGTTTTTAACTATAATATGAGAATGGATGCTGAAAAGGAGTTGGACTGGAAAGAATATTGCTGGCAGGATAAGTTAGATGATTGTAATTCTCCATGAAAGACAGGGAGTTGTGCTGAAATGGAAAGAGTTAATCCGTTAGTATTTTGTGTGATCATGTGACTAAGTATTCTAGTATTTTTAGTATTTAAACATGCCTGTGGATTTATGTTGTTAGGTCTGATGAAGCTCTATGTGAAAAATGAAAGTACTTACCATGTGTTTTATATTTTGAATTAAAGTTTGGAGTTTTTTTAAGTAATTTTGACACTTTGTTGTTATTATTTTTTGTTTTACCTTTTTTTGTTGAGTTCGTTTAGTGGTCTTCGTTTTTATACATATGTATGTATGTGTGTGTGTGTGTGTGTGTGTGTGTATATATATATATATATATATATATATATATATATATATATATATATATATATACATATAGATGTTAGAAGGCAAAAGCTTGGATGTCCTTAATGGAATAAATGATCACTGAACATATGAAATGTCAACCATAAAAAGAACAATCATTTTATATTGAATGTAAAGTGATCGAAAACAAACAAAAATTAAAAAAATATTTTTTTATTAGGGCCCCACTGCACCCCCTCACCCCCTGCAAATTATATATGTAACTCCAACATTGCATAACAGTGGTGTAAGGGTAAATTCCCTTACCACACTGTACCAAATCCCATACAAAATGCTGATGGTAAAAACTCCATTGAAAACAATGCTCACTCATATGAGCATTCACTGTTATTTATAGCCTGAAAAAACATTCAGTCATTGATAGTTCTATTTTTTAGACTATAAGCATGGGGGTTATTAAAGCCTACACATTTTTTTTCTATATAGGCATCATGCCGCGCTGCTTACATGCCCATGAACATTTTTAGATTCAGTAAGGCTGCTGAGTGGTGCACACACACGCACCAGCACGGAATCTTCTGTGGCATGCAAATCACCGCATAAGCAGTTGAATCTCATGCAAATGAGGCAGGTAGAGTGATCTAGCAAGTAGATAGGCATGTTGTCAGAGCCAGTGTCAGAGTCTGTAGCGTACATGGAAAAATTCCATGTACAGGAGTGTAGACAGACATAAAGGGGTTATAAACATGTAGATATTTGGACAGAAATGTCATACCAAATACACATAAGACCGAAACTATCATCCTGTATGTCAGAAAATAAAAACCAAATAAGTTAAATAATTTTTTAAGTAATCTGGCATGTTTGTGAGGCACACTGCAGCATTCAAACATGTTTTATAGAAAAATAAAAAAGAAAAATTGGAAAAAAGGAAATAAATTAATATGTGACAAAAATATATTATATGACTATATGTGGAATCTCTGCAATGGTGCATTGGTGCTGTTGCTAACATGGTTTGGCTCTGAAGCATGTAATTTCCAGGTTGTGAGCATGGATTCCTATTCAAATGAGGTGGAGGTACTGAATAGAAGAAAGCAGGAATCATGTCCACATATCCCCTTGTTGTACGCTTAGACCCATGTTGCTGTTTACACAGCAGGTAGTTGACACTAGAGGGTTGTGTGTACTGACTTCTAAGCACATTGCAGCTTAGGTGTGTGTGTTTGCATAGTGCAGCACCTAGCTGAGTGTGTCCCCTACAGGCGGTGTGTTCAATGACGTCTAAGCTTTGTTTACCTTTCCTGCATGTGTTTGTGTGACATGCTGCAATGCTCAGAATGTTTTAAAACTATATAAATGCATTTAATTCATTTTGACCCTTGTTTAACCTAAAATAGGTCCATTAAATGCTGTTAATTATATTGTAGGCAGGTGGAATGCACCATAATTAACCAATCACACAATTTGCACGTATAGCAGAGCTCTATAAAGTATGCATACACCCTAGTATTCTGATTTCTCCCCAGTACTCTGCACCATAGAAGTACAGACTTGGAATTTCTAACTGAGAGAATGCTAGGGGATGCTGCCGGTCTGCTGCACCAGTATGTGCTAGATGCTGACTTCAATGCTGCTGCTGCTGCTGCTGACAATAGGCCTAGACAAAGAAGGAAAAGAGTGTTCAGCCCCTGGGTAATCTTCCAGGAGCTACGTGAGTTGGAGATTCTAGAGCACTACAGGGTGGACAGTGACATACTACAAGAACTCAATGAACTATGCTGCCCTCAACTCAGACCCAGAGCCAACAGAAGGGAACCCATCCCATTGGAAACAAAAGTATGTGTAGCCCTTAGGATACTAGCTACAAGTACTTTTCAAAGACCAGCTGTGGACATGATGGGGGTTTCAAAGGCATCAGCATCCAAGGTACTCTACCAGTTCCTGGATGCCATGCTACCACATGCCAGTGAGCACATTTCTTTTCCTATCATTGTTGAGGCAAGGGCCAGCAATATGCAATACTTCTACCATGTAGCACACTACCCTGAACTACTGAGTGCCATAGACTGCACTCATGTACACATCAAAGCACCATCCAGTTAGGAGGGTAGAATCTATGTCAACTGCAAGGGGTACCACTCCATCACCTGCTAGGTTGTGTGCAATGCCCAAGGGATTATCATGAATGTGTGTGCTGGCAGGCCAGGCAGTTATCATGACTCCCATATCTGGCATGCATCACATCTGTACCAGATGTTTGCTGGGGGGGGGGCATCCCACACAGCCATTTACTGGGGGATGCTGGCTACACCCTGGAACTGTGGATGATGACACCCATCAGAAATGCACACATACCCACTAAAGAATGTCATAATGAGACTCACAAACAAACTGGAAACATCATAGATCCTGTGTTTGGGCTTCTGAAGTAATGGTGTCTCAATATATCTGATGGAGCCCTGCAGTACTCTTTAGCCACAGGTGCACATATGTTCACAGTATGAGCTATGCTACACAGTATGATCCTGCAGAAACAGCTGCAGCAGAATCAGCAAAGGGAAGGGAAGGGATACACAGCTCCCCTCCACTGCCTAGGTTACCACAGCCACAGTCATAAAAGGACTTGGAGGAGGAACTCCCAGATGATGTCCCTGTAGGCAGATGTAGGCATGCCCAGTACGAACTGGCTTTGACTAAAAGACAATGCATAGCACATTCACTGACAACCTAGGGGCCTAGGGGCTGACACCTTACTCCTACTCACATACATATAGTAAAATTGATGCCAGGCAACCCACACAACCTGTACCTATCCATGTTTTGGCTGTGTACTGCTTGAATTAGACAGAGTCAGCCCTGAACTACAGTTCTGTCGACTGCTGCATTAACAAGGTAAGTCCCTAACCTACACACTACTTGTAAGAATTATTATAATATGACATTTTATGTATGGATCCACTGCATTTATGCCAGAAATATAGTGGGTAATGTGGACACAAGTAACATCCACACTGGACTAAAGTTATCCAGCTCACTAGTATGTGTTCCTTAATATTCACTAGACCTCATAGTTGAAATAGGCACTACATCAGTCAAGTTAGATGTCAAACAGTGAGGTCACATGATAGTTGGACTACTGTGTATCCCAGAAGAAAATGTGTTGTTGTTCCCCACACCCAGCACAGCAGTTTTCCCATATAACCACTTTAACAGTAGGCCAGCAATGATATATCAGCAGTCCAGGCAAACACAGGGCAGTAACATAGAAATCAATCACACATTGTATGTCTCACTTAATGCAGGAATAACAGTGTACATATGTATGTTGTTAATTGTATGATGAATTACTACTCTCTAGCTGTCAGCTTATGTGGATCAGTGGACTAGGGAAGTTAGCATGGGTGATGCCATTGATGGTTCAGATCTGGAAGTATCCATATCTTTTGCATGTGAGGTATTATTATGTTGATGCTTTCATAGACTGTCAGTCTGTGTGTGGTGTAACATTATGAACCTCTGGCACATATTAATTACATTAGACAGCTAGGGAATGCCATGGACATTTTGAGTGAAGTGGAGACCAGCAGAAACAGGGACAGATGTCAGTGTCTGTAACACACAAAGTCCTAGACTGGAGAGCAGGCAGGTGTGGCCTGGAGTCACATTATAAGTACTGACAGTCCTACTAGGCATGCCTGTACACTGAGTTAAAGTGAGCACAATCATGTTGCCCTCTGATCAAAATGACCTGTTACATACGTACATATGTGTATACATATCTGTCACTATCTCTCTCACATGCATAGTATATCTATCTCTATGTATATTCAAATCAATATATATACCTATATATATATATATATATATATATATATATATATATATATATATATATATATATATATATAGCAATATATATTTAAAAACATACTTCTCAGTCTCTCCCCATATATCTACATAACACATATGCTTATCATACACACACAGCTACATTTATATATACATCCCTGCTATATACAGAAATATGTGTGTGGGTGTCTGTTTTATCCTACATGCCCTAATATTGGTGAGTAAAGCTGCTCTATCACACCTATAATGTTACTCAGAAGATCCAAAATATGCATGCAGCAGTATATAATGCACTTACCTATAGAACCCTGTGCCTGTTGGATGTTACCACATAGACAGCAACAGGTATACAGGTGGTGTAATCTATAATGTTGTTCATGCATACATGGACAGGGCACATTGTGCCTGCCCACAGGCTTACCCATTCAAGTGCAAACAGCCACATATGGCCATACTGGTAACTGTAGACACATAGCTAGGATAACAACAGATATCTTACTGCTAGTATACTACATGCAGATAACAGTATGAAGCAATATCATTCTTCAGGTCACAGATACTGTTCAACACAAGCCTGGCTTGTGTAATCCACAAGTACTTTGCCTGCAATCATATATAAAGCAGACATCAGCCGTGGCACATGCAATAAGTACTGTAATCTATAGTGTGTAAGACTAGATATGTATGGGTTCTAATCCCACTGCAGGTAACTTGGTGCATGTGTGTGTGTGTGTGTGTGTGTGTGTGTGTGTGTGTGTATCTTCCTGCCAAACAACTGAAAAACCTGCATAGGCTATCAAACAGCAATGATTATGCACTTTTTGGCCTTGTAAGTTGCTGTTGGCTTCCAAACTGCCCTCTTCTACAAGGCCTGATGATGTGTGTGATGTTCCACCACTGGCCCAGTAATCAAGGAGCCTCCATCCCCACTAATGGCAACAGTAGGGGATGTGCATTGGGAGAATAACAAGTACACACACAGTATTTCCAGATGCAGTTCTCGGCTTCAAGTGCAATTTCCCTTAAGAGCACACAGAGACCATAGTCAGTACAGGGCTGGTTTCTCCCTTTTTCTCCAGATCCCTAGTAAGACTCCTCACTGGTACATCTATATAGTTGAGATCTCAGCTGAGTGACTAATCCAAGACCTGCAGCACTCTCTCTGTGGAACCAGTGTTTTGTGTCCTTGCTGAAATAGCTAACAAACACACTCTTTGAGGCATGATTTATACAAACACACAGGTTTACTAGCTATGCCCCCATTTTACCAGACTATAAGGTAGTTATCATTGCCACCAGTCACTCCTTATCAGCTAATTTAAGGCCCTTAACAAAGGGCATCTAAGCTATCTATGTAATGTTACTATAAATACAAATGGAAGAAAAAAAAATTATATGTTTTTATGTACATTGTTTTTAAACTACTGCTTTGTTCCATGGTAAAAAACTGTGTTATCAAGTTACACCACTAGATGGTGCAATTTACTGCTTTACAGAGAGCTTTATATTATACAGCTAGTGTATGATTTAATTTATTAGTTTAAATATAGTGTTTTAACAATGATATATACACATGGAATTTTGACAAAAGTTAATTGACACCTGGTTTTAATGCATTAAAATATTTTTATAAAATTTAAATCCAACACAAAGAAACTTGCTGAGATTAACCAGTATACCTAGTTCTTTAAGTATTAGTTACTGTTTAAAGTCTGTTGGTTTTGATTGGATGATTTGAAAGTTAATTATGTTTGAAAATACCATAAAAGACAGAATTTTTAAAAAATGGTGGTTACTACTGAGGAAGTTGAAGACGAAAATGTTTTTTCCTGTAAACGTTATTGTTTTGTTCCTTTGTGCTGGCGTTTCAACAAAAATTAAATCTTTTTGCACTTTTATTTGGGACCTGATATCATTCTTCAGGTCACATATACTGTTCAACACAAGCCTGGCTTGTGTAATCCACAAGTACTTTGCCTGCAATCATATATAAAGCAGACATCAGCCGTGGCACATGCAATAAGTACTGTAATCTATAGTGTGTAAGACTAGATATGTATGGGTTCTAATCCCACTGCAGGTAACTTGGTGCATGTGTGTGTGTGTGTTTGTGTGTGTGTGTGTGTGTGTGTGTGTGTGTGTGTGTGTGTGTGTGTGTGTGTGTGTGTGTGTGTATCTTCCTGCCAAACAACTGAAAAACCCGCATAGGCTATCAAACAGCAATGATTATGCACTTTTTGGCCTTGTAAGTTGCTGTTGGCTTCCAAACTGCCCTCTTCTACAAGGCCTGATGATGTGTGCGATGCTCCACCACTGGCCCAGTAATCAAGGAGCCTCCATCCCCATTAATGGCAACAGTAGGGGATGTGCATTGGGAGAATAGCAAGTACACACACAGTATTTCCAGATGCAGTTCTCGGCTTCAAGTGCAATTTCCCTTAAGAGCACACAGAGATCATAGTCAGTACAGGGCTGGTTTCCCCCTTTTTCTCCAGATCCCTAGTAAGACTCCCCACTGGTGCATCTATATAGTTGAGATCTCAGCTGAGTGACTAATCCAAGACCTGCAGCACTCTCTCTGTGGAACCAGTGTTTTGTGTCCTTGCTGAAATAGCTAACAAACACACTCTTTGAGGCATGATTTATACAAACACACAGGTTTACTAGCTATGCCCCCATTTTACCAGGCTATAAGGTAGTTATCATTGCAACCAGTCACTCCTTATCAGCTAATTTAAGGCCCTTAACAAAGGGCATCTAAGCTATCTATGTAATGTTACTATAAATACAAATGGAAGTTTGTGCAAGAGTACGGCTATTAGGAGTGGCCCACAGTGTCCCCAAATAAATATGCAAGTACTCTCAGAAGTTAAATATCTCTAGACAAATCAGCCACAATGAAAGGTTTAAATATATTTAATAATACATATTAAAAGAACAAGAAAATACTCAGTATGTATTTAAAGTGACAGCAAAGTTCAATACCACAAGAAATAGTTAAAACAATATTTTTGCAGGACAGTCTCAAATAAATAAAGAAAAACATCTAAATTAAGCTTTGCTGTATTCCTGACTATATTTAAGAGAATTACTATGACATAGAAACTTACTCAGAGCAAGGCAGATGTGTACTGAATGAGCCTTGTCAGGTCAAGACAGAATACAGAATGTTGTCTCTCTCAAAGAGTTCTTAAATTAATATCTCAAATATTACTGCTGGAATAGCTTGCAGAATGACATCATTTCTTGTCATCTGACTATCCCAGGTAAAACCCTCACTGCTGAAATCTAGCAGTATTTAGCATCCACCTGTGAAAATACATAGACATGGGCTTTTCTTCAGATCTTTGGCAAATGGTGGAAGTCATAAAACAACAAAAGACATCTAAGGCAATACAGAAAGCTCCTTAGTTTTAGACATTGTGTCTCCTTGCTGCATTGAATCTGAAAGGCAACATCTTTTTATGGTCTAGACATAAAGTAATTTAATTTCAGCTATTTTTCTTAAGCTTTGTAAGTTAACCTCCTGTATTCCAGTTTCCCTTGTTAAAATATGTACATTTAAACAATTACAATAGTGTGTGTACATTTCCATTCTATTCCACTGGGTACAACTGTAGATACATTTCAAACATTTCAAAAATGGAGAACATCGATATCTGTGCAGTAACTGAGACCTGGCTCAAGGCTCCAGAGAGCACCCCTGCAAAACCAGGCTACAACTCTTACCATATTTTTCTGCCACCAAACCAGGACCGAAACACTAAAGGTGGAGGAGTATCCATATTCACCAAGGATATTCACAACACTAGGCTAGTTGCCCAACACAATGCATCTGAAATGTTCCAGGTGCAACTAACACTAGGTAAGACTGCAATCCAAATTGTAGCTTGCTACAGATCCCCCAGCATGCTCCAAGATTCTCACTACACCTTTCTAAACATAGTGGAAAATATTAAGATATAACCAAACACCCTAATACTTGGTGATTTCAACTACCCTGCCATTAACTGGGAAAACTACTCATGTACTAACACCTTTGACCAACAGTTCTTGGAATTCATAAATTCCAATGCTCTGGATCAACTAATCCTTAATCCCAGCAGGGGCTCCAATATCCTAGACCTGGTCATTACCAACATGAGAAATCGATGCTCCACACTTATGGTCACCCCCTCATTGTTCAGGTCTGACCATAAGCTAATAACCTTTGGCATCCACATCCCACCCCCCACTCCCAGTAAGGAAACCTCTGTAAAAAACTTCTCCAAAGCCAACGTCATGCTACTCATGTCAGAAGTGACAAACTTCATGACACCCATGCAGACAGGAACTGAAAGTTCGACTGCTAAATCCTACACTAAGGCAGTGTACGAGCACATCAACTTGTGCATGAATCGTGCCATCCCCAATAGAACCAAAACACTCTCCTCCAAAAAAAGGAAGCCAATCTGGTGGTCCCTTGCCATAAACAAACTGTACAACAAAATGAAGAAACTGTTGCTCTATTCCTTCACAGTGGTCAAACTATGGAACTCACTTCCACCTTCTATAAGAAACACAGGCAACACCACCACCTTCAAACAAATACTGAAAAATCATCTCAACTCTTCTTGACTATGTTCCTGCTCTATAACCTAACTACTTCAGTCTCCTTCTATGATTACTAAACTCCTATGTCTTTAGCTACTAGTGACTGATGATACCTTCTCCATATTTATTTTTATCTTCACTTGTTGATAGTAGTACAATAATACTGATTAATATATCTCTGTTTATACCACTCTGAATTAATTGAATTCTGCTTTAATGTATATTTTCTGTATATATTATTGTAATCAAACAAACTAGATTCCTGCTTTTATGTATATATTTATTATCTATAACACTGTTTCTAAGTCTGTACCAATTAATGTTTATATTTTTTCTATATCTCGTCGGAGCTTTTCTCCCCAGGCCTCCACTGAAAATGGGCATTTCTAGGCCCATTGGACTTTCCCGGTAAACAAATACAATAAAATAAATAATAAAAAAGAGGAAAATCCCATGATGCAATAAACTCCCTTACCAGCTTCAGTAAGAAGCTGAGATCCCTCATAAAATCCTCCAAAGCTAGTTACAAAAATAAAATTGCCAAAGATTCCAAAGTCAACCACAAGGCATTCTCTAGCTATGTCAAGAATCTAAATGGCAATGCTCAGATCTGCTCTGAGCTACAACAGAATGGCATTAAATATACTGATCCCAAGGATACTGCCAATATCCTGCCAGATCGATTCAATGCAAACTCCACCCCCATCACCCCCTAAAGGGCCCATCTCAATACCAAAAGATTGTCAAATTCTGGTAATAATGGCCACACAGGTAAAAAACACACTCTCCAAAGCTAAGAATACAGCATCCATGGGACCAGATGACATCTCAGGCTGTGTACTACATGAACTATAAAATGAAATGGCACCTCACCTAAGTGTCATGTTTAATCATAGCCTCACCTCAGGCTTCATGCTCACTGAGTGGTGCACAGCTACAGTTATCCCACTCTACAAGGGGAGATCCACCTTGGATCCTGGGAAATATCGCACCATCAGTCTGATGAGCCTGATCTGCAAGGCAATGGAATGTATTATCATGGAATTTATGAACAAAGACATTGGCAACCTTCAAACACTGGACCCCACGCAGTTTGGGTTCGTGAAAGGGCCGATCCTGTCTCCTGAACCTGACTGACTTCTTCAAATCAGTCTCTAGAGCAATGGACAAGGGTAAGGTGGTCCTCACAGCCTATCTGGACCTTGTCAAGGCCTTCAACACCATCCCCCACTCTGGAATCATAGATAAACTTACTAAGCTGGACATTAATCCCTATGTCACTCGATGGGTTGTCAACTGGCTTACTGACAGAAGCCACACTGTAAAAGTAGCCAACTCCAATTCCAGCTCCAGACAAGTGACAAATGGAGTACCTCAGAGTTCAGTCCTGGGGCCACTCTTGTTTGGCATCTACTACTCTGAAGTACAGACCAACACTAAGGGACTCTGGCTAACAAAGTTCACAGATGACTACAAACTGGGAGCTATTATTGAATCACCAAATGATGTGGATATTCTACAAAAGAGCCTTACAGAAACAGATGCTTGCTGTCAGAGCCATGGGCTCAAGCTCAGTGCCAAGAAATGTATAGTTCTCCCCTTTGAGAAAAAACATGTACCCGTGAATTACCACATAGGTGGCAGTACACCAAACACCAAAAGTGTGATAAGAGACTTAGGGACACAGGTGGACAGTAGTCTCACCTTCGATAACCACATTGCCACAACAGTCAGGAAATCCTTCTATGTGACACACCTCAGCACTAAGGGCTTTTCATCCAGAAAAAAGGAGGTCATTGTCCCACTGTACTCATCCTTCAGTAGACCCATTATAGAATACAATGCCCCATTTGGTATGTACCTCTCAAGACATCTGCAACAACTGGAAAGGCTGCAGAAATACCTCACTAAAAGGATCACAGGCCTAAAGCAGATGCCCTATGCTGACCGTATAAAAAAACTCCACCTATACTCTGTCACATATCGTCTACTCAGAGGTGATTTCTTCTTAACATACAAGGCCATGTCAAACCCAGAGCTGTTGGACATGCTACAGTTAAAGAAATCCCAATCCCTCAGTGTCACACACTCCAGGGATCTAAACCTTGTCATCACAATGAACAAAGCATACTGGGGGGGATAGATTCCTGACCCAGAGACTCCCCAGACTCTGGAATAGGCTGGGCATACATGTCAGGCAGAGCACTTCGTTGGCCCTCTCTAAAAGGAACCTTAATGATTGGATGGGAAATAGGAAATTCACCCCGGGGATCATGTCAATCGCGCTGCTAGACAGGGGTCCAGGGAAGTAAATACTGTGGGAAGAAATAACCAGGGAATCATTATGGCTAGGCTTGTATAGGCCCTAGGGCCAATAGGCTGGAACCAACCTATGAATCTATGAACAGCACTTTGTGAAAAACCTCTTCAGCACATGTCTGTAAAACCATCTTATATGACATACAGCTTTAATACATTTGTAACACAAACATTTTATATGAATCATATTGATATTCACAAATGACATATAATTATTTACAAAATTCCAGATAGCTGGGCTAGCCGTATCTGCTTTCATGACAATGTTATCTACCTTAAGACTACCAGTTGCCATTGCAGCATCCAACTTAAGGTGTGGTGCATGTAATAAGGACTGCGCTCTATAGTGTCTAAAACTAGACAAGTAGGGGTTATAATCTTACTGCAGGCCACTTGTTGCATGTGTGTGTGTGTGTGTGTATGTGTGTGTGTGTGTGTGTGTGTGTGTGTGTGTGTGTGCGTGTGTGTTTGTGTGTATCCCCCTACCAAACAACTGAGAAACCCCCAATGGCTATCAAACTGCAATGGGTATGGACTTTTTCACCCTGTAAGTCGCTACTGGCTTCCAAACTGCCCTCTTCTACACAGCTTGATGATGTCATCTACCTTAAGGCTACCAGCTGCCATTGTAGCATATAACTTAAGCTATAGCACATGCAATAAGCGCTATGATATGTAATGTATAAGACTAGATAAGGCAGGTAGGGGTTCAAATCTCACTGCAGGGCATTTAGTGTGTGTCCATATGGCATAAACACATCAGTGCTTACAAAGAAATAAGGTTTTGTAGAAGTTTAGATGTAGCAGGTGATGTGGCACTCAAGATCCCTGACCACAACTTGGCCTCTGATGCCATCAAGCATAATATGTTCTACATTAACAGTACTATCAGACATGAGGTGTGTTGCCTGCATCACGCACTGTGATCTGTTCTGTGTACCATTACATGGGTAAGTGTTCTCATCTACATACAACCGACTTACATTATGTGTGGGCTGTGCCATGTCCTGTAAGCAGTAATTGGACATGGTGCTTTCCTCAATGTAGCCATGTTTGTATGTGTGGCTGTTAGGGAATTTCTATCAGCTTATGGAACCACAGGATGTTTGAACTTCACTAGCATAATGGCCATACAGCCATCACAATTATAGACAGCTGTATACCCTTACTTACATGATCAGCACATATTGCCCCAGTCCAAGAGGGACACAGGCAGAAGCCCTGTGGTGAAATGACGGTCATCCAGTCAGTCATACAGATGACATGTACTGCAGTGCACTGAGGTGCTCTGCTTGCCATTAGCTAGGCTCTGTTGCAAAGGTGGGTTAAAGTCTGGTTGACAAATCTCTCCCACCAGCATGTCTTATTAATGTCACATACTAGGTTAATGTCCTTGCAGTGATTAATCCATGTACCATGCCACCTACACATATGCTGCATTTACAGTCAAACACAGTCACACATTGCCCCATATGCAAGGCAGAGATCACCTCTGAGTAGCCTATATGCCACATTCTCAGTGACACTCACTTCAGATGATCCCCATTGAACACATGCTGAAGACGTGAAGTTCCCTTGTGAGAGACCATACTTTAATGTGCAAGTGCCATTACTGCTTGGAAAAGTCCATTACAAAATGGCCATTGCACTCAGATACTGCCATGCTGAGGGAATAGTACATGGAGAGTATGAGTATGCCAATTACAGGTGATTGTGCCCTCAGCTATGACACATGACTTCTCTCATACCACTGGGGAGACATGGTGATCTTATGCACATTAGGTGTAAACCTGTGTGGCCATGTCTGTGTGCCCAGTTCTTTCACCCCTGAGTATGTACATCACATGTTGCAACTGATGTCCTACTTACCAGGTACATAGGTGTTAGTGATGGAAATGATACTACATATGTATTTGCATGGAGTGTATGGCCATTGCTATGTCAACAGGCATTTGTTCATTGCTTTTGTCTTGTAGAATATTGACATAACTCACAGACTCCATAAGTGCTCACACTTTGCAGGCATCAGCCAACACTGATAGCCACAGGCAGTCAGTACTTGCTTGTATCATGGTTAAATGGATTCCAAGCAGTACAAGACTCAGCACTGAGCCTGCTGAACACTGCTGCTTACAGATCATCTATTGGAGGTGGATTTCCCTATGTTGAGTATGTGTGCTATCAATGGCCCACTAAGTGACCCCTACAGTGATAGAACAGCAGATGCCTAAGTGGGTGCTTTGTACATGATTCCTGAGTGGAAAATATAGTCAGACCACTTGGATCAGTACAGGGGGTTGTATGCCCTGATGTCCCCTTACCCATGTCCTTAATGACTGCCTTGGAAATGTCCACCAGATTTAACAGTCATGATCCCCCTGTCAGACATCCAAACTGTGTACAGTCAACTGTGTGCAGATCACATATATGAGTTCTAATCAGCTCCATGATGATTTCCCCTAAGGTCATAGAGATATGGATACTCAGGCAAAGAGGTCTATAGTTGTGGTGGTCAGTGCATGCACCACCTCTGTGCAAGGGTATAAAAGTTGCTGTTGACCAGTCAGCTGGGGTTCATCCAGTGGTTTCAGTATGATTCCAAGGTGTTCCCAATGGAGGTAGTAATCCCTGACACATCCCATGTAGGACGCAGCCTGGGATTTTAGCATGTCCAACAAATGGTGTGCATCCTCCATATAGAGGCCATTTTTGAACTGCTCTGTAGATATGGAAGTTATGGGACAGGTTGTAGGAATGTCATTTGTCACATGTGGTGGGGACAGGACAGTAAAGTTGATGCAGAACATGTGGGAATACAGGTTAGCTATGGGTACAGACCCAGGCTATGTGACATCATTAAGTAGAAGTTCACCGACAATGTGGGCCTGTGCTTTGAGGTTACACATGTAACTACACTGTGCATGGTGATTCTGCTTTGTGTGAGTCACTAATTTTGTCACTTACTGTGTCTACACAATATCACAACACTATGTGGTTGTTGTAACGTTGAAGGTTGTGTCACCATTTTAGGGGAGGCATCCTCACCCCAACTGTCATACAGCAATGTCCACCTCCTGTTGTACAGCCTGATAATGGCAGTTGTCCACCAGGCAGGTATACTGTGCCATGAGGAACTGTGTTCCCCCTGTCAGGTACAGCCAAGTTCATCTAGTTGTAATGTTACTGCCATAATTCATGGGTGTACAGGTCTGCAAACATGATGTCCCATCAGAGTGGGGAGGTGCAGTCAAGCTATGTAAACCATCCCACAGGAGGTAATAAATGGCTTTGTTGAAATATTTGTCTATACTGTCTGCAAGGGGAGCTTACTGCTGGTAGTTTTAATGACACTGATCTATGGCCAGATCAGACCAGGGAGGACATCATACTGGATAGCTATAGTGATTAACACGTGTTGCAATGCATTGGTTCCTCTTTTTGGAGATGTCACGCCATTGCTCCAGGACATTGTAGTTAAGGATGTAGACTAACCTTTGGCCAAATGAGCTGCAGCATGGCTAAGCAACACAGTTGATGGTCACTTAATGCCACTCCACAACATGATGTAATGATCTATCTTGGTAGACACATGTACATACAAATATGCACAATGTATATCTGGATACATGGGTCTGGCCCTGTAGCTGGCTATTGCTTGATTATGTGTCCTTCCAGTACTGAATAGAACCTGCATTGTCTCTGAGAAATTGCAGTGTTTCACAAAATCTGGATGTGTATCTATCCTTAATGAGTATGTATACATCACCTGCATTACCTTGAACATTGTCATTTTGAGATGTGAAGATGTGGATGGACATGTAGTCTGGTATAGCTGTGGTGCTGTTCACAGCCTTGAACAAGATGTCCTTGACTGCACACTTGGCTGCATAATCCAGGGTGGGGACACATTACATATAATGGGGTTCAGTGTTGCCATACCCACCGTGTAGCAGCATAACCATGATGTTTTATAAAGATGGTGTTCTCATTGGTTCATAGGTAGGTACTAGGCTATCGGCCCAATAGGCCTATGTAATCCTAGCTAACAAGGTTCTCTGGCTTACGCCACCCAAGAAAGTTATTTTCCTGTGCCACTGTCGAGCAGACACACAAAATTGATCCCGGGGGGTATTTCCTGTTTCCCATTCACTCATCAAGATTTTTCTTGAAGAGTGCTAAGGAAGAACTTTGCTTGCTATAGATGGGTAGCCTGTTCCAGAGTATGGGAAGTCTCTAGGACAGGAATATATCACTCCAGCATGTCCTGTTTAATGTGATGACAAGGTTTAGGTCCCTAGAGCATGTAGCTTGGAGGGATTGGGATTTCTTTAGGTGTAGCATGTCCAACAGCTCTGGATTTGACATAGCTTTATATGTTAGGCAGAGATCACCTCAGACTAGGTGATATGCTATGGAGTAAAGCTGCAGTTTTTTGAGACGGTCAGTGTAGGGGCATATTTTTGAGGCCAGTAATCCTCTTTGTGAGGTACTTCTGTGGCCTTTCCAGCTGCTGCAGATGTCTTGTGCGGTACATTCCAAAAGGGGCGTTGTACTCTATAATGGGTCTAATGAGTGTCGAGTAGAGGGGAACAATGACCTCTTTTTTCCTGATGGGAACCCTTTTATGATGAGGTGTGCCACAAAGAAGGACTTCCTGACTACTGTGGCGATGTGACTAT
This sequence comes from Protopterus annectens, assembly GCF_019279795.1. Taxonomy (NCBI): domain Eukaryota; kingdom Metazoa; phylum Chordata; order Ceratodontiformes; family Protopteridae; genus Protopterus; species Protopterus annectens. Next base: position 1,914,600,458 of record NC_056735.1, read on the forward strand.
CAAAGGTGAGACTACTGTCCACCTGGGTCCCATTGCCAACTTTTCCTTGAACAGTGCATGTAAGATCCATTATGGGGGTGTAAGTAGCCATGGCCTTTACTCCAAATCTCAGTGGTGAGAGATAAACACCATCACTTATGAAGCATTTATGTCTGCAGAGCAACGCATCTCAGGCAGACATGTACAAGATCCGCTGACAATGACACCACACCCTATGGCAATTACTGACTTCCATCAATTTCCATCCTCTCAAGTGAGTGTCAACTGAAGCCAAAAGGTATGTGTATACCTACGAGAGACACAGAGTGGCTAAGCACAATGATGTGTCTGCATACAGGCTGGTGATGTCTGTCATTAGTTGTAGACACCTGCAGAAACTACGATGTCAACATTATGTTCACTGATATCCCTTGTTTTGCGGCAATGTGTAGTAAGGCCTATTGTTTCAACACAAAGGCAGCTAACTGTGACCTGTCCCATATATAGCCACTTGACACAGACATCAATGAGTCTCACAATGTAATCACCTCTGACTAAGAGGAGTGTTTTGTGTTTTGCCTTGGGTGTTTGACTGGTAAGAGAGTGGCTCATGCAGTATTATGTGTAATGTGCTGTCCAGAGGCAGGATGTTCTGAGGTGTTTGTTTGGCAATGTGTCTGGTAAGAACCTGCACACATGCAGGTGTGTGATGTGGGTGTTGATGCAGGATGTGAGCTGTGCATGTTGGCCTAATGATCATTGCCATATGTAATGACTGCGGTTGGAGACACCATGGCAGCAAGGTTTGAAATGCAGTCACATCAGTCACACATTATGTTTGTGTGTCATAGGAGCAGAGGGGTGGGGACACTCACAACACCTCAGTAGCAGGTCCTACACAGGTAGTGTCAAGCTGACACACCCTTGGGGTTGACAGCCTGATATATAGTGTTTGTAGGCACACCTTGCATTGAAGATTTGGATGCCTGTTCATGCATAGTGGACTTATTTAACTTTCTTGACATTACATTTGCCCAGCAAGCGTACGATGCCTGTCAAGCAACTAGCCAGCACACTGATTGTTGTGTGGTATGATGTGGCAACACAGACATGTGTTTTGTGTACACAACTGTACAGTATGACATGCTTAGGACATGTGGCAGGTGGACACACATTGGACAGAGCTGGCCAGTCTGCTGCAGTAGGCCTCACAGCCATGTCATGCAGATATGCACCAGTAATCTGTTGAAGGGCAGGATGCATGAAGTGCTGCGAAAATGTCACCTATGAAGGCTCACCTCCAGTGTGCTCATTGTTACAACAAGACTGCACATCTTTGTCAATGGACATTGTACATTATATTGTGGTGCTACAGCAGTGCTATTAATGCACCTCCTGTTAGTTCCCTAGTAACATGCCACCAACCCTGCATCAGATGGCATATCTCTTGCAAAAGCCAACTGATTGCCCAGGTTGCTCATCAAGGCATCTACTTGGAAAAGGGTATGTGAAGCCTACAGAGCCTTTCACGATGTGGGACAGCTATGTACATGGACAAACAGACTGTGTCTTGCTTGTCATCACAAGCTTCATAGTACCGTTTTGGGTGTGATGACAGAAAACGTATTGGAGCATGGTATCCTATGTGAGAGTGGTGTCAGTGAGACCAGCATTAGTAGTTGCCAGACACCAGCAACTCTTTGGACTCCTCTGCTTTCCATAGTCTTCACAAGGTAATTGTGTCCTTTCAGTACACATTGCTTGGTTAGTGTCCAACTGCAGAATGCCTGTGTAAAACCCCCACCTTACCTGTAAAGGATATACATATTAAACTACCCTAATGTGTTTGCATTGTGTACACACACCTTGGATGACTCTCTTCTTGAAACATGGCAGAAGCAACTGCAATACGTAGTTGTACAAAGGACAACTAGCATGTAGTTGCAAGCACTGTTTCCAGATCTCTGAGTCATGTGACATGAAATGCCATGAAAGGAGTTAGCACAGATACGAGCAGTAACACTGTTGTACACCTTCTGACATTGGACCACACACCATTTGTTATGCTCAAGGCCACATCATGCATACCAACTTTAACTGGTGGACATGATTGCATGTTACACTATGCCATGGATTATGGGAATATTACTTACACTACCTACCATGGCCTGACAAGGTGTTTGAAAATATTAGGCAAGCAGGCCTTGCTGGAAACTATGTAGTTTATCTACTGCATGTTATTTCAGCTGTTGCTTAGGCAAGTGTCTGGCACTCATAATCTGGGAAGATAGCAGACCTAAGCTGCAATGATGCCAGTCACCAGTGGATATCCCTACATGTCACTAAAGGCGTACCCATTCTAGCCATTCCCTCTCTGCAGTCACAGCCACTATCAGTGCCCTTTGACTGGCTATATTAGCAGGTGATTGCATACCAAGACCTGTCACTGAATCCCACACAAAACTAACAGTTAACCATGATGGCATGTGACACACATTCAGTTGCGATCTTGAGCCACTGTAAAATACTAAATGCGAATGACTGCACAAGACTATCCTTTGGAAAGTCTTCCATCCATGGGAAGTACAGTAGTGTCTGCACATTACACACAGTTGAGCCATTAATCATGTATATATGGACACAGGGATAAATGTAGCCTTTGGCTTTCAGTGGTCGATGAGATGTGGGGATCCATTCAATGTTATACATCATAAACAGACAGGTCTGTGATGTAACTCCCAGACTGTCATTGCCATAAGTGGCACTCATCACATCTATCTTTGTGTACAATGGCACCCTTGCTATTTTACTACACAGGCATATCCTACAACTGTAGCAGCCACACAGGTTCCATGGTACTGCAATACATACTGTAGATAACATGTCCTATGTAGTCCATATCATGACCGCACTTGTGTAGTCTGTGTCATAAATGCTTTGTAGGGGATGTGTACGGCTGCCATACAGGGAGATGTCAGATCCCACTGAGCATCTCCAGTGCATTCATGACAGGACTAACACATGTCTTACCTGACCTATGCACCTACACCATCACTATGTTATAAATACTACATGTTGGAGAGACAGATATGTCACACAAACAGTACACCCTATATGTAACAGGCCCTCCCATGCATGTGAAGCACACATCTGCTGTGACACACATCATGTTAAGGTTACACTATGGCATGCAGAACAAGACATGCACAGGTGTTGTCAGACAAATGTCTGTAATGGACACAGGAAATGTGAAGATGGGTCATCTCCAACACCACAACTTGTAGATGTGATAGCTCCCAACACCCTGGAGACACTAATCAAGGGTATCCTTTTCACAGATAAGGCATGCAGAACAAGACATTCACAGCTGTTGTCAGACAAATGTCTGTACTGGACACAGGAAATGTGAAGATGGGTCATCTCCAGCACCACAACTTGTAGATATGATAGCTCCCAACACCCTGGATACACTGATCAAGGCTATCAGACCTTTTCACAGATTAGGCATGCATGCATGCTGTTATACACATATGGAGTTATGGAGCCATGTGCCTATAGACCTGTACCTTACTGAGGACATATTTTTTCTGTGCAAACAGTCTATCCTGTGCTGTGATGTCTATGGATGTCTTGCCACTGTGTGTCCATAGGTGTGCCCAACAGAATACTGAAACAAAAACAGCTCCATGACACAACTTTCATTGTGTAATTATACAGCCATTACAACATCATACATCATAAGGTACACAAAATTATGTGGCTTAGTCATTACAGATGTCAGCATACAGTATCTGTCAGGAACCAGTACAAGTGGTATGGCTAATCAATGCATTATACAAGTACATGCTTATTTATATAGTCACCCTGTGCATCAGACACATATCTTCACTTCCCTACATCGATGATGAGAACGACAGAGATGTGGCACAGGTATCATCACTTTCACAGGGTGTTGTGTGGGGATGCAGGAGTCCTAGGTTTACCCAAAAGGTTGACAGCATGTGTGTGAGTCAGGAAGGGAAGCAGGCAAGGTGGACCCATATAACTGTGCTGTGTATGTCTGCATATCACCTGCATTTGACGGTGGTGTGTGAGTGAGTGGTTGTACACAGTTAAGCTCAGTGCTAGCCATACGTGTGTATATGTTGGACAGATTTAAAACATGAATGGTAGTGCTGACAGTTCACCATCTCTGGGCCTGAACATGGGAACTGGCTCTGCCAGGAGTTGCACTGGCACCTCCATGCCCAAGGTCAGAAGCGGTGATAGTACCTGATGGTGATGTCTGTCTGTTGGGACCATGTCCTCCATGGAAATTCCAAGGACTACAAGCCCATGGCCTGCCACATCTTGATGTTGACAGCACACTCCCCTCTGTAGTGCTGAATGTACTTCCACTATGACAGCTTGATTGTGCATGGCAACGTAGACTCTCAGCAGATGGGGTTGCTGACCAGTGTCCACAAGGCCAACACTCAACTCTAACCACATGTTCTAGCACAGACACTGTGTGTTCCAAGACAGATACTGTCTCAGCCCACCTTCTGTCCACTGCATCAGTTAACTTATCCAGGGTGTCACCAATCCGGTGGAGGCAATCACGGATGTCAGACTGCAAAATGCCAGAGGTACCTAAACAGGAGTGTTGCAGCAGTAAGATCATTATCCACACCTGTGTAATAGCTACAGGGTGCAATGTCCATGTTAGCACATAAGCCAGTAAAATACACTATACTATGGAGTATGCACATCTGTGCATATATAGAGTAGCAGACTATGGTATGTGGCATGTGTGCATACATGCCTTGCATTTGATGTTACATTACATATTGTACAGTAACACATGTAACTATGTGAAATATAGTTGTGTTTTATGTGCAGTAGTGACTTACCAGGCAACTCAAGGCTCGGTGGTTGAGAGACACCCACCTCCACAATACCAGCTAAAGCTTGTGGATGGAGGTCTGCAGGTGTCCCCAGGTTGGCCAGTAGCTCCTTGGTACATGTGAGTGGGGGCTGGGTGAGTGGCCCCCCCCACCTGTTGCCACTTGTTCCCAGGTGATTGCATTAGCACGCTGTTTCGCCCGTCTTATGAAGTCAGTGCAGTGTTGGTGCACCCGCTGACAGGTGCAATTATGACCGCAAACATCATTTACCTCTTGCAGAGTTCCTCCCACAGGGCGTGCCGCTGCTGTGCATCCTGTGGCACATGGCTGAAGAGCGTTGTGTGGTTGTTGAGGAGGTATGGGACGAGGACCTCATTCTTCATGCAGCTGTACACCAGCAGTCTGCTATGTGGCATACCTGGAAGACATAATAATGGAGACAGCTCACAGTAACTCACAGATAAGTACAGCAGTACAGCTGAACATACATGTATATCACATTTATTAAGATTACAAATACGTCTTTGCAAATCTACATGACACTAACACCACTGACATTTGTAAGTCACACACATTTGACACTTACTGATGATGTGATGTTATTGCCATATATGTGTGTGTCATGTGATGACATTACTCATACACCATGTGGATGTTGTCTTGACGTGGGCATGTGTGTGTGCCAGTACTGGTGTCTTTACCTATCAGCACATGCATGGATGTGTTCACATTAATGCAATTGACCTTAATGCTGTGTATATGTCACATATATAGTCATACATAGCCATTATTGATATGACATGTGAACTTGCAGACTTGCAAGCATGGATGTGTTTTGCCATATACATCTATGTGGCACTGTACAGCTGTGTAGCATCCTGCCATGTATTGCTTGTGTTGCACATGTGTAACACATGGGACAATAGCTAGCCTGATGGTATTTGTAGGGTTGGACATCAACTATAGCATGTATGGTCATAGTGATCTAGTAGGTTATATGCCCTGGGCCATTTATGAGCCTAGGCAGACAGGCTACCTAGCTGTAGGCAACAGACAAGTAAGTTTCAGTTTCCAGTTCAAGCAGTGCCACAGAACTGATCCACAGGGTTACTGATATATTTGTCATGCGGTCATCACACCATGTCACAGAGAGGGCCGATGAGCAGCTTCGCTGGACAGGGATGCATAGTATGGCAAAAGTATGTTAAGTGTATGGGACAGAGATCTGTCAGGCATGTTGTGATCCTTGTACTACAAAGGTGGATGTCCATGATGTATGTGTTTATTTGGGATCAGGATGTGTTAAGTGTAGCATGTCCAACACCTCTGGGATGGACATGACTTTATTCAGGGTAGGCTGCATGCTACATAGTGCAGCTAGGGATTGGGCAGGGCAGTGTAGGCCACCTACACATGGGCAATAACCCTTAAAGGAAATATGTGATCTATTATGGGTCACATAGGTGTCGAGTATGGCTGAGCAATTATTGCTATATTCCTGGATGGCACCCTGTCATGATTAGGGGTGCCACATACGACTACCTGTCTGGTGTGGTGAAGTAACTATGAAAGGAAAGTACTGCCCAGCTGCATCCCATACAGATGAAAATGCAATACTTAGCTGTCAGATTGTGGCAATAAATCACACACTACACATGTGACACACTAAGGTCCTTCTGTATGTTGAATGCAGCACACATTGCGTCAACTATTGCTCCTAATGCATAGTTATTTGCAAACATCAATAGGCTAATGCCTTCTGTGTTAGTCTGTGTGGTATAGATAACAAAGAGGGGGAGTACCAGGAATGACCTTTGTATTACTGTGGCTGGCACTGGTTTGATGTGTGTGTATTAGTCAGACACCTTCTGTAATGTTGGTTCTGCCAGCAGTCCAGTTGCCAACTACTCCTGTGACATAGGAATATACACCTAGTTTACTGAGTGTAGCTGGAACACAGTATAGGTGATGGTGTCCTACGACATGGCAAGGTCATGATATGCAGTGTGAATCGACCCTACTGTCATCTACATCTGTACCGAGTACATCAAATATGTTGATCATGGTTCATGGCCATACAGACCAGACTCAGCAAGGTAGTTGTGAATCATGGTTCATGGCCATACAGACCATACTCAGCAGGGTAGTTGTGAACTATGTCACATTATCAAAGGTGTCTCCCCCTTTGTGGGGTGTGATAACTGTTGTTGTGCATCATTTGGTGTGTACACAATCTGACATGGAGCTATGATTGAACATGATGTGTATGTGGATAGCTGATTGTTCTTACATTTGTGGAGGATTCATCCTGGGATGTTGACAGGTCCCATGAAAGCTGTATGTATGGCTTTAGAGAGTGCAGCTTGTACCTGCATAGTTGTTATTACAGGGGCCCTGCAGTGTACATGGATATATTACTAAGTGTACATGTTGTGGGGGTGGGAGTGGGTTTAGGTTCTCCAAGACCCTATCTGGATGAACGGGTGATATTTCTGTAGGTGCAGTACTTCCCAAGCCATAGTGCTGTGCAGCACGGCAGGTCTTGTTTTTGCCATTACGATTAATGACACAGCTATAGAATGCTCTGTGCTTGGCCTCATAATATGTGGCTGATTAGTTTTACAGTACCTTTGTGTGGTTTTATATGGTGTATCTGCATCTTACTGAGGCTGACTAGGCCATGTGTGTTCACTCTTGCAACAGTTACTACCTTCTGTGGTACAGTTTAAAGCATGGTACAACCAGTTTGCCTTCCTGATTGTGTTGATTTGAATCCTGGTTCTGTTTCAATGGCACGCTCACTGCACATATGTGACTGATTACAGTTAATTTGTGTAGGATTCAGCATTTGCACATGCATAGTCTATCTGCATGGGTGCCATGACAGTCACCACTCTGCTCTTAGGAAACATAACATTGGCATTGTAGACTAACTATGTGTAGCATACTGTTAGCCCTGTTTTGTGTGACTACTGTAATCCAGGTCAGTGGGGTCGATGGAATCCAACATGCATTGAGCGCAGGTGTTTGCACATGAGGAGTCTTCACAGTTCATAATGGCAAAGTTGAGAGTAGCCATTATTATGGTTCCGTCTCAGACCTAATCTTCCCCATTACAGCACATTATGACAGTTGGGAAGTCTGCGGCCTGGTGGGTGATCTGTCTCAAGGTGCATTTTGAATTCCACTTTGGCACAAAGGTAGTTGCTCAGCATAATGCATCTGAAGTTATGCAAGTGCAACTAGTGTAGGGGTGTACATATCCTTCAGGTATATGGACACACCTGCGGCCCATGTGTTCTAATAAAGGATAATGAGCAAGAGGTGAGGAAAGTGTTACAACATGGTCATGCAGGTGTGCTCTCCAGAGCATTGAAACATGTCTCAGCCACTGCACAGATATGTTCTCCATGTTAGGGATTGACATATGTGTGTCCGTATAGTGTTTCTGGTATGTATTATTGTGTAGTGAGACCCGCAGTTTATTGCTTGGCTGTCCCTGTAACAGCAGTAGACCTTCACTTGAACCATGCATGTTGAAGACACTATAGGGGAAGCATGAGCCCTAGGCATTATCCAGATTCCCAGAGGTGACAGGTGCAGGCCCTGTCTGGCAAAGCATCATAGTCTGTCAACCATGTTATCCCAAGACGACAGATACTGGATACCCTCTGACTTGCACCACTACACTAGACAATTGTGGAATACAATCCTTTTGTCCCTGTATAGCAGTATCATTCTGGCCAATAGCAGAATGCTACCCAGGCCTTGGGACATACCTGCATGGGCTACAAGACCTGACAGTTCGTACATGTGTTTCCATGCAGTCCAGGCTACTGAATCACAGGTCCTGCACAACAACATGGAATATGCCAGAGCCATGTGTATAGTTCAAAAGGTGGTCTGAGTGTATGGGTATGTGGCTAATAACGGCAAACAGGCAGCTGACAGTATGTATGCTCTCATATAGGTTGGTGTGTAACATAGTGCTAGAGTTTGCATTCACAAATAAGTACTGTTGGGCATGTTTCCAGTCACGTGTTCTGAGGTGTGGTACAATTATGCAAACTATGTCATACAGTTTGTGTATTTCGGTGTCTGTCTCTTCCTGCTTGGGGGGTCACTTGTTTGGCCAGATACTTAGATGCATCTGTGAATGTGTGTAATTTCTGGTAGTCTGTGTGGGTGTCCTTACTGTGTTCTGGTAAGGGTAGGTGTTGGTTGTGTTGATGAGCTGCATGTGTTAACCTACACCTCATAACTGTCCAGTCCAGTCATGGCTGTAAACTAGGCTGCCTTCCAGCTTACCCCTGTAGCTGCATCCCAAACAATGTTTGGGGTGTGGTGTTAGGTGGGTTTGGCAGTGTACATGGCATAGAGATTACATTCCCCGAGGATGGCCACATACACAAAGCTGACATTAGTAAATACAAGTAGCTGACTAGTGGACATGCCTGTACGAGCATTCAGTACAACAAGTACCAAGTACTGTATTCCGTTTACGTATTGCTTATGAAGATGTTTTAGACAGTGATGCTCACATGTAAATATTTGTGTTATCGACATGACAACACTGGCTATTACGGAAACATTGTAGCTGCCTTTAGCAGCAATCCTCCTCTGAGGAGCACATCACATCCTGCTAGTTGATTACAGATGATGCAAGTGTCTACAGGTCTGTTTCCTTCTCTGGGTATATACTCACATATCCACCAGGATCATGAGCTCTGTTGGGCACAGGCACCCACTCTCCAAACAGAGTCATGTATCAATAGACTCTGATGCCAATATCAACATGATCAGGATATAATCAGATAGTGTGAGTCATCACCTATGAAGCAGCTATTACACATGGGCAGCTGTCTCCTACATCTTACACTCCTACTGCAGATGTTACACTGGAGTTAAAGATTATATGCAACCTGTTTCATTACCAGTGCTGTGCACTACCTTACATACAGTATGTGCAAGTGGCTGTTAGGTTGGCAATGTGAGGTTGGGCTACACAAACCTGGTAGTTTAACCAGTGTGTCTGTACCGATATCCACTCTACCTAGGTGTGCAAATAGCCATTTGGCCCAGCCCTGTAGCAAGGATCACTACACATTTATATAACATGCACACATGCACAGCTATTATTGCTTGCAAATGATACTAGAGAGGTCCAGCCCTGTAATAAGGGTCACTACACATTTGCATAGCTTGTACACATGCACCGCTGTTATTGCTTGCAAACGATACTTGAGAGGTGGATATTACATGTGTTATGTGCATGGATAGTAACCTGGCTCTTCCAATTATCTTTGCTATCATGATGCTAAGCTGTCAGATGAATACAAATGATATGTATCCTGTCATTAAGTACTGTAATTGCCAATAGACATAACTACTGTTTGCATAACATAACAGAACTGCTATGTAGAATAGAATACAGATCTGCCTAGAATGCTGTAAATTACACAGTTATTGGCACAATATCCCACAATGCACACCATATTAGCATGGTAAGCCCACCTTTAACATTTTCATCTTACTTATACACCCATACAAATGTCGACTGTTACAGTATATCGACATATACTATCCCCTGTTATAGCACATACTTGTTGGACCAATCCTGAGAATGACAGTGGCTGGAAATGAATTGGTGGGATCCAAGCCCATATCATCCCTTGTGGTGTATGCAGAGTTTGCCGTGTGACCTACAGCAGTACACACATAGAATACTACAAGCATTACTACTGCTCAACAATACATCTCTACAAGATAGCTATTTCCACTATATGCATTGATTACACTGTAATTCTTACAGTACAGGTACTACATACACAGACATACTATGTTATACATACCTTCTTAGTAATCAGAGGTGTTATTGACTAGTATAATACTTGTTTTCAGTTCGTCTTTCAGTGTTTTGTACTCTCCTACAGGTAGATACAGATGGTTTGAATGTATGACAAGGCAACCTTTTATAGTTACAGATCAGTAACGTGCGCTATTCCGATGACCAATTGGTGTTCCTAAGTAGCTAATTACATGCACATTAGCTGTGCTGCTACTGCCTTAGCCAATACCATGGCTACAGTGGAGTATTATTGAGTACTCCACTTGGGCATTGTCCCTTTGCCTTACTTGTGAGGAAGACAGCCTGGAAGTGTTGTTTGGAATCTATTGCAACAGCTGTATGGAGACGAACAGTAATATATTGTGTGTAATGCCTAGATGATTTTGGTCTAAATGTGAGAACTGCTGTTATATTCCTGAACATTGCTGCTTGTGCAGGGTTTGTCTATACCTAATAATTCTGCATATGTTTCAGTCTGGCCAGGTTGTTTGACCAGCTCAAGGCTGCATAGCTATGCATATAATATTAGGGGGTTTACAGTGTGCTTACCAGCCATATTTAGTTTGCTGTTAGTGTATCATACTGTGCTGATAATCAGTACTCGGTAACACTTCCTGGTGTATGAGCCTTTCAACCCTCTGAAACGGGATTAGTTCCTACAAACCCTGTCACATCAGCAGCTGTTCAATTGTTTAATGGCAACTATTTCACATAGGGCCATGTTAGTGTGTCTGTGTCCAGGTATGTTAAGGTTTCAGCAGATGTTGCACAGTAGTTGAATAATTGGTTATGGTATGACAGTATGTATTGATGTAATTATTTTGGTTGTGGGGTAGATGTTGGTGGGTGTACATAGCACACTTTTATTTGGGTACATGGCGGGTTGTCCTATTTCAACACATTCCTCCCTTTTGTGTTTTAACCTGTCTGCATACACCTGGGATAGGTACATCCCAGGTAGCTTAGTGTTAGCTTACTCTGAGGGTGGAGTACATGGTTGCGGGTTCTACTCCTGGAAAGTGTTATTTTACCCCTCAAAGTAGGCACTGGTAGGAAAAGTGTGAATAACGCACATTTACATGGTTGCAAGCAGGTTTGCCCGTGGCCTGCGTGACGTTAAGCAAAGGTTAAACTTGTGAAGCGCTTCTCCATTTACCGTGTTTCAGCACAGCTTACCTTTGCGCAAACCCGTGGAAACCCACTTATAACTGCTTAAGAGTGCTTTAATCCATCTGCATCCAACAGCCCTTATTCTGGCCCTCAAAATAACCTAACAGCCCTTGAACCCAGGACCATGAATGCCACAGTCACTGACTTTACCACTAAGGCATCTAAGATATGTACAAATGTTATGGTGTTTAGAATATACATTGTACTACAGACATTCCTCACTACTGAAAACAAATGTGACAGTCAGTTGGTGTACATATGTCTGATACATGTTAATTTTCATATGTTTGTGAAATTAGGTGTTGCAATGTGACATGACAGGGTGTATTAGGAATGAGAAAGGTTCTTGCTTTGTGTCCTTTTTATATTGTCCCCATACTCCATGTATACCCCTCTAGTTCACTTATTGGACATCCGACCCAGGCCGTCCTTGATGCATGATTGCATTACCCATCATTCCTCCCCCACCCCAATCTTCACATGCACAACAATGACCCCTTCTATGGTGAATTAGGTTAATATTAATTGTTATAATACCAGAGCTGCATGCGTTTTGTGTACCCTCCAATTCCTTTGGAGTGCGTCTGTGTCATGAAGTGTGTTCATAGATGTTTATATATATGGCTATTGATGTAACTGTGTAATATATGTAGATATATATATATATATATATATATATATATATATATATATATATATATATATATATATATATATATATATATATATATATATATATATATATATATATATATATATATATATTGTATTAGTTTGTAACAGTAATACATATGTAGAATGGAATGTGTTTGTTCACAAACTACAATACATTACAATGTACTGTACATATATACACAAAGTGACTGTCTCATCTGTGATCATTACAGTGAAATTCATATGGTATAAGGTGTAGTCTCAAGACCATGAAACATGTATACACCTCGGATGGCTTAGTGGTAAGTCCCATGACTATAATGTACGTGGTCCAGGGTTCAACACCTGCGATGCTTTACAAATGTTTTTTACTGCAGAATAATGCTTATTTAAGCAGTTGTAAGCATGTTTAAAAGTGTTTGTGTGATATTATAGCAGTGGTTAAACACTTTTAAACAAACTTTGTAACGTATAACCTGTGCGTGCAAACACGGCCACATCAGCTAACTAGTCAGGATATATACATGTTAGTGAAGTAACATCTCACTATCTGCTGACATAACATTAAATTCTCTGTTGACTGTATTCTCCAGCCCACATGGGTTTATATGGGTGTTCCGAATGTTTATTATACAGACGATTACTACCTATATATGCACGCTGTGGTTAATGTATACTTTTGCACATAATAAACATCCCTGCCTTTATCGGGATTGTAACCTTGAATGCACAGATACTATGCATATGCTGTAACCATTACACTGTTGACATTAATGCTGCTTCCGCCTGTTTCCTATTTAGATGATTTCTATGTGTAAGCTAGGCTAAGCAAAGGGCGGAAGGCCTACAAACTCACTGAGCTTCACGTACTCTTGAAATAACATATAAGAAATGTACTGTGAGACAATACATTACATTCCTAACTACATTAAGCATAGCCCCTCGCTGACACACTTCAAGGGAAACCTTGTTGTGTGAATGGGTAACAGACTATAAACCCCTGGGATCATGTGTCCCAGAACCATACAGCCAACGGGTGGGGAGGCTGTCCAGTTTGATAGCTGCGAGGCCTGTTGTGGGAATTAAATGGTGTTGAATTGTCACATTAACATGCCCTCCTTAGATCATTACATGCCACTATCACCCTCCACAACCGCAGTCTTCAACAGCTTCCAGGAACTCTGCCTAGAATTGCTTCATTGGCTATGCTTGACAGAGGCTCAGTTACTTCATCAATGGTGCGGGGAAAGCCAACACACTGTAGCTATGCGTCTAATTGCCCTTGGGCAGATAGGTAGCAGGCTATCGGTGAACCTCTAATGTGCAGGCCATCACAGCCATAATATGTGAATAAACAGACCTTCAGATCACAATATACAGTAAGAAATTGTCATGTAGTCAGGAAAGAGTTAAGTACAGCAAGAAAATAGAGAACACTGATACTTAGTCACTCCAAAAGCCTATCTTGGAAACTAGCAGACTTGTATAAGTTTAAGTATTGCTATTACTTACCAGTAGCCAAGGCTATTGGCGCCCCCATGGTGCCTTATTTAGGAGAGTCTGGAAGGTGAATACCAGCTATGTAAACAGCACAATAGCAGATTCAAAAAGGGTTATGCTACTCAACACCAGGGGTTGTGATCACAACATGCATGCACTCACAGCACTCCTCAGGATGGACAACATCATCTGTGCAGTAACTGAAATCTGTCTTAAGGCTCCTGAGAGCACACCAGCACTACCAGACTACAACCCATACCACACATTTCAGCTACAGAACATGGACTGACAGGCAGGGAGGGGCTTTATCCATATTCATTAGGGATACCTACACCTCCAGGTTAGTGGGGCAGCATGATACCTCTGAGATCATCCATGTGCAGCTAACATCAGCCACAACTGCAATGTAAACTGTGGCCTGCTACGGATCACCCTCCATGACTCATGACTTCCACTCCGCCTACCTGGAGACAGTGGAGAACATGACAGTCCTAACGCACACTCTGGCATTGGTCGATGTCAACTACTCTACCATTAACTGGGAAACTTACTCCAGTACTCACTTACAGGCCCAGTACTTCCTGGAATGTATCACCTCACATGCCCTGTATCAGCTGGTAACCACCCTAATGTGGGGTGGAAACTACTAGAAGTGGTCATCACCAACATGGGCAACAGGTACACCACAGCAGAGGTTAACCGGTCACTGGTTAGATCTGACCATGAACCATTCACTGTTTCCAAACCCAAGCATCTCCCCCACCCATGGATACCACAGTGTATACTTTTCCTACAGCTAAATTTACACTACTAGTGACAGGGGTGGGGGTTTCACAGCCCCCACGCTAAGTGGAAACACTGCTCAAGATACAGACAGATTTACAAATGCAGTCTATAAGCATCTACACGGATATATGGATCATGCCATCACTGGTAAACCAAGACTCACCCCTCCTAGACAAGGACACTGGTCTGGTGGACCTCTGCAATAAACAGGCTATACTACAGAAGTAGGACAGTGTTCCAGACATACAGCAAATTCCACGAAGGGCAGACATCCGTGACCACTATTAGTATGTTACGTAGGTCCCTCATGACATCATCCAAGGCTAACATTAGCAGGAGAATACATATGGATTCGAAAGATAACCACAAAGCCTTCTTTGGCTATGTCAAGAATCTATGTGGTGACACACAGATTTGCACTGTGCCGGTGAAATATAGCACAAAATATGCTGACCCTACTGATATCACCAACATCCTTGCAGACACATTCATTGCATAGTTCATCCCCTAAAGAGCCCACAACACTACCCAAAAGGTACAGTATCCCACACATCAGAGACACACAGGTGGAAATGGCCCTCTCTAACAGCAGAACACAGCATCAATGGAGGCAGATGTTGTCCCAGACTTCATCTTGCAATCTGTACAAGACAACCTGACCCCACCTAATTAAGGTTTCCTACCTCAGCCTCTCCACAGGCTACATGCCAATACAATGGTGCGTGGCAATGGTTATTCCACTCCATCAAGGTGGAATCCCAACTGACCATGGTAACTATCACCCCATAAGCCTGACTAGCCTGGTATGCAATCCTCATATCAGTCATTAACAAAGACATCGGTAATCTCCGAACACGTGACCCAACCCAGGTCAGCTTGGTTGAGTGCAGTTTATGCCTACTGAACCTGTTTGACATCTTACATACAGTTACCAAGATGTTAGATGACAGGGGAGGTGGTTCACACAAACTACCTGGACCATGCCAAAACTTTTGACACGATGCACCACTCAGGTATTATTGATAAATCAGCCTGCACATACACCCATACCTCACAGGTTGGGTTGCCAACGGGCTTACACACAGAACCCACATGGTACGACTAGTGGTCTCCAGGTCCAACTCTTGACCAGTCATGACTGGTGGACTCAGTCCTGGGAGCCGTACTGTTTGGCATATACGTCTCAGAGGTACAGGCAAACACAGGTGGACTACAGCAGACCATGTTTGGCAATGACTGCAAACTGGGAGCCATGACTGATAATCCCACTGACACAGATATCCCTCAAGGGGCCTCACGGAGAACATCACAGGGTGCCAACAACATGGCTTCCAGCCAAGTGCCAGTAACTGCATGGTCATTCCATTGTGGAAATGGCACCCACATATTAACACATAAGTGGCAGCCACTTTAATGCGGGTGAAATAATGGGGTATCTGGGGACTAAGGTAGATAGTGATCTCCCCTTTGACAATCATATCTCCACAGTAGTTAGGACATCCTTCTATGTAGGCCATCTGATTACTAAAGAATTCCCATCTAGACATACTGGGGTTATAGTGCCCCTTTACTCATCACTCATCAGTCCCATCATAGTGTATAATAACCCATGTGGGATGTACCTCAGAAGATACTTCCAACAGCTGGGGGGTCCACGAATGTACCTCGCCAAGGGGAATACTGGCCTCCAACATATGGCCTATGCAGCCAGACTGAATAAACTCCTGCTTTACTCAGTGGCATCTTGTTTACCCAGAGATGATCTCCACTGGCCAACATAGCCATGTCAAACTCAGGCTTGATGGATATGCTCCACCTATGGGAATCCATGTCACAGAGAGCCACACACTGTAGTGAGCTGAACCTTGCCACAACAATAACTGGAAGATGCTGGAGGGACAGCTTCCTATCACAGACACTCCCCGTACTTTGGAACAACATCCCTAACTACATTATACAGAGCCCCTCACTAACACTCTGCAAGAGAAACCTTAAAGAGTGGATGGGGAACAGTAGATGCACCCCAGGGATCCCACCATTGGCTCTGCTCCACAGATGGACAAATATGGTGGCAAAAGCTGACACATTTTGGCTGGGCTTATGAATGGCCTCTGGCAGTTGGCCAAGTACCTACCTATGAATATATACATACAGTATCTGCATATGCTGATAGCTTAATTTACTGTTCAGGTTTTGACTTACCTTGTGCCAATGGCAGTTGTGTGTGCAATAGTTGAGGGTTGCCTATGTTGGATGCACACAGTAGACTGCCTATACATGACAATTTATAGGTAGTCTTGTGTGTGTGCCATCCATTTTTACTGTGTGTGCAGGTGGAGAAAGGTGTCAGTCACTAGGTGCCTACACTGTCAGTGTGTGTGCTATACATTCCCTATTTGCCAAGGCATGGGCATACTGGGCATGCTTCCATCTGCCTATTGGGGCTAGCTCAGGGTGCTTGTGGTCTGAGTACCTCTGTGCCTGTGGGGCTCTTGGCAATGGTGGTGGGCTGTGAGGGCCTTCACCATTCTATCCCTGCTGCAGCTGTTTCCGCAGGACCATATTGTGTAGCATGGCACACACTATGAAGATGTGGGCAAGGGCATGGAGAGAACTGCAAGGCTCCACCAGATATGTTCAAGTAATGGAACCGTGACTTCAGCATCCCAAACACATGCTCTATGATGATTCTGGTTTGTGCGTGTGCCTCATTATGGCATTCCTGCATGGGTGTGTGTGCATTTCTGATGGGAGTCATCATCCACGGTTCCAGTGAATAGCCAGCATCCCCCACCAGGTAGCCATTTGGAATGTCCCCCCTGGCAAATAACCAATACAGCTATGAGGCATGCCAGATGTAGGAGTCGTGATAGCTTCAAGGGCTGCCAGAACACAAATCCATGATAATGCCCTGGGCATTGCACATGACCTGGCAGTTTATAGAGGAGTATCCCTTGTGGTTTATGTAGTGCCTATCCTGCTCACCGGATGGTGACTTGATGTGTATGTGTGTGCAGTCTATTGCACCCAGTACCTCCAGGTATTCTGTCACATGGTGGAAGAGATGCATATTGCCGGCCAACTCCTATTGCATTCGGGCGAAGTATATGTGCTCATTGGCATGTGGTAACATGGCATCCAGGAACTGGTGTAGTACCCTGGATGCTGATGCCTGTGAGATCCCCATGATATCCCCAGTTGGTCTTTGAAAGGTACCTGTAACTAGTATTCTCAGGCTTACACATACCTTCGTATCCACTAGGATGGGTTTCCCTCTGTTTGTTCTGGCTCTGAGGCATGGCCGGCACACCTCCACAAGTTGCTGTAGGATGTCCCTGCGTACCCTATAATGCTCTATTATCTTCAGATCATGTAGTCCCTGGTAGGTTACCCTGGGTCTGAACACTCTCCTCCTTCTCTGGTGCCTGTGGTGGTCGTGTGCATCATCCTCCACACCACCTTCAGTCTCCCACACATGCTGGTGGATAAAAGCTATGGCAGCCCCTAACATGTCCATAATAAAAGTTCCCTGTCTGTATACACCACTGGTGCAGAGTGTATGGGAATACACAAATGTGTGTGAGGTGCTTTCACACTTTATAGTATTGTGCTATGGATGTTGCTGATGTTAGAGGGTGTATATGAGCTATTCCAGCTGCAGCGTGTCTTAATTATGTATTTTTCAATGAGTACTGCAAGTGTGGGGCCTTTACTTTGGAGATCTACTTGCCTACCTTGATTACTTTGTTGCCCTTTAATTCACTTTTAGACCTGGACCTCCCATTATCAGGCATTCATCCGCCTGCCGCCTTTCTTGTTTTGTACTTTCCCTACTCAGTCATGGGAAAATGTGTCTTGTAGCTGATATACTGCATATCAACTTTGTTCTGCTTTGACACTTTATTGTTTTCTTTGCAGTACAGCCTCTCCCCTTCCCTGTTCTGCAGGTAGTTGCTTGGAGCCTTGTTAGCTGTTGCCAATGGCCTCCTCTAGGCTCCTTAGGTGTTAATTAGTAATTTGTACGCCAATTTCACAGCTGCAGCATTTCCTTAATTTTTTCCTATATCCTTTCTGTTTCAGCTGCAGTGCGTGCAGCGTATACCCATTTACAGGGTTTACACGCGTTTTCATCTCCGTTCACATGCATACTCGGTTACCTTGTGTACTCTCAGCTAAGAATAGCTATGGCCATTTCGACACACCCCTATCCTGCAGCTTTGCCTAGCTAGGGGCAGACTGGTTTAGCAATGCTCCAATGTGCTTACAGCAATGGTGACACATCCCTCTTTTGATGTCATCTTTATCTCAAGGGCACACCTCGGTGTTATAATGCTACGCTGTGAGGTGCATCCTTACACCAGCAGGGAATCTGCGATTCACTATTACTCCTCTCATTTGCATGGCATTGCCTACTAATTCCTAGCTACTGTGCATAACATTGTCCCTGCCCCTTAGCAACCCTTGCGCCATAAATATGGTGTGGCATGCCTGCCATTGACTATTATGGGGAAATCGTGATATGTGTTTCATTGTGGTTTTATTCTATATTTTTATATATTCCTTGCAATCCCCTTTGAGCACCGCTGCCCTGTGCTTCCACTCCGCGATAGTGCGCCTATATATATTAAATGCTAATTTTATATTCTATACATGTTTTTTATGGCAATGGCTATATATTTAGCCATTTAGCATATATTTAATGTGTTTGGTCAGCTGTCATGGCTCTGATTTTATGTTTGCAAAAATGTAAACCATTTTCTATGGTTTAAATTTTTGCATGCTTACACTATGCCTGCACCACTTCCTGAATCGCTACATACCTTCATTTGTATGCTACACTGCTGCACATGGGGTAATTAGCATACAAGGCTCGGGAGTTGTGCGGGCGTAGCATACGCAGGTAGTGCACGTGGAAACAGGTCTTAGCTGAATCGCTCAGCGGCCATCTTTGGTGTTAGAACGCCAACACTGCACCTGCACCTGGCGCAAGCTTCATGAATCCCAGGGACTGTGTTTACTGTGACTTATAAGATTCCATTAGGACCTAAAACTTAATGAATACTACCACTATAAAAAATAGTTTGTGCTGAAAAGTTTGCCAATTATACTTCTTTCATAATCCCTATGGTTCAAGAGATATGAACATTTGTTTGAAATGTGAGGACATAATTTCATTCTTTCAAAAGACTTAGGCTTCTCCCATTGAAAGTTACAGTGCAAACTTTCTGAGCTTCAATGGAGTGAATGATTTAACAGCAAACCAGTATGAATTAATCCACAAGGCCAACAAAACAGTTAGTATAACAAAATATGTTAATATTAAATCATAATAATAAATAAAGATAATAAATTAAAGAAGATAAGAAGT
Source organism: Protopterus annectens (assembly GCF_019279795.1). NCBI lineage: Eukaryota > Metazoa > Chordata > Ceratodontiformes > Protopteridae > Protopterus > Protopterus annectens. The sequence goes on from NC_056735.1 coordinate 1,914,620,649, forward strand.
GGGGAGAGAGAGAAAAACATACCATTAGTTACCTCACAAGTAATATTACTACACAGAGAACAACTACAAACTTCTACAGGTATGCAGTGTCAGTTGTGAGTACAGTGACTACAATTCTTCTATAGCTGATGCACCACATACATTCCTCTCAAGCTGTTAGCATGGACAGAATGGGCCAAGCAGTAACAAATGCAGGTGCACAACTACACAGAACAGTTTCACATAATGTGGACTTACATAACTACCAAAGAGTTATGTAAATGGATTTGAAATATATATAGCATTCCATGTAATCATTTTTGTGGTAATCATGGAACAGACAGATAAAGCAGTTGTAATTGCTTTACAAAAAATCAAGACAGTTGAGAGGCATGTTTGTGTACATTAAGTAAACTAGACAGGCGTCATTCTCTATTTTTCAGGCATGGGTGTAAAACCCAGTAGCTCTGACTGCAGGGTTCTTCTGCAAATAATGTAACAAATTACTGCAGCAATTTAGAACAGACATGCAATGACTACAGCCCTATTGCAAATATTAAGACACATTCATTTAGGAACCTCCAATGCTGCTTATCACTTTGTTGGTATTGCTGGTAATTATCTATGAAATCTACACACACTGTCTGCTCATAAGGTGAGCAACCTCAGCCATATACCTTTTGTTCTTGGCGTGGAAGAAAACTTGAGCATTATGTGACTTATATTGGCTGGAGACAACCTTGAACCATACTATTAGCTGAGAAAGACATTTTACAGGACATTTATTTTGCATTGTAGAGCTATTATAGTTTTACACTTGACTGCAGTGACAGTAGAACACACATACGATGATTATAGCTATATTGTTAAGCCAGATTTATTTAGGAAATCACAATGCTGCTTAACACTTTAATGGTATTGCTGATATACTTTTGTTCCTGGAGTGGAAGAAAATGAGCGCACTATGTGACTGTAACTGGCCTGGAGACAACCTTGGGACATACTATTAGTTGAGAAAACATTTTACAGGACATTTCTTTTGCATTTTAGGGCTACTACAGTTATACACTTGACTGCAGTGACAGTAGAATACACTTGCAATGAATACAGATGTACTGCAAATATTAAGATAGGTTTATTTAGGAAACCACAATACTGCTTAACACTTTACTGCTATTGCTGATTGTTAAATAAAATTAATAATTCAATACACAGGAGGTTCAGATTCAAAAGTTTACTAGTGTACACCAGGAGGCAAAAAACCATACAAGTACAGAATTTTGTCTGACATGAAACAGGAAGCACACAATTTTATATAGGTTTAACATTTAAGCTATACCCACCTTACTGACGTGATATGTCACGGGGCATCTACATCACTTTAGCTTACAAGCCTCTATTCTTTTAATCTGCTGATGCAGTATGTTTTAAAAAACTTTTCCTCTAGATACAATATGGCCTTGCTATCAAGCTGGTCAGTCATAATGTCTTTCTGTAAAGTTACTTATTCAAGGTTTCATATCAGTTTGAATACAATAGCAGATTCAGTCTTTAACATACATATTTGTTCACTGTTTCACTTTCTTTACCAGCTGTGTTTTTATCTCACAAGGACAAGTTACTTCATGCAGGAAGAGAAGATTTCATTATTGACAAGGACTAGTTATCTCATCAGGAAGGAGCGGAAGATTTACACATTTAATTTCCTGACCCAGCAGATAATCACTTATGAAAAGCATAAACATTAAGCTTGCTGAGCTGGCAGCTGCCAGGGTCAGGGGTCAAAGCACACTGCAGTTTCAGAAGCTACTTGCATTTACACATGAATTTATCCCTTCTGTTATATGATTAATAGAATAAAATGCATTATAAACTACCTTGCTTCTAAACTAGCATTTCACATATATTTAAATACATATTTTTCTAACATTTCCCCCCTATTGATACTTTTTATTCTATTTTTTTGAAGTATGCATAGTGTTATTTCATCTCCTAACCTTTTCCACTTAGGATTTTCAGCTAGGTGAGTCATTCAATCTATACTTCAGAAAACGTGTCATCTGAAATCAGTATTTCAATTTCAATATCTTGGTAGAAAGTTTCAGTAACAGATACATCAACAAAATCTTTGATTAATCTTTTCATGCAGGGAATTCCACAGCAAACACATGCGCCTATTAGGAGTATACCCACACAAATAGCAATTAGAATGTTCATTAGGATGGAACCCCACCCCCAAACAGATTCTGGAAAAAGTTTATCAGTGGGTTTGGGCCTGGTTCAGTCATGGCTGATACTTGCTGAATTACCTCTAGGTGATTATTTATCTTGTGACGATTGTCAGGTATATAAGCACAGCATTCTTCTTTGATAAGCGCACACGTACCACCTCTCGCCGCTAGGGTGAAGTCAAGAGCCATCCGATTTTGTAGCACAACAGTTCTCATTGCATTCAGATCATCAGTCACTAGTTCTAGGGCGGAAAAAGTTGCATTACTCATTACTTCGAGAAGTTTTGACAACTTCCTCAGCTCCCAGATCGATTTGACTGCTCCATAGGCTGGTAATATTCCTGCCCAGGATATAACACTGTCACTCAAGTCCATATGAGTCAATTCGCTTTTGTCTTTTACTGAATTATGGTCTTTCCAACCAGCTTCGATCTTCCCAACTGGATTCACAGGTTTCTTAACTGGACCTTCGGGCTTTCGAGCTGTTTCTCTTACATTTCATATCTTACCCAAAGGTAATTCTGCAGTATGTCTTATTGCCGGAACCAAGTAACCCAAAAAACAACTGCCGGGCCAATTCTCAGGTAACCATTTATATGCCTTTTTCCCACAAATAAAATAACAGTTTTCTACTTTAGTACTAATACGCATCAGCCCTGCATGAAACATTTTTTGATCTATAACTGACAATTGTTTAAACAAAACTGGATTCTTTTGAATGTCACTTATAGTTGTTTTCAATGAGTTTAAATACTAGTCATAATTAGTATTGCAAAAAGTATTGCCATTACTATTCTTAATATAACATTTGTAAGATATGGTTATATTGCAATTGCTCCAGCCCACCTGGAGAGTGTCATTTTTGTAGAAACATACAACTCCTTTTTGTGTGACAGGTAAAAATAAAGCTATTTTGTCCTGTGATCTCACAGTTCCTGTGTCAAAAAGTAAATTCTCCCAAGTCTCATTTATCCCCAAAGGGACAGCAGACATTATCAGTCTTCCATATGCTGTTGGTATAGCTGTACAAACCCAGCAATTTGAAATGTTCATAGTCTCTGCATACACACATTTCATGGCTAGGTATGTGTTAAAATTTGGATGCCAGTCTATAGACGTCTCATCATGCCTTTTCACTTTCACTTGCGTAGTTGTTTGTAGGATAAACCACAACAAGAGGAAAATTGTCACAATTACAGTTAATAAATGTACACACAACAAAATGATTATGCAACATCTCTGGGGTTGCTCTAAACTTCTATTCGCTTTGTTTTTGGCCATCTCGGTCTGGTCGTATATCAGTCAGAAAGTTTTTATCAAGTTGAAAGTTCTTTACCAGTTTACAATGCATCAAATGAACCCAGGACGTCCTCTCAGCCACTCTGACTGCAGTAGGCATTGCCAACAGAACCTGGTACGGTCCCTCCCACTTTGGACTCGCCCAATTCTTCCTTTTCGTTACTTTCAGCCAGACGTATGTCCCAGGAGCCAAGTCTGGTCTGTTCCTTATCTGAAAAAGAGTTAAACTGCAAAACAGATTTATTCATTAACAATTTCTTCATATACTCTGCTAACGAACTGTTAGTCTCTTGTTCTGCAGGCATGAGAGCTTTCCACTGAGGCACATAATATGCTCTCCCAAAAATCATTTCAAAGGGAGTCAAACCCTTTACATTTGGAACCGTTCTCATACTCAGCAGTGCTAAAGGCAGACAGTATATCCAATTCTTTTGGGTCTCCTCTACTAGCTTCCTTAACTTGTTCTTTAGGGTACCATTGTACCTTTCCACCAGTCCTGCTGACTGTGGGCGGTAAGCACAATGGTTCTTCAAGGAGATACCAAAAAATCTCCCAAGTTGGTGAATCATTTGATTCACAAAATGTGTGCCATTTTCACTATAAATCCTTTCAGGAATGCCAAATCTAGGGATTAGTTCTTTTATCAGGGCTTTTGCCACTGTTGCTGCATCTGGATTTTTGGTTGGAAAAGCTTCTACCCATTTAGAAAACATGTCTACAATAACTAAACAAAACTTCTTGCCTTCACATTTATTCAATTCTATGAAATCCATACAGATAGTATGGAAGGGGTATGGTGGTATAGGAAAACTTCCTTGCTTGGTTTTAAATGCTCCTTGTGTATGGTGCTTGTTCAGTGGCGGCTGGTGACTTCAAATCAAAGGGGGGCTGCAGGGGATAGCTGAATGGGTGGGGTCAATAGGAAGAGGTGTGGCCAACTAGAAAGGGGAGGAGCTATGCTCAAAACCACAAAAACTAACTTTAATTAAATATGCTGCCATGGGTGCCAAACCCTCATTATGAGAGTCCAATCAAAACAAATGAAGTGTAAAAGAATAAAAATATTTAAATGCATTGGCTGCATGACAGCTTACTTAATATCTAGATGGAAACAAAAATGTTGTGAGGCATGAAAAAGTAAATTACTTTTTAAATACATTACGGGAATGCCAGTCAAAATCAAGTATAAGAAAAACAAGCAGCACTCAACTCAAACTACTTCTCCTTGCACTGCAGTTCTAACTATAATTTATATTCAGCTTTATTAAAGCACCCAGTAACATGCTGAAAGTAGCAATCTCTGTGATGCCCCCACTTGTAAAAATGTTTCTTTTCCAAAACAGACCTGCTGCCTGACAACTGTCTACTTGTTTCATGGGGAAAACACGATCAAAGTAAAAATGAAAAGCAAACAAGAAACAAGCTCAAGATACATTGCTTAAATTATTACTGTACAGGTTATGGACCACACATGAATGACATTCTGTTTAGTTTACTGGTAAAGCCCTCAGAGATCACTAGAAGTCTCCAACAAGTGTAATGAGCTTCTTAAAATAATGTAATCCTGTCCTTTACTACAAATACTGTCATATGCATTTCAATATCCAATGTTTATACATTATCTAGTTAAGTATTCTCTGCATGGCAACAACAGAAAGGCTTCAATGTTGGCGATTCTTTAACAGTATGCTTATTAAAGCTTACTTGCACGTTATGATCTCAGACAAGCTTACTTGATGGTCATTAAAGCATTGCTACTTAAAACACAGAGCAACAGGCACTTTGAGTAATAGCATAAATCAACAGTACAAAAATATGACAGAAACCAGACCATTCTGCAAAATCAAGAACAGATGAAAAGCCACTGTAGTACTTGTGTCTACCTTGTATGGGGGGATACACTGCACATTTACACTGCATAACTGCTCCCTCCTTTGCTTGGACACATCTAGAGTCACTACATGGGGGATTGGGGTGCAACAAGTATGTCACAATTTGAAATGGCTCTGGCTGACGGTGATTGGCACTAACACATTTGTCATACCTCTCACCCTCAGGGCAAGAAATCTGGGCAAAGCCATACATAGAAGTGGGACAAAGGCCCAAAAATAAGGACAATTTTTAAATATTGTTCTTATAAACTTAGAAAGATAATAGAATAGTAGGTCTTGCATAAGTATGAATTTTCTGAAGGATATGAAATCTGAAACTCAAATGCCTGTCATTATTTTCTAACTTCAGCCTTTAATGATTTACCACTAATTTGCCAAAAAAACACAATTTTATGAAAAATGGACCAAAATGTGATGCAACAATATAAAATAGCCACACAATACAGCTGGGAACCTGTCAAAGAAGGGACACTTTAATATTAGTACTGCTAACTTGAGTAGCTAACAACATAAGAGTCTACATGCATTTCTGAAATAAAAGTAATCTATAACTCTGATTATTACAGTTATTTCTTAATTGTAAACCCTCCATGTTTTCTTCCAAAACTGCTATTTTGCAGAGGGATTATTAGGGGAAGAGCAACATTTTGAGCCAAATTCAGGGACAGTTGCGAGGTTTGGCTATGCCTAATTCTATAAAGCAATTTGCATGTACCTCTCAACCTGTTAATGTAATAAATCTGGACAAGGCCAAATATATTGGGGGAACATATAAACAGTACTAAAAATTGCGCTTGTATAAACTGGGACAGTTGATAGAACAGGTCTTACTTTACATGCATTTTTCTGTAGGTTATGATGTCTGAAACTAGTGAGTCATTATTTAGTGACTTAATTCCTGAATGATTTGCCAGAAAACCACAAATTTTATGAGGAACAAACCAAAAATAAGAAGCAAAAAACCCATTCATTCTTTGAAAATCTGGACAGTTGGGAGATATAGTTCAGCTGGGGCTGTCTAAGTTTGCCGCCCTTCCCCCTCACAAAACCATGGTCGAATGAAGCCTCCCCCTGCAGCCATTCCAATGATTCATTACTTTGCTATTTCACTCCATTTACCATAAACACTAATGTGCATACTGATTTACTTCTATGATGATTTGAACTTCATTTGAAAGTTTTATTTTGCATTTTACAGCACAAACACTAAGACATCTGCTAAACAAACTTGGCATTAAAATTTCTCTGCCCTTGAAACTCACATTCATTGAAACAACATTAAAACCCACATTCAAAGAAAATACATTTTACCTGTGGCAGATAAAAATTAATTCTGGGCTGTTTTCAAATCATAGGCCCCTTGCATATGAAACATACATGTGCTCTTTGATACACCTTCCTATTGCTTTGAACATTTTTCCAGTAAACAATGAAACAAAACTGCCCAATTCAGAACATTTCCATCATAAAAGTCTACTCAAACTTCTACAGTCCACTATTATCAGTAAATATGCACAATTCTACAGTCCACCATTATCAGTAAATATGCACAATCTCTGAAGTAGTAAAAAAGTAATCTAAATAATTCCACGTTAAATAAATCTGTAATGAAGAGGTTGCTGTTAGCAGTCACCTTTATATTTCATCGAACAATAAAGTGTCTGATGCCCCTGAGGAATAAATTGCCTAAATTACATTAAAAATAAGCTAGTAATATTGCAATAGGAAATGGATGGCAAACTGATAACAGGCTCATAATTAGTATCTTAACTTTCAGTACGGCAGCATTCACCCCTTATGGGAGTAGAACCAACAATCTTCTGCATCAAAAGCAAGTACACAGCCTGTTGTGCTATTAGCACTAAACTTCTCTTCCCCTGCAGCTCTCAGCTCCTTGTAAAATCTGCTCAATACTCAACTGCATCTCAACTTTGCAGCACAAGAAGTCTGGAAAAAGCCAAATTTATTGGGGTGGGTCAAAAGGGCAAAAACCAAGGACACATTAAACATTGCTTGTATAATCTTGGAAAGCTGCTAGAATAAAATGCTGTGTTACCACCATACATTTTACTGCCAAAGTCCCTGTGCAAAAAAGAGTCAGAACAACATACCACTATGCCAAATCACCTGCTTTGTGAAAGAAAAATGCTGCGTTACCACCATACATTTTACAGACAAGGTCCGTGTGCAAAACAGTCAAGAGCAACATACCACTACGCCAAATCAGCTGTTTTGTGAACGGAAGGAAGACTGAAACTTAAATGGCTATCATTTAATGAATTCAGTTCTCACCATAGCTGTCAACCTCTTAGCACAAAACACCTGGACAAACCCAGTAATGAGGGAATACAGCCCTCAAACATATTCAGTGAATTCAGTTCTTGCCATAGCTGTCAACCTTAGCACAAAAAACCTGGACAAAGCCACTAACAGGGTATTACAGTCCCAAAAATAAGGAAAAATTTCAAATAGTCATCTTATAAACTTAAAAAATTGCTATAATCAAAGGTTGTGTTACTATATATTTATTGCTAGAATAAAAAGTTGTTTTACTATGTATTTTCTGAAGACTATGAAGTCTGAAATTCAAATGCCTGTCAATTTTACTTCTGATGAAACAAGAACAAATTTCAGCAGAGGCCCAGGGAGAAATACTGTAGACACGTCTTTGTAAAATGGCAGGACACCAGAACAAATTCACACAAACACAGAGGTAAGATGCAGACTCCACAAAGAAGGCACCCCAGCCAAGGATCAAACCACAAATCCTATAGCTGTGACTCTGAGGCACCAATACTGCCACTGCACCATCAACTATGTAAGAAATTAAACATTCAGAAACCTGAAGTCTGAAATTCAAATGCCTGTCAATTTTATTTAACATTTGTTAATCAGGACAGTCTGACTTGGAACAAAAAAACAATTTTCAGCAGAGGCCCAGGAAGGAATAATGCAGACATGTCTTTGTAACATGGGAGGACACAAAAGCAAACCCACACAAACACAGGAAGAAGATACAGACCCCACAAAGAAGGAACCCCAGCCAATAATCAAACCTGAGAACCTGCAGCTGTGAGGCAACAATACTACCAGTGCAACATCAAATAAAAGCAAACCCACACAAACACAGGGGGAAGATAACAGACCCCACAAAGAAGGAACCCCAGCCAAGAATCAAACCTGAGAACCTGCAGCTGTGAGGCAACATTGCTACCAGTGCACCATCAAATAAAAGCAAACCCACACAAACACAGGGAGAAGATAGCAGACCCCACAAAAGAAGGAACCCCAGCCAAGAATCAAACCTGAGAACCTGCAGCTGTGAGGCAACAATGCTACTACTTCACCATCAAATATCAAGCATTGCAACATTTACAAATCACAGATATTATGAGGAACAGATCAGATCAAATATGAGGCAAAAATCTGCAATTTTTTTACAAATGGTGGTGGGTAGGGAACTCAAGTCTTTAACACCTGCATACAGGGTACAGGGTTCAAGCCTGAGGTATTCCCTACCACACCACCATGAGCACCTGGGGCATTTCCACACACACACACACACACACACACACACACACACACACACACACACACACACACACACACACACACACACACTTCAGATAAGTGAAACACACACACACACACACACACACACACACACACACACACACACACTTCAGATAAGTGAAACACACACACTTCAGATAAGTGAAACACACACACACACGCACACACACTTCAGATAAGTGAAACACACACACACTTCAGATAAGTGAAACACACACACACACACACACACACACACACACTTCAGATAAGTGAAACACACACACACACTTCAGATAAGTGACACACACACACACACTTCAGATAAGTGAAACACACACTTCAGATAAGTGAAACACACACACACACTTCAGATAAGTGAAACACACACTTCAGATAAGTGAAACACACACACACACTTCAAATAAGTGAAACACACACACACACTTCAGATAAGTGAAACACACACACACACACACACACACTTCAGATAAGTGAAACACACACACACACTTCAGATAAGTGAAACAGCAAGCACACACCATAAATTCAAATTAGTAAACAGCAAGCACTATACATTCAAACACACTTACCTGTCCGTACATCCAAATACTGCTAGATCCCAAAATCTTCCCGTGCAATACTCCGCAGACCCGCGAGATTACATCCAAACCCCTTCCCGACGAGACAGCAAGCAATTCCTGACTGCTGGTGTTGCAGTCCGGCCTCAAAGCATTATCCCAGCGATTCTGTGCACTGTAAAAGTGCACAGACGCTCCTCACGTTTCCCTATCGGGACTGCCGGACTGCCTTGAGCATGCGCATACAGTAGACCAGTAGTCTGGACTACTGCGCATGCGTGACGTCCGCGAATTTTGAAAAACTTTTTTTTCTATTTTTTTTTTCTTTTTGTTTTGAGGGGGCTGCAGTCCGGCAGTCCAATAGCACGGGCCGCCCCTGTGCTTGTTACAAGTATGACAAGCTGCACAAAATTTTTTTGTGTAATTTGTGTATCCATATGTTTGGAATATTTGGTTTACTAACTGTACCATCCCCCCTTTTGAGACATGGCTCTGCCCATGGCTCAACAAAGCTGCATATCTAAATAAATTAGACGGCAATATTGGTTTTCTTTCTTTGGAAATGTACAGTCCATTCTCAAGAATTGCACCTCGTTTTACCCATTTATGTTTTTCTGCTTTTGTAGTAAGCATCTGCATTGTTTTTAACATGTCTAAATCTAAAATCTCAGAGGGTTGTAATTCCTCATTTAAAAGTAAAGTTTCTGAGTCTGAGGCTGCTTGCTTTGCAGCTGCATCAGCTCATGCATTGCCTTTCGAAATCTTATCCTGCTGTTTTGTATGAGCTACCTATTTACAAATAGCTACTTTGGTAGGTAACTGAATAGATTCTAATAACTCCAAAATAAATTGCGCATGATTAATAGGTTTTCCACTAGATGTTATCATTCCTCTATTTTTCCATTGCTGTGCAAATACATGTACTATAGAAAAAGCATACTGACTATCAGTATATATGTTTACACACTTGTTTTTTCTAAAGTACATGCCCTTGTCAAAGCTATCAATTCCGCTGCTTGTGCAGATAAGTTGTGTGGTAAGGATTGAGCTTCTAAAATTTCAGTGTCTGTAACTACTGCATACCCCACCGGATTCTTCCCTGTAGGACCCCTTCTGCATGAGCTGTCCATATAATATGTCACCTCGGCATTATCCAAGGGCATATCTGTAAGATCTTGTCTAGGTAAAGCTAACTGTTCAATTTCCTGCAGGCAGCTGTGTGGTGTGCCATCCGCAGGAGTTGGAAGTAATGTTGATGGATTCAATGTCGTACATCGTTCAATTGTCATATGAGGTTGGCTCAGCAGTATAGTCATACATGAAAGATGTCTAGCAGGAGAAAGGTATGCCACTTTCTCTTGCAGTAAAATTATTGCAACTGCATGAGGCACTCTCAATGTGAGAGGGTGGAATAACACCACTGAGGCCGAAGCCTGTACTGCCATTGCGGCTGCAACTACTGCTTGTACACAGTGAGGCAAAGATTGCACCACTGGGTCTAACTGTGATGAATAGTAGGCTATGGGGCGTTGCTTGTCCCCATGTTGTTGCGTCAATACTGATGTCATGTACCCTTGCTTACAATCTATGGTCTGAAAGAACCGTTTGTGATAATTTGGAAGTCCTAAAACTAATGAAGAAGCTATTAACTGCTTCAACCTGCAGAAAGCCATTTCTGCTTCAGTTGTCCATTGTAAAATATCTTGTGCTGCCATTGGTGGCTTATATATCAAATCAGTCAGTGGAGCAGATTCCAAAGCATAATTTGGTATCCAGCTCTGACAAAAATTAGTTGTACCTAAGAAAGACATCATTTCTTTCTTGGTCGTTGGCTTGGGTGCTTGCAAAATTGCTGTTTTTCTTTCCTCATCTAGTATTCTACCTTCATTGGATATTACATATCCTAGGTATCTAACTTGTTTTCTCCAAAGTTGTAACTTACTTTTGTTTACTTTGTGTCCTTGTGTTGCTAAAAATTTCAATAATGCTATTGTATCCTCCCTGCACTGTTGCTGGGTGGGGGCTGCTAGCAAGATGTCATCTACATAAAGTAGAATTTGACTACCTCCTGGTGGGGTGAACCCTGCCAGATTGCTAGCCATTTCTTGTGCAAATATTGTTGGACTCTCACAATATCCCTGTGGTAGCCGAGTATAGGTATACCTTTTACCCTGAAATGTAAATGCAAACCAATATTGACTATCAGGATGTATAGGTATTGAAAAGAAAGCATTGCTGATATCTACCACAGAGAAATTCTTTTGCTGCGGTTTTAGATCATTCAACAAAATATGTGGGTCTGGCACCGTAGGTACTCTAGGTATCACTGCATTATTTACAGCTTGTAAATCTTGTACCATCCGCCATTCCCCGTTTGCTTTTTTAACAGGAAATAGGGGTGTATTACATGGTGAATCAGGAGATTCTACCAGTACTCCTTCTTTGAGTAATGCTGCTATTATAGGCTTAATTCCTATTTCTGCATCCTTTCTCAAAGGGTATTGTCTTTTTTGTGGTCTAAAAGCTGACTTTGGGGTAATTGTAACTGGTCCTGCTGTTCGAATAAGTCCTACATCTGACTTGCCTCTTGACCAAAGAGTTATTGGAATTTTACTCAAGGCTTTCTCTTCTTCTTCCAATAAAAATGCTAATCGGCTATCCTCACTGGATTGGAGGTGTACAGCTGAGTGTGTCTGTGTTAACCAGTTTAACTTCTGTTTTTGTATTCCCTGTTCTGATAGTTCTAAATCAGTCTGTTTTTCCCATCTTGTTACCTTTTCTCCTAAGTCTGCCCATTTTACATTTTTATTCTTTGTCAAGCTGACATGTGGTAATCGGTTTGATCTATACAATGCAAGGAATTCTTGAGGTAATGAACAGCTAACCACACTGTTTCCCTCAGTATCCCAATACAAGGTACGCAAAACCAATCTAGTTGCACGATTTCTAAACAATTCTTGCTCATACTCTCTATCAGGTCCTGGTGTAGTACAGTAGTATAGAGTACAGTGTAACAAATGCTGTTGATCAGTGTCAAGGGAGGGGGCCTTACTGATGGCTACATTCATCAGCTCCTCGGTTACTGCCCCTGGACCAGTCGTGACTAGGTCCTGGCTGTACCAATAAAATGTTTCACCCTCCGATCGCACTACAAACGTATCCATTTGTCTTTGTGCCTCCATACCTTGTACAGTTGGAACTACTGCTATGCCAAATATCTGCATAAGGTCTCTGCCCAACAGGTTTACTGGACATTTTGCAGAAACAACAATTTTACTTTTCTGAGTCATACCTGAAACAGGGTCAGTTATTGCTATATCATGGGAGATTGGCTCCCTGTATAGCTGTCCGTTTGCTGCTTTTACTAATATATAATCAGGTGATTCAGAGTGTTTTGGTAACTTGGAGGGGTGTATCAAAGTCCGTGATGCTCCTGAGTCACACAGGAATTTGACTTCCCTTCCCTCCACCAGAAGTGTCACTTCCGGTTTTGTATCTGCCAAGTAGAGCTCTAAGCTCAATAATGCTACGTCCAAAATTTCACTTTCTTCATCCTCCATATCTACTTGCACTTCCTCTACTCCTTCTATCACATTTACATTTGTTTTCTGTTTATTAAGTTTTCCTGATGATTTCTGACTTTTATTTGATGTATCCTCACTATCATATAGACAGTCTTCATCTCCCTTATCTTCTGTAATTACCTTTTTGTTTTGCCTACAATCCCTTGCTAGATGTCCTTTTTTCCCGCATTTGAAGCATTCACCTCTCTTTTTCCTCTCTTCAAAATCTTCTGATCGTTTGTCAGACTGTTTGTTTCCCTGGGCATTCTTCTTGCCCTTTCTACCTGACTGTAATACAAATACTTCAGCTCCGTCTTCAGCAGTGAAGACTTGCGCCTTCTTTTTCTTTTTACTATTAAAATGTCTCTCAGCATGCCTAGCATATTCGAGTAAGGCTTGTAGCCTCCCTGTTCGATGATCTATCATATGCTTCGTTATGAAGCTACTAATAGGTGCAATGCAACCTTTCAAAAATGCATTTTTTAATTGTTGTTCATACGGGGAATCATTCGTTTGGTTCTCAGGAACCGACATACCGCTATGATTATTAAAACATTCTAATAGTCTAGCATAATATCCATCTATTGTCTCATTTTCCTGTTGTATGCATTGAGTAATGCAATTCCAGTCTGCTCTAGGCTTCCATTTCTCAGAGATTCGGTCTGTCAGACCTTTCACTCTGTTGTCTAACTCTGCGTCACTATGTGGGAGTGGCCTAAGTTCTGCATTACGAGGATTCCAGATGCCACAAATCATGTGCCAATCTGGACCTATAATTTGTCTTACTACTTTTTCTACTTCTTCCCCATTCAAGTGGTAACTTAACCTCATGCCTTGTAAATCTTCTAAAAATTTCGTAAAATTAACTTTCGGATGGGGAATTCCCTCAGTAGCCTTCTGGATGTCTTCCGGTGTCCATGGTCTATATACTAAGAGTGTTGGATCCTGCCCTTCCTGTCCTGCCTGAGGATTTGGAACTTCTATAAGTGGGCATATTTCTTCCTCACTCTCATCCTGTAGATTTCTCTCTATTTGGAATGATTCTGTGTCCCTATGTGTTTTACGTGTTCGGGACCTAGTCTCAATAGGATCTCTAACAAATGATTGTGATCTTACTGAAACTTCAGGATAACGCTGAGGTGGACCAGCCTGTCCACTCGCTTCATATCCTGAAAAGGGTAAGGGAGGGGGCAAGGGAGGAGGAGGAGGAGCTGTAGCTATTACCAAGTTATTATCCTCTTTGTCTAAAAATAATGTTTTTGAATTTTTAAGCTTCTGTTCTCTACGATTTGCTTCCTCAATCCACCTTTGTGCTTGAGGAATGCCTAGTTGGCGTTGCTTTTTTGCCTGACCTCCTGCATCAGATTTAAGCTGTTTAAGGAGTTTAACTAGTGAAGGTTTATCTAGTTTACCATCAAATTCATATTTATTAACCCATTTCATATAATACCTAACGTTATCAGAACGTTGTAATTGCATATATTTTGCGTCTTCGGTTAGGGGCGGATCTCGTGAAGTTTTAGTGCACTGATTACCCATGTCAAAGAAAATGTTACGTAACCCTTTTTATCACGTGATATTAAGTTCTTAGTTCCTGTTTACAGTTTATCTAGAATAACTGCCTACCTTATTCTGTTACCCTGATCTATTACCAAATATACAGTACTTCCTTTTGTCCCTGATCTGCAAAACAAATCTTGACAACAATATACTGTAACCTAGTCCCTGATCTAAAACAGGAAAAAGGCAAATTCTTCCTACCTGAGCCTCCGGTATTGAAAAACCTTCAAATTCCGCTCTTCGGGCACAGATCAGAAAGTGGCCAGCCTCTTTACGCACGACAATTCAGTCGGAGGTCTTTTCACTCAAGAAGAACCATTTCGGTAACTTCTCCTGCGCAGTATTCGACCACCAATATGCTCTGATCTGCAGCTTACCAAGGGAATTCCATCTCAAAAGGACCAAACTGTTAAATAAAATTAATAATTCAATATACAGGAGGTTCAGATTCAAAAGTTTACTAGTGTACACCAGGAGGCAAAAAACCATACAAGTACAGAATTTTGTCTGACATGAAACAGGAAGCACACAATTTTATATAGGTTTAACATTTAAGCTATGCCCACCTTACTGACGTGATATGTCATGGGGCATCTACATCACTTTAGCTTACAAGCCTCTATTCTTTTAATCTGCTGATGCAGTATGTTTTAAAAAACGTTTCCTCTAGATACAATACGGCCTTGCTATCCAGCTGGTCAGTCGTAATGTCTTTCTGTAAAGTTACTTATTCAAGGTTTCATATCAGTTCGAATACAATAGCAGATTCAGTCTTTAACATACATATTTGTTCACTGTTTCACTTTCTTTACCAGCTGTGTTTTTATCTCACAAGGACAAGTTACTTCATGCAGGAAGAGAAGATTTCATTATTTACAAGGACTAGTTATCTCATCAGGAAGGAGCGGAAGATTTACACATTTAATTTCCTGACCCAGTAGATAATCACTTATGAAAAGCATAAACATTAAGCTTGCTGAGCTGGCAGCTGCCAGGGTCAGGGGTCAAAGCACACTGCAGTTTCAGAAGCTACTTGCATTTGCACATGAATTTATCCCTTCTGTTATATGATTAATAGAATAAAATGCATTATAAACTACCTTGCTTCTAAACTAGCATTTCACATATATTTAAATACATATTTTTCTAACACTGATAATACCCTTATTTATTGCAATACAGTTGTTATGATTGATTTATTCATAGGTTCATAGATTCATAGGCTGGTACTAGGCTATCGGCCCTAGGGCCTATACAAGCCTAGCCATAACAATTCCCTGGATATTTCTTCCCAAAATATTTACTTCTCTGGACCCCTGTCTAGCAGGGTGACTGACATGATCCCCGGGGTAAATTTCTATCTCCCATCAAATCATCAAGGTTCCTTTTGAAGAGGTCCAATGAGGTGCTCTGCTTGACATGTATGGGTAGTCTATTCCAGAGTATGGGAGTCTCTGGGTCAGGAACCTATCCCTCCAGCACGTTTTGTTCATTGTGATGACAAGGTTTAGATCCCTGAAGTGTGTGGCTCTGAGGGATTGGGATTTCTTTAAGTGGAGCATGTCCAACAGCTCAGGGTTTGACATGGCCTTGTATGTTAAGCAGAAATCGCTTCTGAGTAGACGATATGCCATAGAGTATAGCTGGAGCTTTTTTAGACAGTCAGCATATGGCATCTGCTTTAGGCCTGTGATTCTTTTAGTGAGGTATTCCTGTGGCCTTTCCAGCTGTTGCAGATGTCTTGTGAGGTACATACCAAACTGGGCATTATACTCTATAATGGGTCTAATGAGGGATGAGTACAGTGGGACAATCACCTCCTTTTTTCTGGATGAAAAGCCCTTAGTGATAAGGTATGCCACATAGAAGGATTTCCTGACTGTTGTGGTGATGTGGTTATCGAAAGTGAGACCACTGTCCACCTGTGTCCCTAAGTCTCTCATCACACTTTTGATGTTTATTGTACTGCCACCTATGTGGTAATTCATGGGTACATGTTTTTTTCCAAAGGGGATAACTATACATTTCTTGGCATTAAGCTTGAGCCTATGGCTCTGGCACCAGGCATCTGTTTCTGTATGGCCCTTTTGTAGAATATCGACATAATTTGGGGATTCAATAATGGCTCCCAGTTTGCAGTCATCTGGGAACTTTGTTAGCTAGAGTCCCATAGTTTTGGCCTGTACTTCATTGAAGTAGATGCCAAGCAAAAGTGGTCCCAGGACTGAACCCAGAGGTACTCCACTTGTCACTTGTCTGGAGCTGGATTTGGAGTCGGCTACTTTTACAGTCTGGATTCTGTCAGTAAGCCAGTTGGAAACCCATCGAGTGACACAGGGATTTATGCCCAGCTTAGTAAGTTTATCTATAATTCCAGAGTGAGGGATGGTGTTGAAGGCCTTGGCGAGGTCCAGATAGGCTGTATGGGCCATCTTAACCTTGTCCACAGCTCTGGAAACTGATTCGAAGAAGTCAATCAGATTCAGGAGACAAGATCGGCCCTTCACAAACCCAAACTGGGTGGGGTCCAGTGTTTGAAGGTTGCCAATGTCTTTGTTTATAAGTTCCATGATAATGCGTTCCATGCCCTTGCAGATCAGGCTTGTCAGACAGATGGGATGGTAGTTCCCAGGATCCAAGGTGGATCCCCCCTTGTGAAGTGGGATAACTGTAGCTGTGCGACACTCAGTGGGCATGAAGCCTGAGGTGAGGCTATAATTAAACATGACACTTAGCTGAGGTGCCAGTTCATTTTGTAGTTCATGTAGTACACAGCCTAGGATGTCATCTGGTCCCATGGATGCTGTATTCTTAGCTTTGAAGAGTGTGGTTTCTACCTGTGTGGCTGTGATTACCAGAATTTGGCAATCTTTTGATATTGAGATGGACCCTTTAGGGGGTGAGAGGGTGGTGAAGTTGGCACTAAATCGATCTGCCAGGATACTGGCAATATCCTTGGGATCAGTATTTTTAATGCCATTCTGTTGTAGCTTAGAGCAGATTTGAGCATTGACATTTAGATTCTTGACATAACTATAGAATGCCTTGTGGTTGTCTTTGGAATCTTTGGCAATTTTATTTTCGTAACTAGCTTTGGTTATAGGAGGAATAGGAACCTTAAGGACATGCTCTGTAAAGAGAGGATTGCTAACACTACTAAAGCTTTACCCATATTGAAGGGTACAGTACCATGCGGCCATTGTAAGGCTTGTGTATACATCAACAAGGATGTAGTTTTTGTACATCCGGTTAGTGGAAGGAGGGTTCTGTTAAAAGGGAGAGCAACATGCAGGACAACGGATGTAGTATATTTGGCTAACTGCAATTCCTGTCCAAGCTACTATGTAGGGATGACCAACAACATGCTTAAGGTCAGGGTACTGCAACATATGTCTTCAATAAGAAATCAAGATGAACACAATGCATTGTGTAGGCACATAAGAAACAATCCTACACATCAATTTAGTTTTAGGGTTATACAAAATGTTGTGTTAAATAGCAGAGGTGGAGATATAAAACACACTACTGAATTAGTGGAATCTAAATGGATTCTTGAATTAACAGCACACAGGTCTCCAGGCTTGAATGATGTTGTGCCCCTTAAGCCAGCCCTCAAGAAAAGGCGGGCTTTTTACTGAAATTTGGTTGGTAGATGAGTATTTTAAATATGTTTGTAACATTTTTTGAATTAGTCTGATGAAGGGTTTTGGCCCGAAAGCGCTAACTACAAGTGGATTACTACTAGTGGATTTGTGTGTTAATAAATTGTTTTGATTTTAACATCAGCAGTTTCCAGCAACGTTTTTTCTTTGTGGACAATATTTTATGTGACTGTTGCTGGGATTAGGCATAGCACAAGCTTTCTTTTAATTGGATTTTGGTGTCTTGGCTTTTCAGTGCTATGCATGCTGTGGAGAGATCCTCCATAACAGGAGATGTGAATACCTTGATGGAACAGGAGGATGTTCGAAGGCTACCAGGAGGATGGTGCACAGAAAGAATAATACTACAGGAAAACCCTTTGCTTAATTTGGGTTTCACAGTACATAAAGAAAGAACAGAAAGGAATGCAGTACCCCTGGCTACTGATAAAACTTTTGATGACTTAACACGGGACCTCAATTACAAGGTATTGAGGCTTCAACGGTTGCAGTGGCAAGCATATCATATGGAGGCTTGCTTAGACTATGGGGTTGTGCCACGAGGGATGCGTATATTGTGTATGCCAACACAGGGAGACAGGTATCCTGATCTGTTGGCAAAGTGGAAAGAGATAAATATACGCACTAGCTATCAATATATGGAGCTTTTAATCAGTTATTTTGCACCAGAGGTTGAAACGTTAAAAAAGGAGGTTACCAATTTGCAGCAGAGACTAGAAAGAGATTTCAAAGAAGGACAGTATGTTACTCGCCTTAAGCAACTGAATAATACCCTCAGTGAGAATGATGACAAGCTCCGCACTCAAAAAATGGGGAAGTTGCGGAGAGATTTCAAGGATTTTACTGAAGGTAACATTTTTATTTGGCCGAAATATAACTCCCAGCAAGCAGAAACAGCACGGGGATACTCCAGAATGAGAGATGGAAGGCGTGATAACGTAGAGCGACGCAGAGTTATGACGACGACGGAAGAGGTGCCAGTATCACCAGCTATCACACTGAACAATACGGACAGGCCATTGCTAAACTCAACGAGAGAAAAAGTCTCCATTAGCACATCGCTGAATTCGATCAGAGAAAATGTCTCTATCAGTTCATCCACGAGTGATAGAAATGGCTTAAACACAATGGAGTGAACCTAATGCAGGTACATCAGGAGTTCCTGCCTTGCGGGATGATAGTAACAGCAGTTCTGCTTGTGAGGAGACAACACAGCAGGAGGAAATACCTGCCATTAGACAAGAGATTGAGCAGGGGATGAGTAATATAGAAACGGGGGCTTGCCCCAAGGTTAGGATGGGTCAACAACATTTTTTGGGGCAACTACCAGCAAATGTGAAGAAGAGAGGCTCCTGGAAGAGGTCGTTGAGCGACAACAGAGATCACACCAAGAAGAGGAGGACATTGGACTGACTCATACTTTGGACTATGGTATTGTTTTTAATTTATCAAAGTATGTTTTAAGTAAAAAACAAGTGGAGATTTTAAACAAGGGGTTAACGTTTGTGCCTAGTAGAACTTGTACATACAGTGATGTAGTGATGGATATTATGTTCTTCTGTCGGAATGTCATGCTGCGGAAGTTTTTTGGGGACACAGGTTCCCTGAATAAGCAACCACATAAACCGAGCAGTTATGTTCCACCATTGTTACCAGCATTAAGTTTATTTTTAAGTAAATGTGAAAGTGATCTTTCAACCTATTTTCAAAAAGGAGATTATGCAAGGTATTATAATTTAACTGAAAAACAGAGGAGGGCATTGGATGATTTGAGTAACAATTTGGACCTAACTATAAAAATGACTGATAAAGGAGGGGCGGTTGTGGTACTGGATACACACTAGTATAAAGCCAAAATGAAGGAGCTGCTCTCTGAGGGTGATGTCTATGTGCAATTGAACCCAATAGAGGTAAAAGGGGTGATTAGCAGGGTGCACAGTCGTTTATACTGGCTGCACACTAATTTGTACATAATGCAGGAACTATTAGATTTCCTTTTGATAGACAAGCCAGTTACACCGGTGTTCAAGGCCCTACCAAAGATACATAAATCACAAACAGACCCCCCTCTCAGACCTATAGTATCAGGTAGAGGGTGGGTCACTGAAAACATATCGAATTGGCTGGAAGTTACATTAAGACCGTTTGTGGATAGAATAGAGAATATATTGAAGGACACAGGTCACTTTCTCTCAGTTTTGGGAGATTTGAACAGAAATACATCTCTAGAAGGATCCATAATGGTCACACTTGATGTCCAAAGCTTATTTACAGTTATAGGGAACAACTATGGTATACAAGCTGTATTGGGACTCCTTAGGACTATGGGGGTTACAGATATGAAACTGGACCTTATAAAAGAATTATTGACATTGGTATTGGAAAACAACGTTTTTATAGGTATTAATTCTACATATAGACAGGCACAAGGGGTAGCTATGGGTACCCCCTGTGCCAATACCTATGCAAACCTAGTTCTTACTAGGAAAAACAATATGTCTTGGAGAATGAGGATTGGAAAAAGTATATAGGTACATATTTACGTTTTGTGGATGATATTTTTATTCTATGGAGAGGGGATAGCATGCAGTTAATATAATTTATAGAATTTCTACATTCCACAACGTCATTTTTGAAATTCAGTGTCAATAGCTCGTGTGATTCCATAGATTTTTTGGACGTCAAGGTTAGACTTACTGAGAATGGTTTCAGTTCACAACTGTTTAGGAAGGAGTGCTGGAAGAACACGCTGCTATCATTTGATAGTATGCACCCCAGATTTACTTTCCCCAATATAGTGCAAGGGCAGGTGAGTAGGACCTCAAGGATAAGCATGTAAGACGATCAATTTGATGAGGAACTAACAAAGTTGAGCAAAAGTTTCCGTGAGAGGGGCTACAGAGAGGGCCTGATAGAGGGAGCGGTAAGTAAAGGTAGAGTCTACAGGAAGGATAAATACAGACCTTGGATTAATATAACAGGGGTAAAATAGGGGAAGGACATAGCTGCTAGGAATACACAAACAAGACAAAAGTTAATGTTGACCTATGGAAGTAACATAAAGGGCGTTCGTGACATAATAAATAAAAACTGGAATATAATCACCAGTGATGTTCACTTAGGGGACATTGTAGGAAGCAATCCATGGTTTGGTTATAGGAGGAATAGGAACCTTAAGGACATGCTCTGTAAAGAGAGGATTGCTAACACTACTAAAGCTTTGCCCATAATGAAGGGTACAGTACCATGCGGCCATTGTAAGGCTTGTGTATACATCAACAAGGATGTAGTTTTCATACATCCGGTTAGTGGAAGGAGGGTTCTGTTAAAAGGGAGAGCAACATGCAGGACAACGGATGTAGTATATTTGGCTAACTGCAATTCCTGTCCAAGCTACTATGTAGGGATGACCAACAACATGCTTAAGGTCAGGGTACTGCAACATATGTCTTCAATAAGAAATCAAGATGAACACAATGCATTGTGTAGGCACATAAGAAACAATCCTACACATCAATTTAGTTTTAGGGTTATACAAAATGTTGTGTTAAATAGTAGAGGTGGAGATATAAAACACACTACTGAATTAGTGGAATCTAAATGGATTCTTGAATTAACAGCACACAGGTCTCCAGGCTTGAATGATGTTGTGCCCCTTAAGCCAGCCCTCAAGAAAAGGCGGGCTTTTTACTGAAATTTGGTTGGTAGATGAGTATTTTAAATATGTTTGTAACATTTTTTGAATTAGTCTGATGAAGGGTTTTGGCCCGAAAGCGCTAACTACAAGTGGATTACTACTAGTGGATTTGTGTGTTAATAAATTGTTTTGGTTTTAACATCAGCAGTTTCCAGCAACGTTTTTTCTTTGAGGCTATAATTAAACATGACACTAAGCTGAGGTGCCAGTTCATTTTATAGTTCATGTAGTACACAGCCTAGGATGTCATCTGGTCCCATGGATGCTGTATTCTTAGCTTTGGAGAGTGTGGTTTCTACCTGTGTGGCTGTGATTACCAGAATTTGGCAATCTTTTGGTATTGAGATGGACCCTTTAGGGGGTGAGAGGGTGGTGAAGATGGCACTAAATCGATCTGCCAGGATACTGGCAATATCCTTGGGATCAGTATTTTTAATGCCATTCTGTTGTAGCTTAGAGCAGATCTGAGCATTGACATTTAGATTCTTGACATAACTATAGAATGCCTTGTGGTTGTCTTTGGAATCTTTGGCAATTTTATTTTTGTAACTAGCTTTTGAGGATTTTATGAGGGATCGTAGCTTCTTTCTGAGGCTGGTGAGGGAGTGTTTTGCATCCTGGGATTTTCTTCTTTTCTGCAACAGTTTCTTCCTTCTATTGTATAGTTTGTTTATAGCAGGGGACCATCAGATTGACTTCCTTTTTTTAGAGAAGAGCATCTTGGTTCTATTTGGGATGGCACGATTCATGCACAAGTGGATGTGCTCGTACAGTGCCTCAGTGTAGGATTCTGTAGTCGAACTTTCAGATCCCATCTGCATGGGTGTCGTGAAGTTTGTCAGTTCTGACTTCAGTAGCATTAATCTGGCTTTAGAGAAGTTTTTAAGGAGGTTTCCTTACTGGGGCGTGGGGGTGGGATGTGGATGTCAAGGGTGATTTGCTTATGGTCAGACCTGACCAATGAGGGGGTGACCACTGGTGTGGAGCATCTATCTCCCATGTTGGTAATGACCAGGTCTAGGATATTGGAGCCCCTGGTGGGACAATGGATTAGATGATCCACGGCATTGGAATTTATGAATTCCAAGAACCATTGGGAAAAGGAGTTGGCACCTGAGTAGTTTTCCCAGTTAATGGCAGGGTAGTTGAAATCACCCAGTATTAAGGTGTTTGGTTGTATCTTAATATTTTCCAGTATGTTTAGAAAGGTGTAGTGAGAATCTTGGGGCATGGTGGGCGATCTGTAGCAAGTTACAATTTGGATTGCAGTCTTACCTAGTGTTAGTTGCACCTGGAGAATTTCAGATGTATTGTGTTGGGCAACTAGCCTGGAGGTGTGAATATTCTTGGTGAATATGGACACTCCTCCACCTTTAGTGTTTCGGTTTTGATTTTGTGGCCGAAAAGTGTGGTAAGAGTTGGAGCCTGGCATTGATATTGGCCAGTACTTAGATCTAGTGAAGAAACTGCTAAATACTTACCTATAGAACCAAAGTTTGTCAACACTAGGAACACTAATTTGAAAAACATGTTTGAAAAACAACACTATTATGATAGTAATTCACATGTTAAAAGAGTTGGCACTTTTAAATGTAACAGCTGTAACAATGTCCATATATAATGAATGGCAGCAGTTACTTCATTAAACAAAGAAATTTTAGTATTAAATCCACGGTATATTACAACTGTGCATCTAAAGGGGTCATTTATTTAGGGATATGCTTAACATGTGGGAGTTTCTACGTGGGAAAAACAGAAAGGACACTACGTAAACGTATTTATGAGCATTTATATGATATCCAAAAAAGAAAAGATAATAATGCATTTTTTAAGCATCTTTTAATTTGTCCCAATATGTTGTTAAGATTCATGGTATTAGAACAAGTACCCATAAACCCAAGAGGTGGAGATTGGGAGTCCATACTAGAACAACAAGAATTAATGTGGCAACTGAGACTAGATGCCTCTAGACCACCAGGGTTGAATGAGGCTATCAGTATTAGTTGTATCTTAAAATTAAGACGAGAAAAATTATAATAATAACAACATCTTGGTTCACTTAGACTATGTTTTATGTCTATTGAAGTCATTGCTAACTGTTGTACATTTGTATTAAATAGAGAATGGTATACAGTTTGACATAAGGGTGAGTGAATAGTTAGGGTATACACCCAGGTTTTATGTTTTATTGTTGACAAGGTAGAAACATTCATTTCTGTTTTTTGATTTAATCATGTCCACGTATTGTTCACAGATTTTATATTGTAATATGACATTTTTAACTACATATTTTGTTAAATATACTTCTAAGGGATTTAACATCTGGTTAGTTTTAATACACATTGTTGTTATTTTATATTACTTATATTCTGGCACAAATCACTAATTAATGCTTCATTAGCATAACTACTAGGTAGCTTTTATTGTAATGTTTCTTGTTATCTAATACATATATAGTCACAATGGTTTTAAATTTTAATTTGATTATAGTATTAAATTATTTATAAGTATGACTACTGTATTGTACTTATCATTACTTTTTGATTATATACATTTCTAATGGTTACCAGTTTGATATGCTGTTTGGGAAAGTTTTGTATAGAAAAGCCAAACAGCACAATGAAAAACTACAAATGGTATTAACCAATTAATCAATTATTTAATTAGTAATGAATTGAATTAAGTAATGTATTGACTATATAAGGTGTTTTATTATGATGTGTGATTATCTTGAAAAAGCCTGACATAGCCTCAGGTGAAAGTGCTTGTGGATATTCACCTTTACTGTGTGTTTTTACAATAAAAAATTTCGTTTTCCAGGAAGAGTTCATTGGATTCTTGGTGGTCTTCTCTCTCTACTTTTATTGGTTTGTATCTTAATATTTTCCAGTATGTTTAGAAAGGTGTAGTGAGAATCTTGGGGCATGGTGGGCGATCTGTAGCAAGCTACAATTTGGATTGCAGTCTTACCTTGTGTTAGTTGCACCTGGAGAATTTCAGATGTATTGTGTTGGGCAACTAGCCTGGAGGTGTGAATATTCTTGGTGAATATGGACACTTCTCCACCTTTAGTGTTTCGGTCTTGGTTTTGTGGCCGAAAAGTGTGGTAAGAGTTGGAGCCTGGTATTGCAGTGGTGCTCTCTGGAGCCTTGAACCAGGTCTCATTACTGCACAGATATCGATGTTCTTCATTTTTAGGAGTGCCTCGAGAGAGTGCATTTTGAGGTTTAGACTTTTAGCATTGTGTAGCATTACCTTCGGATTTTGCATGCTTGTATCTGTTATAGTGGTGGTTTTATCCTTTGAACCTTGCCTAAAAAAGGCACTATAGGGGTGGCAAGAGCTTTAGCCAGTAACCTGAATCCCAGGGGTGACAGGTGCAGACCATCTCTGGCAAAGCATCGTGGTTTGTCAATCGTGTCTTCCCAGGCAGACAGATACTGGATCCCCTTTGAATGACTCCAGTAGCTTAGCCAATTGTTGAAGTCAATCATTTTGTCATTATACTGATGTATAATTCTGGGCGAAGGCAGGATGCTGCTCAGGGTTAGAGTCATACCTGCCTGGGCCACATGATCCAAGAGATCTTCCATGTCTCTTTTCATGTAGTCCAGGGAGGTACGTCTCAAGTCATTCACTCCAGCATGGACAATGACAGAGTCGTATTTGTACTTGTTGTGGAGTGACTTGAGTGCATGCATTATGTGGCAGATCCTGGCACCTGACAGGCAGCTGACTGTAATTTTCTCCTTGTTCAGCCTGGTGAGTGGGACATCAGTGTGCCTGACTATAGAGTCACCTATGACTAAAGTGTTGGGTACATTGTCTTGCCTTAGGGGCTGTTGTTGGGTGGCACACTGGTGTTGTGAGCTATGTGTCACTTTGGTTGTGACTGGTGTTTGTTTGCGTTTCAGCTTCGGAGGTCCTTGTTGTTTGGGCAGGTTAATGTTAATGGCCTCCGCATATGTGGGTTTAATGTTGCTATGTGTGGGTGTTGATGGTGTGGGTTTTGAAGAGCTATGAGTTGCTTGAGGTGTAGTGCAGGTGTTAACCTTCTCCTCTTGACTGTCTAGCAGAATCTTGGCCGGAGAGAGCTTTGCTTCCAGTTTGGCTATGTAACTGCATCATTTGCAGGTTGTAGTGTTGGGTAGTAGGAGGAGAGGATTGTCTATGTACATGAGGCAGTTGCCGCATTGCCCCAGTATGCCCAGATTCACCAGGTGGACAGGAGAAATCACTGGAAGCTGACCCTTGGACATGCCTGTTTAGATGCTTTTTTTGTAAAGTTTAAGAGTTGTTTTCCCTTACCTTTGCAAGGTACTTTGCAATTATAGGCTGTTTAGTGCCTATGATTAATTTCTCCTTGTTGACAAGGAGGGTTAAGTGCTTGTATCAGTTTCAGGCTTCCTAGTGCTTTCCAGCAGGTTCTAGAGCAAGTGCTAGTCACAGGGGTTCAGATTGTAGTGCTACTACTGAGAAACCAGATAGTTCTAAGGGAGAATTTGAAGAGCAGACTTTCTGGCACTTGGAATAGTTTAACTGCAGCCTTGCAGTGCTGCATGATGTGAAAAATGTGCAAACACACGCGTTTTTAAGCCAGAAAGTTGAAAGGGATAGAAATCAGCTCAAAAAGGCTAATAAAATTACAATTTCAGAGCTGGAAACCACTCCTCTATCATTAGATAGGCAGTACAATGCTCACCACTCCCACTGGTAAGCAGTAGGACTTCTCTCTACCACAACAATGTCTGGATAGCTCTGAATACAGAAAATAAAGTCCTGAGACAAGCAAAACCTGGGATATGGACTGGCTAGGAAAGGTGAAAAATGAGCAAACAAGATAGTATTTTTTTGTTGTTGAAACAGGCTAAACAATGCAATAATACAGTAAATAAACACAGAAAAGTCTAATACACTTGAGTGCTTAGTCCTATACAGTAAATTCAATGAAAACTCTACAAAATTAGCAATTTAAAACTTTTTAAATAAAGCAAGGCTTGTGCACAACTGAAAAACGATTTAAGAGGCAGTAATACAGCAGAATAAGTAGCTAGTCTACATATAGAGAGAAGTCTATATATACAGAAAAGCAGATAAAACACACAAACAATTCAGATGCAGTGCAACCTAGAGCACTTGAGTTGTAGCAATATTAAGGCAATTACAGTTATAATAAATGCTCTAAAATATATGCTATATTTCCAAAATGTTTGAAAAGCACAGTCAGAACACAAGGAGATTCAGGCGATTTTTTTTTTGAAAGGGAAAAAGGAGAAACAGAAGGCCTTCTCAGATGTTCTCTCTGTATTAGGTAGAATGAGCTAATGACACTAGACTGGGAGGAGTCTCCCAGATCAGATTTACAGTAGGGGCGGGCATCTGCAAAGCCACCAAGTATAACAACAAGGCATGAACAGGGACGGAGGGTGGGGACCAAAATTAAAGCTATTAGCCTACAGACAGTAAACACTGCAGAAAGCCACAAAATAAAAGTTTTTAAACAGATAAAGGAGCAAAGAGACTCTACAGAATACTTTTAACTGCAAACAAATCAGTTACCTGTGCAGATTAGTTAATAGCAATAAAATACACTAAAAACTATGCAGCAGGCAATAAAAAGTGCTATATATAAATTGCTAGAAACAATAATTAGTATAAATAATCCAAAAAAAGGATACTTATATATCTCAGATCATAGGTGTAGGCAAAGCACCTCCTCCACTCTGCTCAGTGTGTATTGCACTACTGTTCTAATTGCACATTTATTGCACTACATTTCTAATTGCCCAGTTATTTCACTACAGCTTTTATTGTTTATTCATTATTGCGGTACTTTTTTATTCTTTATTGCTTACAGGTAGCATAATATATCCATACTAACCACACTCACAGTGCAACCTGTCCAGGCACCTTGCATGGGACTGAATATTGCAAGTCATCTCAGCTGCAGCTGTTGGGAGAAAAGCATACCATTATGCATACAAGTTTTGCATGCATTCAGCTTGCATTTTTGTAAAACATTAGAAAAAATACTTACATCTTTGTGGGGCATTCCCAGTCCGAGCCTGTTGGACCCAGGTGTCGAATTTTCCCCTCTTTCTCTGCTTCAGGTTGTCATAGTGCTGATGACACTGCCCACCAGTGTGGGGGACTCCAGTAGCACTGGTAAGATCCCTGGGCAACTGATCCCAGGCCTCAGCCTTACATGCTGAGCCATGGTAATCACCTTGCAGCAGCCTATGTTCATAACTGCTTATGAGGAGCACAACAAAAACCATGGACTCCAGCACACGCCATCTCAGTGCACAAAGGTGTTCACCCTCTCTAACATCACCTGGCATATCAGCAGATAAGCAGACTCCAACAAATGTTGCAGAATTCCTGCCTATTGGCCTTAGTATAGGCTGTTTTTCCATCCTTACATGTCATTCAGCAACATTCAAAAAAGCACCACGTTGTTTAGCATCGCTCAAACCAGCTAAGCAAAGCTGAGCAGCATGAAAACTTGCAAAACCATGGTTTTAGCGAAGCTTAACAAAGAGCAATCCATAATTGCTGTTAACC
>NC_056735.1:1914651728-1914669228 GCF_019279795.1 Protopterus annectens
AAAGGACATGTAGTTTGAACTCAGAAAATACTGCTAAAATATATCCCCTTTCTGTCTTTCCCTTTTGCCTTCAATTGTTATATGTTATTACAAGCCATTTTCTTCCTGGGAGAGTAAACAACACTTTTCTACCCCCTTTCCATCTCCCTGCCAGTCCCTGAATAATAGCTCCACTGCCTCTACAGATTTGACCCATGTATTTCTCTGGGAAGGGAGTGAGCTTCCATGGGCTAGGCAAGTGCCATACAGCCTACTCATTCCTTGCTTGGAAGCCTTGTCAGCCTATCCCTCCCAGCAATGGTAAAAGTCAGATGGTAATGGGAGGGCCATTTGGGAATCTTCTGGAGTAACCTACTCTTTAACTATCTCCAGGACTGCTCTCAGACTTTCCATAGCTGCCTAGACAGAGGGATCAGGCAAGTCTGCTCACCTACACACCTCATGTTTCCCGGCCTCAGCAGGGATGCCCCTGCTTGCCACATAATGAGCCAATATGGCCTCTGCAAACAGGTGTTACACCTAACCATTGTTCGGTGTCAACAGTGCTGTTGGCCTAGAAGCTTTCCTTCCCCCAGGAAGAGTTAGATTGGCTTTATTTCTCATTCTCCTCCTCCCCTGTCAGTCCTTCAGACACCTGTCAGTCACCTGGTCATAGTCAGGGCTTCATCCCTCCATGCCATGGGGATTAATTACATCTTTTGTCATTGTTTAATGCAAAATTACACATTTTTAAGCTATTGTTCTAGTAAATAATGCTAACTGTATTTCCTGCCTTACCAATGTTATAAATATGGTTGAAGGATGAAGAAATGATTAATGCTGTAAGGCAGCAACAGATTTTTTATCATTTTCTGGCAATGGTGACAATGCTCTTTGTGGTGGTGTTCAGATTATTACATTTAGAAAATAACACAGAATATTTAGTAAGCTTTTACTTCTCAGAGGATTCAGTTTCACTGTGAACTTTGCTGGTACATACAAGTAATTCTTATTCTCTCTGCATTTCATTAAATGTGTATTGACTGTAGTGGAAATATTTGTCAGAACCTATTTTAGCAAACTCATTTGGATCTGAAGCATTTGACAAAGCTTTTTAAGTAGCCATTTACTTATGTGCATGCATTTTTGGATACCATTCATAAAGTTTTGCTATTAATTTGGAAAATTCCATCTATTAGACTTTATTTTTATGATGCATGCTATATTTGCATTATTCATTCTTGAAAACAGCATATAATGTGATGCCTATTAGCAATAAACATTTCCATGTTCTTTTGCAGCATCAGTCTAAAATATCTTGCGCCAAAATCGCTCACTCTGAATCTTCAAAATGCTTCTGAAAGATAAAATCTACAAAAGCATCATGAATTTCAAAGTCTCTGCAGAAATGTTGTTTTGTGTAATTTAAGAATGACGTAAAACTACCTCATCAATGACAGCTGTCTGTAATAAATATTGATAATGGTACAGCCTGTGCCTGAAAACCTAGCCAGAGTAGCATTTTCTATCCAAATGATCAATTTCTGATTTACTGAATAGCATTTGTTCTGTCTTTTCCACTGATTGAGGTTTTTGACTGAGTCTGTTAAAAATGCAATACATAGAAATCATTTTGATTTTGATTCACATTACATTACCTAATCCAGACAGAGAGAGAGTGTGTTTATTAATGTTGCAAATGTTAGTTTTCTCATTAAATTTCAGGATGCTCATTCATTTATTCATAACCTTCATTAGTGCTATTTCATATTTTTTCACTGATTTTCATGCTGTACTTCATTATTTGATGAGAAACACTGAAAGATAAGTAGCCAATTTTACCTGAGATTTTGCAGTCTGACAACTACATACTATTTTTATTCAGACCTCCCCCATTTCCAGCCAGTTATATACTTTCTTAGAAATTTAATATGTGCATAAACAGCCTTTTGATTTGTTTACATTTTCTTGCCACAAAATTGTGTGGGGAATTTAATAAAACCTGCATGGTATTTTTTATACTGTATAGGCATCATGGCATGCTGCTTAAATGAAAGTAAGCATCTGTGCCATGCAGAAAGCACTGCTGAGCAGTGTGCACAAACGAGTTAAAATGGAAAGTTCCATGGCATGCAAATATCCTCATAAAGAGGTGAATCTTATACAAATGAGGCAAGTAGAGTGATCTAGCAAGCAGACAGGCATCTCTGCAGACCCATTGTTGGTGTCCATAGTGTACATGAAAAATTCTGTGTACAGGATTTCAAACAGATAACAGGGGCCGTAAAAATGCAGGTAGATGGACAGAAATGGCATAGCACAAATAGATATGAGCAAAACTATCCACCATGTGTCCAAAAACGTAAGGGACATAAATTAAAATTATTTTATTTTAATGATCTGGTCATGTTTGCACAGTGTGCCACAGTGTGTAAACATGCTTTTATGAAAAAAAAGAGTGGAAAAAACACAATTAATAGTATGTGACAGAAATGTATTATAGGACCCTGCATGGAGTATCTACAATGGTGGAATGGTGCTGTTGCTAATGAGGTAGGGCCTGGAACCATGTAGATTCCTGGTTGTGTGCATGGATCCCTATGCAAATGAGGTGGGGTTACTGAATAGAACAAAAGGGTATCCGTGTCCACATATCCCTTCCATGTAGGCACAGAACCATGTCACTGTCCACAGAACAGGTAGATGACATCAGGAGGGTGTGTGTCTGAGGACTTTTAAGCTCATTGGAGCTCAGCTGCAATTGTTTGTGTGGCACACCACTGAAATCATCGGGGGGGGGTTACACTGATTGCTAAGCTTTACTTAACTTTGGGGTCACGTTTCCACATGTTTGCATGGTCACCGTGCTGAGTGTGACCTTTCATGGGGGAGTGTAGAGTGACTGTTAAGCTTTGTTTACCTTCAAGGTGCTTGTTTCCATGTGTTTGCATGGCACACCGCATTGCTGAGAGTACCTAAAAAGCAATTATGTAGTAATTAGTTGTGACAATTGTTTAACTTAAACTAGGGCCAGTAAACAATGTTACTGATATACTAGGCAGGTGGAATGCATCATAGGCAGCCAATAATACAGTCAGCACCTATGGAAGAGCACTATAAAATATGCATACACCAAACATTCTGATTTTTCATCCGTACTCTGCACCATTAGAGTACAGATTTGGGAATTGTAACTGAAAGAATGCTAAGGCCTGTTGCAGGTCTGCTACATCTGTATGTGCTAGATGCTGAAGTCAGTGCTGCTGCTGGTGCTGCTGACAATAGACCTAGGTAGAAAAGGAGAAGAGTGTTCAGTGTAACCTTCCAGGAGCTACATGAGCTGGAGATTACAGAGCACTATAGGGTGGACAGGGACATACTACAAGAACTCACTGAGCTCTGCTGCCCTTAAATTAGACCCAGAGCTAACAGAGGAGAACCCATCCCAGTGGAAACCAAAGTATATGCAGCCCTCAGGATAATAGCCACAGGTACCTTCCAAAGACCAAATGGGGACATGATGGGGGTTTCACAGGCATCAGCACCCAGGGTACTCCACCAGGTTCTGGATGCCATGATACCACATACCAGTGTGTACGTTTATTTTCCCCTCACCCCTAAGGTGAGGGCCAGCAATATGAAACACATCTACCATGTAGTACACTACCCTGAAGTAGTGGGTGCCGTAGATTGCACTCATGTGTACACATCAAGGCACTACCTGGTGAGGATGGCAGAATCTACATCAAACACAAAGAATTCCATTGCATCAAATGCCAGTCTGTTTGCAATGCCCAGGTCATCATGAATGTGTATGCTGGCAGCTGTGGCAGTTATCACAACTTCTATTTCTGGCATGCATCACAGTTGTACCTGATGTTTGCTAGTGGGGGACATCCCACGCAACCATTTACTGGGGAATGCCAGCTATGTCCTGGAACCGTGGGTGATAACACCTATAAGAAATGCACAGACACTCACAGAAGAATGCCATAATGAGGCACACGCACAAACTAGGAACATCATAGTGCATGTGTTTGGGCTGCTGAAGTCACGGTTCTGATGTCTCGATATATCTGGTTGAGCCCTGCAGTAGTCTCCAGCCACATGTGCACATATGTTCGCAGTATGTGCCATACTACACAATATGATCCTGCAGAAACAGCTGCAGCAGGATCAACTAAGGGAAGGGATGCACAGCCCTCACCAGTGCCTAGGTCATCACTGTCACAAGAAAACTCGGAGCAGAAGACCCCTGATGATGTCCCTATAGGCAGATGTAGGCATGCCCAGTACACTCTGGCACTGGCTAAGAGACAAAGTATAGCACATTCACTGACAACCTAGGTCCCTAGGGACTGACACCTTACTCCTACTCACATACATATAGTAAATGTGTTGAAGCCAGGCAACCAGCAATACCTGTACCTAGCCATGTATTGGTTGTGTAAAGCTTGCATCACACAGAGTCAGCCTTGAACTACAGGTCTCTCAACTGCTGCATTTGCAAGGTAAGTCTCTAAGCTACACACTAATTGTAAGGATTACTATAATATACCATATGTATGAATCTGCTGCTGTTATACAAGGAAATATAGTTGGCTAAATGGACAGATGTAATATCCACATTGGACTACAGATATCCAGTCCAATAGTATGTGTTCTTTAATAGTCACTAGGACTCATGGTTGGTATATTCACTTCATCGGTCAAGGGAGATGTTAAACAGTGGGCTCACATGATATTTGAACTACTGTATATCCCAGCAGATCATGTGCCACTGTTCCCCACCCCCAACACAGCAGTGTATACATGCAACTGCTTTAATAGAAAATCACCTATGGTATATCAGTGAACCAGGCATTCTCAGGGCTGTATCACAGATATTTTCACACCATCATATGTCTCTCCTCATGCAGAATAACCAATGTACATATGTTTGCTGTTTATTGTGTGATGAATGACTCCTCTCTGTCTGGTGACCTGAGTGGCTCAGTGGACTAGGGAAATTAGCACTGGTGATAGTGCTGTTGGTTCTAATCTGGAATTACTCACATATTTTACATGTGAGGTAGTACTATGTTGGTGCATTCACAGACTGTCATACCTCTTACTGCAAGAAATATGGACAAAGCCAGTAAGACTGGGGGGACAAACACCCAAACATAGGTGCAGATTTCAAATATTGTCCCCATAAACCTAGAAAGTCACTGGAAGCAAAGGTGTTGCATTAGTACATATGTTCTGAAGAATATAACGTCTGAAACACAAATGTTTGTCTGTAAGTAGTATAATGTAGTGGTGTCAATATTCAATACTTCACCAGAAGACCACAAATATATGAGGAACAGACCAGACATATGAAGCATGACAATGGACATTCTATGGAAATCAGGACAGTTGAGAGGTATGCCGACTGACATTTGGTTGGTGGTGTAACATTACCAACTGCAGTCACAGATTAAGTACAGCAGACAGCTGCTGAATGCTGTAGACTGTTTGAGGGAAGTGCAGTATTGTAGAAACAGGGGCAGATGGTAATGTCTGTAACATACAAAATCCCAGACTGGAGTCCAGGTAGTTGTGGGCTGGAGTCACCTGATTAGTACTGACAGTCCCACTGGGCATGCCCATACACGTAGTAAAATGAGCACAATCCTGTTGCACCTTCATCAACATGACCTGTTATTTATAAATGTCTACACATACAAATATACATATACATATCCATCTGTCAATATCTCTCTCTCACATGCATAGTATATCTATTTCTATGTAGTATCAGCTATATATGTACAGCTATATATAGCTATGTATATTAAAAGGATACACACACACCCCTATATCTACAAAACACATATACATATCATATACACATGCAGCCACAATTATATATACATCCCAGTTATATACAGACATATGTGTATGGATGTCTGCATTGTCTGACTTACCCTAATAATGGTTTGTAAATCTCCACTACCACACATCCATACTGTTGCTCAAAGGATCCAAATTAAGGGTGCATCAGTACAAATTTCACTTACCCACAAACCTCTGTGCCTGCTGGTTGTCACCATGTAGACAGACACAGGTGAGCAGGTGCTGTAATGTATAATGTTGTTAGTGCATGTATGAACAGGACTGCTTGTCCCTGCCCAACAGGTATGCCTATATAACTGCAAGCAGCCACATATGACCATATTGTTAACTGTACACACATAGCTGGGATAATTATAGGTATCCCACAGCTAGGATACTAGATGCAGATAACACTATGAAGCAATATCACACTGCAGGCCACAGATGCTGGTCAACACAGGCCTAGTTTGTGTAATGCACAAGTACTTTCATTGCAATCACACATGCAACAAACTTAATGTGTGGTGCATGTGACAAGTACTGTGATCTATATATAGTATATAAGACTAGATAGGTAGGAGTTCTAATCTTACTGTAGCCCACTTGGTAAGTGACTATATCAGTGTGCGTGTGTGTTCCTGCACATGAACAGACATGACCTCATGGGCTATCCACTTGTAATAGTGATTCACTTTTTGGCCCTGTAACTTGCCTGCAAAAGCAGATGTAAGCTGTGGTGCATGCAATAAGTACCATGATCTATAGTGTATAAGAATAGATAGGTAGGGGTTCTAGTCTCACATCAGCCCACTTGGTGCATGTGTATTTATCCATATGATGTAACTTTGGTAGCCTAGACATATGTAGGGTTTTGCAGTGTTTTATTTGTAGTAGGTGATGTGGTCCCCCAAATGACTCACCACAACAAGGCCTGCATATGTCATCAAGCATAATATGCCCTAAAATGATAGTACTATCAGACATGAGGTGTGTTGCGTGCACCACATAACATGATTTGTAGTATGCACCATTACATAGGTAAGTGTGCACACCTACATGCAGCCAACCTGAACTACACGTGTGCCTTGGCATGTCCTGTATGCACTGATTGGAAGTGGTGCTTGCCTCAATGTAGTCATGTGTTTTTGTTAGCCTGTTAGAGCATTTTACAGCATGTCATGGAACCATGGGATGTATGGATTGAACACAGAGAGTATTGTAGCCTTCAACTGTCACTGGTCAGAAAGATGTAGATGCATTCACTGTTGTACAACCAATACCAACAGGTTTGGGATGTACATCCCAGACTGGTACTGGTTTACTGAATGTGGCAGTCATCACAGCTATCACTGTGTGCAATGGCACCCTTGCCAAGTCACTATACAGGCATATCATGCAACTGGAGCAGCCACATTGTAGAGAACATGTGTTATGGAGTCCATGTCAGGACCATAAATGTGTAGTCTGTGCCCAGAATGCTTCAAAGGGGATGTGCATGGCTCCATACAGGGAGGTGTCAGTTTCCACTGTGTACTTCACATGTATCCATGACAGGACTAACACATGTCACCTGTGCTACACACCAACAACATTGGTGTGCTATGCAAAGTACATACTGGTCAGACAGGTATGTAACACAGGCAGTACACCCTACATGACACAGGCTCCCATGTATATCACACACATCTGCTGTGATACACATCATGTGCAGGTTACACAATGGGATGCAGAACACAACAATCATAACTATTGCTGGGCAACTGCTGGTTCTGGATGCAGGATATATGTAGATACATCATCTCCAT
The DNA here is from genome assembly GCF_019279795.1 of Protopterus annectens. Classification (NCBI taxonomy): domain Eukaryota; kingdom Metazoa; phylum Chordata; order Ceratodontiformes; family Protopteridae; genus Protopterus; species Protopterus annectens. Next base: position 1,914,659,372 of record NC_056735.1, read on the forward strand.
CATAACCCTGGTGGCACTTATGAAGGGTAGCAGACCTTCTCACAGATTATGGATGCATGCGTATGCTGAATGCCAACATTGTCCTTGTTAGCCTGTTAAACACATATGGACCTATGGATACATGCAGTTATAGTGCTGTACCTTCCTGACGATATATGTCCACTGTGCTGACATGCCATCCTCTGCTGCTTTATTCCCACTGTGTATCCATAGGTTATCTCAACAGACTCCTGTAACAGAAACATAAACAGGTCCATGACACACCTGTTATTGTGTAACTTTACAGCCAATTCAACAACATACAACATTAGGACCATATAAGGTACAGAAATGTATGTGGCATACATGTGACAAATGCCAGCACACAGTATCTCTCATTAACCACTACAATTGGTATTATGAACCAACACTGAATTACACAGTTACATGTTAAGTAATACAGTCACCCTGTGTCTCAGACATATAGCTGCATTTCCCTGCATCAATGTCAAGGATGACAGGGATGTGGTGCTGGTATCATCACTTGCACAAGGTGCTGTGTGGGGATACAGGAGGCCTTGGCTGGCCAAAACAGTAGACAGCATGTATGTGAGTTGGGGGGGGGGCATGTCAGATGGACAATGGAGAGGTGGTGTGTATGTCTTTAGGTGACCTGCATATGACAGTGGTGTGTGAATGTGTGCATGTACTGTACACAGTCAAGCTCAGTGGTAGGTCTACATGTGTGTATGTTAGACAGCTGTGGACTGTACATGGTAGAGTTGACAGTTCACCATCTCTGGCCCTGAACACAGAAACTGGCTCTGCCAGAAGTTGCACTGGCACTTCCATGCCCAAGATCAGAAGCATTAGTTGTATCTGATGGTGACTCCTGTCTGATGGGACCATGTCCACCACAGGACTACCCAGGACCATGAGCCCATGGCCTGCCATGTCATGGTATGGACAGCACACTGCCCTCTGTAGCGCTGGATGTACTGCCACTATGGGAGCATGATTGTGCATGGGCACATGGACTCTCAGCAGATGCTGCTGCTGCCTACATCCATGAGTATGACTCTCAACTCCAACCACATGTTTCAGCACAGACAATGTGTGGTCCAACATAGACATTGTCTCAGCCCACTGTCTGTCCACTGCATCAGTCAACCAGTCCAGGGTGTCCCCAGTGTGGTGGAGGCCATCACAGATGTAAAACTGTGTGGCATCCATAACCCTAAGCATACACCTGGTGTTCCATTCAGAACATGTCTGTGCTTCCATGATGGCCCAAAACATGCACTGGTTGAACCATGATGTGACACCTAGGACAGGTGGTGGATGGACAGCATGCCTCCTACAAGCAAACCTGTCAATCCACCTGTGTGCAACCTCACCAGATTTCTGGCTATGGCCAGTGTCTACACTCACTGGAGCCATAGTTGCCACAATTTCCTGTTCAAAGTCTGCAACCTCTGACTGTCCAATATCTGTGGGCTCTGGGGATGGGGTATGTGTGGGCATGCAGACTGTGTGTTGTGACAATGGGGCAGAAGAGTGATGTCTACCTCTGGGACAGATTCAGCCCCTGACAACCCTACCTGTGCCTCACTGTGGCCACCATCATCATCAATGTCTGAGGAGTCACTGATATCAGGTTGTGTAGGGGAGAGACTCCAAACCTCATGGTCACCTGAAATAAAAATGAAAAAAGCAGTACATTAATACCTGCACTATTGTGTATGAAAAGCATCCAAGACTCCTAACAATAAAGACCCACAACTGCATGAACAGTCAGACATCTTCCTACTCCACCTTTGTCCACAAAGCTTTACCTCGGAACACAATTCAAATTCAACTCAAGACCTTTATAACCATCACTTGCAGTAAATCAAGTCAAACATGACCAGTAATATTTACCTTTTACTTACTCAGTATGACAATGTAATTGAAAAAAAACAAAACATAAAACCCAATACAACTCTATTCACAAATATATGGAAATACACATATCACTGCGTAATGTATTTGCCTTCAATCTGTTGTATTTTAAAAGGAATTTTAGATTCATTGCCTCATTTAAACCAGGAGTCTTATCTGCTCATAGCTGTAACTGCCAAAGTGTACCTGTTTCTAGAACTACACTCCTGTGACTACCCCTTCTCAAAACCTTAGGTACATCCTCCAGACCGGCAATTAAAAACATCCTATACTGTCTACACACATAATTACATGTACATAAAGCATTATTCTGGCCCTTAACCATACCAGACTATAATTGTTCCTTAACAGCACAAGTGGCATACTTACTAGGAGCAGGATCATGGCCATGGGCAATACCTGACAGACGTGTGAAAATTTGAGGGTGGGGGGAATGTCAGTAACACTGCATGTTGCAGCACAACAAGGTAATGCATCCATATATCTCACATTTACAGTAGCTACTCTGTTACTTGCTGTTTTGGTCCCAGACCCCCCACATAAATGTAGCTGACAGCTAAAGTAATACAATGCTGAACACAGTAAGCTTACCTGCACACTCCTCAGCTAGGGAAACTGTGGCATTCACCTCCACAATGTACAGTGTGATGCATGCAGGAGAGCTGTTGCATGTGCCTAGGTACACCAGAAATTCCTCAGTGGCCGAGAGTTGCTGTTCCGCTGCAGGCCTTCTATTGGTGACACCACGATCTCTGGTTATATCCAGTGTCTGCTGACTTGCAGCATTAATCATATTGGTTGCCCAGTGTTGAACCTGCTCATATGTCCTGCCCTGCTGGCCCCAGGCATTAATGTCATGGACAAGGTCTAACCACATTGCAGCCAGGTGTTCCCTATTATGTCTCCCCCTGGATAACAGGATGCTATGATACTGCCTTAGACCTTGCAATATTATCTCATTCTCTACATCCAAGAAGGGTGGGTGTCATCTGTGGTACATTATTCTTGAAAGGTAACACAAGGGGATCACATTATAGAATCACTATGTACAGATACAGCAAGGGCACAATGGCCAGCACCATCCACTGCTTGCTTGCACATGGCATAACCCACAGTGTGACAACATACTACATGTGTAGCTACAACCAAGATAGTACCATTACCGTGGCATTCCCTGTGTGCCATGACAGGGTCTGCTGTATAATCATATGCCCAACACTCCAGTCCACTGTGGTGTGTCCCCTAAGGCCAACCACACAATAATATGTCAAAGTAGTACCAGACAAATCACAGTGTGCTATAACAACCACTATATAGAGACAGTCCAACAACACCAGTGCACCTCACTGAACAGACAATGCCACCCTGATATATTGTACATCCCCTGTAGGTGTAAGTCAGCAGGGTATGAATGACATGTCATTACCACAGGTCGATAACCGGCTTACTGCTGTAATCCCTATGCCTCATACCTCTATCATTCTATCTGAATCCTGTTATACACAAAGCAGTTACATTCCTGCTACAGTGCAGTACTCATCTGTTGAAATTGTGTGTTTTGTAAAGTTTCATAAAGGTGTGCTGTGTGTGAGTAAGGTCTCATACAGAATGATTCACCATAGCCAGCTGCCTACCTTTTAAACATGCTCTCCATCAGCAGGTGATAACCTCTAAACCAATCTGCAGTTCTAAAATGCTAATTGCAGCCAAAACAGCTGAATTGCACTATCATTAGCCAATGACATGCAAGCACTGTGCAATATATAAGGCCTTTGTGTATACCTGGGCCCCTTTCTTAGCTAGTGAGATGAATACTACTGGGGTGAGGTGACTACATCATCACAGAGGGTAGGTCTGTAGCAAAAACTTTACATAGAGCTGTGTGTACCACAGGATGCAGCTGCAGGTAGTAGGCATAGGCAGAGTGTGTGGACACTTTGGGGGACAATAAGCTGTAGGTGTATCTCTGTCAGCTGTCTCAGCCTTGTTGTAGAGACAGTTCCAGGGTGGGGTACCCGTTACACTCCAATTAAGACATGTTTAAGATATGTATGTTAGGCAACTGTGTCAATAGCAGAGTAGTAGGCAGCTTAAATGTAAACCCATATGTCACAAGATGGGTTGCAAACTGGCTTAAGGACAGAACCCACAGGGTTAGAGTTGCTGGCGCTATGTCAGACTCCAAGCTGGTCACAAGTGGTGTCCCACAGGGCTCGGTCCTTGGCCCCCTATTGTTCAGCATCTACTTCTCAGAAGTACAGGCCAACATGGGAAGACTTTGGCTGACAAAGTTTGCTGATGACTGCAAACTGGGCGCCATAGTGGAAAGTGCATCGGACACGGATATCCTTCAGAAGGGACTCACGGAAACAGATAGCTGGTGCCAGAGCCATGGCCTGAAGTTAAACGCCAAAAAATGTATAGTCATACCCTTTGGGAAAAACAAGGTAACCCCAAGCTAACATATAGGTGGCAATCCACTAAGCACAGAAGAGGTTATCAGGGACATGGGGACCCAGGTTGACAGTGGCCTTTCTTTTGACACTCACGTTGCTAAAGTGGTTAGAAAGACCTTCAACATTGCCCACCTGATCATGAAGGGATTCACATCCAGATCTAGTGAGGTCATTGTTCCCCTGTACTCTTCACTTATCAGACCAATGATCGAGTACAATGCCCCATTCGGAATGTATCTCACCCGACATCTGCAGCAATTGGAGAGACCCCAAAAGTTCCTCACCAAAAGGATAAAGGGACTCCAAAATCTGTCATATGCTGCCAGATTGAAGAAACTCCAGCTCTATTCAGTTGCATACCGTCTGCTCAGAGGTGACATGTGCCTGACATACAAGGCCATGTCCAACCCAGAATTAATGGACATGCTCCACCTCAAAAAATCCAAATCCACCAAAACCACTAGAGCAAGCAACTTAAACCTTAGCACAGATATAAATAGGATGTGCTGGAGGGATAGATTTATCACTCAGAGACTCCCTATGCTATGGAATAAAATCCCGGTCCATGTGAGGCAGAGCACCTCGCTGGCTCTGTTCAAGAGAAATCTTGACCTGTGGATGGGAGATCATAGGTTTATCCCGGGAATCATCTCTGTGTCACTGCTGGACAGAGGCACAACAAACTAATGGGCACAGTATTTTTCCATATAAGGGGTGGCGTAAGCCACAAAAATTTGGGCTAGGCTTATAAATGCCTTAGGGCAGATAGCCTAGTATAAACCTATGAACCTATGAACCTATGTTGTAATGCTATACGGATATGTAAAGTGTGTCCCTACCTACAGGCCTGTGACTTCATGCACTGAAAAGTGGCTATTTAATTTGCAATGTTTTGTGTGAGTAAGGAGTGTATTAGTAATCGATTAATTACTGTCTTCACAATAATGTAATTGAAATGCAGCACAACACTGGATTTGAGTCCAGAACAGTGTGTGGCAAAACGTAATGTATACAAGTCATTTAACAGACTGATCTACTAAGTCACTGCTACAACAAGTGTACTTGCAAGATGTATGTGCACACATGCAGGCTGTGACAAACATTTTCTACATCCATCAGTATGTGCATGGCTTTATATGGATGTATTTCTGCATGGGTATCCCAGCTGAACATATGTTTTGCCATGAATGCCTTAGCAGGTGACTTTCAACAAGTTGCTGATAAAAAAAGCACATTTACCTCTGATCACAGACCTCAGTTACATACAGTATCATATTTTTGGCTGTCTAGTAGTGTGCTATTGCACCAGAATCCAAATTACATTCTCATTTATTCCATTATTGTTTATTCCAGTTTGCACGGTGCAGCATGGCATGCATCTCCCCTGAAGCATGCCTAATAAATGTAATTGACAATTACTATGTTTTGTTTAAACCACTTGCTTTAGTTAGGAGTTGCATGGCATAGTGGGTTAATGCAGTATGTTACAGGTGTGATGGGCTTGAATTTGAAACATGGTAGAGGTGTTTATTTTGTACATGTGACTTAAAATGTTAAAAAAACATATACTCATTATAGCTCTATTTAGCTGAGCTAAGCAAAGCTGAGCAATGTCTTGCAATGTACAGTTCCACACTAAAAAAAATAAAGCAAAGAAAAAAGGGGATATAGGAAAGTGGTGAAATGGGGGCAAGTAGGGGGAAAACATACTGAAAGGCAGAGAGGGATGTGCAGGAAGGGTGTAGGAAAGAACCATAGCTATCTGCTTCTTGTAAATCAAAAACTGTGCACTTTATTATTTATTATTTATTTATTGACTTGTTGACCGGGAAAGTCCACTGGGCCAATGACACATTTTCAGGAGGCCCAGGGAGATAAGCTCCATACAATCACAGAAATTTGACATATTTGTAGATGAATTTGGAATGACTTTGGATTCTCAAACCCCAGAGAGAGAGAGAGGGGTGAGGACAACATAACTGCTTTGTCAAGCCAGTTGTACTGAATTACATGCGTCCAATGGTCACATGTGTGAAATGAATGGGATGATATTTTTGGATGGGACAGGTGCCCATCCTTTTTTTTTTTTTTTTTTTAGGTGAGAGTGAAATGTTGGGGAAGGGACATAGGTACGTGTAGGGGAGGTACGTTGGGTAGGTGAGAATGCATTTGCAAACAGAGAAGACAGACAAGACAGCAGACAGGGGTGGTGCATGACACAAGAGGGTGATGAACACATTTGATAGGGAGGGTGTTGTGGAATCCGAGTCCCATGTGCCTCCAGACTGCAGCAGCATAACTCATGTCCCAAACCATGGGACTGTTGGCACTGCTCCTTCACTGCCCCAAGGGTGGCTGTGCTGGAGGCTGGGCACCAGGTTGATGCTGCCCCATCAGGTTGACTAGCATGCCCTCAATCTCGTGCAGGCATTGGTCCTAGCTGCTGTGGACTACTCTGCACACCAGCACTGGTAGCTCATCACGGGTGACCACTCTCCCTCTGCCACCACTCTCAGAGGGGGACTGGGCCCCATTTCCTGGGACAGTACTACCAGACATTGCAGTGCCACCGGTCTGGTTCCCAGACGTGCTGTGACCCTGTGCCACAGCCAGTTGAGGCAAGGTAGGGGGATCAACCAGAGCTGGCCTACCCTGACATGCTATTGGATATGAAGTAAAGCAATATATTACGGTTAGTAACAACTAAACCATTGTTAGTATTAACAGAATGGAACATTGTATTTATTACACCAAATACATATTAATGTATATTATGTGTAACACAATATAATGTGACATAACAGTCAGTATGGTAACAGCATGCCAGTGTGAATTAAACCATACAGCCAACAAAACCGTTAGTTTAACAAATATGTTATGATTGAATCATAATAAATAACATATGACAATAATCAATCACATTTTCCAAAATATAGTTAAAATATCTTAATATGAAATCATAATAAAACATAACAATAATCAGCCACATTTTCCAAAACATAGTTAAAAAATATGTTAATATTAAATCATAATAATACATTACAATAATGAATAAATTAATATAAGGGGTGGGAAGAAAGAGAGAGAGAGAGAAAAAACATTCCATAGTGTGATTGTAGATGATATCCCTGACAACACTGATCATACATACTTCTACAGTTGTGTACTGACAGTTGTGATTACAGTGACTATAATTCTCTTATAGCTGGTGTAGCACATACATACCTCTCAAGCTGATAGCAAGAGAGAATAAGGGGCAAACACTAACAAATGCAGGTACAGAACAACTCAGAATGGGTTCACATAATGTGGACTTATATAACTACCAGGGTGTTCTGTAAATGGAATTGATAATACACTGCATTCTGGGTAATAGTTTATCTGGTAGTTTATCTGGTTAGTCAGTTCTAATTACTTTACAAGAAATTGTTACACTTGAGAGGAATACTCATGTACTGCACAGTAATTAAACTAAACAGTGATTGTGGCTTAGTTGCCAGGCATGGGAGTAGAACCCACTAGCTGTGATTGCAGGGGACATCTACAAATACTTTAATAATTGACTGCAGCAGCATAGTATGGACAAGCAAGATATACAGCCATACTGGGATTATACAGTTTTATTTCTGAATCAACAATGCTAATGCACACATTATTGTTATTGAGGGTAACATTCTGTGAGAGCTAAACACAATATCTGCACACAATATGGGCTTACTCACCCATCACATTTTTGTGCTCTTGGGGTGAGAGAAGTTGTGAGCATTACTTGACTGATACTGAAAATGTAGTGCTAGACAGCAGTGAATTTGAACCCAGGACTGTGTGTGACAAAATTTACAGTGTACAAGGATTTTAACAGACTGAGCTACTGAGGCACTGCTGACTGCAGGGTGACAAATATTTACCTGGTTACCACCTGGAAACATATTATGAATTGTGAAATACAAGTTACAGGATTTTCCTCTAGCATTCTAGTACTCTTACAGTGTTTTACTAGACTGCAGTGCCAATAGAACCACATGCATAGTATACAACCATACTGTATATATATATATATATATATATATATATATATATATATATATATATATATATATTATACAGCTTTATTTCACTTTCAGTAATACAGGTGAACACATATTACAATTATTGGTTTGCAATATCTGTGAAGTCCACACACACAATATCTGGCCATGGAGTGCCCTACCTCACCCTATATCTAAATTACCTGATGTCTGTGGAAGTAACGGCATTATGTGAACAATATTGGCCTAGAGAAAACCTTGAACAGTACTAGGAGTTAAACAATACAGTTTGAGGCCATTAGAGTTGGATTCTACAGATATTACAGTGTTATACTTGACTACAGCAAACTTATCTTACAGACTCAATGCATACAGCTCTACTGCAATAGTTATGACAATTCTGATATACACAGTTTTCCTTGCTGTTATTGGTATTGTTTGTTGTTTTCATTGAACTACAGTTGTTATTATCAATTTATTGCATTACAGCTCTAATTACAACTTTATTGCACTACAGACTTTATTGTATATACTTTATTGCAGTTAAGGCTTTACGTTTTCTTGATTATTGCACTATAATTGGCATAATGCATCCATACTAACAACACACATGATGCAACCTGGCCAGGCACTTGGCATGAGACTCAATATTGTGAGCCCTTTCAGCTGCAGCTGTTGGGAGAGAAGCACACCATTATGCATACCAGTTTTGAGGCATTCAGATTACATATTGGTAAAATATAGGAAAAAGTACTTACGCACTTGTGGAGCATTCCCTGCCCTTGCTTCTTAGACCCAGGTGTCCATGGATTCTCTCTTTCATCTATGCAGGTCGCCATGGTCATGGTGACACTGCTCACTTATGCTAGGGATACTAGCAACACTGCTGAGTTCTCTGGCAAGTCAGTCCCAGGCCCTGCCTTATACTCCAAGCCCTGGAAACCTCCCTGCATCAGCCTATCCCCATAGTTTTTCACAAGAAGCCCAACCATGACCCTGGACTCCTGAATGCCCCACTTCTGTGCCCAAAAGAGCACACCATCTCCAGTACCACCAGCCATATCAACAGATCATAGACTCCAATGGTTTCTGCAGAATTCCCACCTAGTGCTTCTTATATAGGCTGTTTTCCCACCCTTACACATCAATGCGCAACATTCAAAGCAGTGCCGTGTTGCTTAGCAGCACCCAAACCAGACAAGCAGAGCTGAGCAGTATGCAAACATGCACAATCATGGTTTAAGTGAAGCTGAGCACTGTTCAAACATTAGCGGCCGTTATCATGTTTATGCAGTACTTAGCAGGTTTGAGCATAGTTGCGCAGAGTGCAGCAGAGCCATATTTTAAAATCTTGCCCATAACGTGTGCAACAAAAAGACAGACTACTTATAACTTCCATGTATTTGAGCCCTGGACCTACTACATATCCAGCTTAAACTCTCCCCATTAAGCT
>NC_056735.1:1914674228-1914734807 GCF_019279795.1 Protopterus annectens
ACAAACCATGTTACTGTGTATACCATTTTTTATAATATTAAGATATTAGACTTATTGAGATGTGAGATATACCTATTTGCTTTGAAATGCTACAGATTCCTATGGCCATGTTCTCCAGCATTATATTTCCATTTTATATTACACTGATTTGTAATGTTGGACACAAGACATGATGCTGATTTGATAATTGATGGTATGCACATCTAAGCGAATTGTAATACTGCTTACTAGCATTATAGCTTAATCACTAAATGTGGCAAACAAAATTTTCTTGATGCATAAAGAGACAACTTAAAATGGAGAACAAATATATTATTTTCAGCAAAAATAGTATTACCAAGTGCTATGGTATCAGTATAACTTCAGTAACATTACTCAAACACACACAGCTCCACCTTTGAGAAGATTTTGATTGCCTTGAAAAAAACAAAAGCATAGAAATGATTTTTTTATTTTGTAAGTAGAATCGCATGTTGTTGTGTCTTTCGGCCTCTTCCCGGTTAGGGGTTGCAACAGCAGAACTCCGGCCCGCTAATGATTGGCAGTTGATTTTTACGTGCTGAGTTGCCAGCCCTGACGAACAACCTTCAACGAAGGTATGCCCATTCAGGCCTGTTTCCACGCAGAAGACGCTCTAGCTGAGAATCGAACCGGACAGCATCTTACTGTGAGGCGACAACACTACTGCAGCACCACCACTGCGGATACTGTAAGTAGAATCACATAATAAAGCAAAATAAGTAACTAGGAAAAGGATACAGTGTTACAGATGCACAGAGGCATGTCATTTGGAACTGGGATCTATATAAATTGTCCCCATTGCCCTTCAACTACACTTCAACACTAGAGTCAACTTTAACATACCCTCTCTACCTAGGAATAATACGGGATAGACAGAGGAATTAAGGACACAGTTTTCTTAACATAAATTTGCTTCTTATACTTTACTTATCAGTTAAGTGAAATAAATCATCTATTTCAGGCAAAACAAGTTCAGACAAATGCAAAGGTGCTGGGTAAGCGGCAATATTTGCTTTGTCTAATGATGGTTTCCTTGATAAAAATGAATTGAACACATCACTTTTTTTCAAGAGTAGATAGAGGTATGGATTAAATAATTTGCAGTGAAGAGGAAGTGTAGAGAACTGATGCAAAATTTGTTAATAATATAGATATCAAAGATATATTTTTCCTCAAAACATGTTCAAACAGTAAAGAGTCATGACAGCATTGACACAGATGGATGGTACTCTTTTATAGACAGTAGTATAACTTTCATTGATGTTAAAAGAGATTGATATTCGAAATTGTAACACGACTTTTTGTTCAGTATATCTTTAAACTGCTTCATGCTGTGTTATTCCGTAAATATTTAGATTTCAAGTTATTTATAGAACTGAACACATGTTAGGATATACAAGATATTGTGATATCTCATAAATAGAGGATTCATTAAAAGATGTTTAATTTTATGGATGCTTTTTTTTCAAGATGAATTAAATTTAATTTAGACCATACATTATAATCCTTATTTTATTTTATTTATTTGTCTCATATTGGCATCAGTAAATTAAATTATGTCAGGTTTATACATGATTGGAAGATAATTTTAATTCTTAAGGTAAAATGTTATTTTTGTGCTGTAGTCTGGAGATGATACATGCATCAATGCTATCTATTGAGAAAAAGATTGATTTATCCACATTAAATATAATTACGTGCTTCTTCTTATGATTCAGTGATTGTAACAACTCAGTGTTTGTTTTATTGGATTGCAGAAGTATGATAAGATGTTCTCTGCAATTAAAGTTATTTACTTTCTTTTTTCTATACATTTTATCCCATCATGATTCAAATTATATGTAGTTTTATGGAAGAAACATTACAAAGAGAGGTGAATATATAAGGTAACAGAGGGAATTCCACATTAGTTCTAGTTAGAATTCTAACTGGAGTGGAGAAATTTCTATGTATTACAAGGCATGTTGAGCTGAGTCATACAAGACTTTTATAGCTTTAACATCATTTTTAAGAAATGCAAATTTATGAAGTACTGTGTATAGAAAGGGCATATGTGCAAGTTCAAAGGCTTAACATGTGTCGAGTCTAGACAGTCCAAAGATATATCGGGTTTGTATCTGTGACCTTATTTCATATATGCCTTCTTTCAAGAAAATCAGATTGAAATGTAGAAAATATAGGTTCTGTACCTAATAGAAAATGGGTAGCTAGAATCAGCAAACTCATTTTTATATTAAGATTTATTAAATGTACCGGATGATATTTTTAATGAAAATGGGATCTGAGTTTGGATAATTCATATATCAATTTGATATTCAACAGTATTTTGCATGATTAAATAATTTTATCAAGACTGAGACTAGATATATTTTATTATTATTATTATTATTATTATTATTATTATTATTATTATTATTATTGTTGTTGTTATTATTTATATTAAGTTTAAGTGATGAGGAAACATTTAACATATCCTGTAAGGTCATTTTTGCCTCCAGTAGATTAGCATTTTTTATCTCTTTTTTGAATGTGATTAAAAGTTAGAAGAACATTTTCAATGTAACAAAATTAAATAGACATTTCCTCATTCAGAGATTGGTTTCTGAGTTTGGTGATATTTTAAATAATTTATTGGGGGTTTTTTTAGATGCTTTTCTTTTTAAAAAGGACAAATTATTAGACAGATTACTTATCTGTGGCAAATTCATCAAACGTTTGAAGGGAATGCTGGCCTGTTTACCACATCTGCCTAAATAGTTTGAGGCAATAAGACAATGCTTAAATGTTTTGAATGATATTGTGTGCTACATACTATTTATATTTACCACAGTTGTACCTCTTCTAAATTTTTTTTTAGCGGTATTACTTTTAAGACAGATATTTTCTCCTTTTAACTTTCTTGCAGTATAATGCCTTACTGACAATGAACTTACTATGTGTTGCTTTGCAAGCAGTCAATTTAAATCAAAAGCAATATATTCATTTCATCTTGGTTATTGAAGTAAACTTAAGAGATCTTGAAATGCATCATCTACATCAACTTTTTATGAAACTATGGGATTGCTCTCCAGTTAGAAATACTGCCCAGTGTCTAAATTTTAACATTTAAGAGACGGGTCAGGGGAAAAATAATATTGCTTGAACTACAAACTCCTCATCATATATGTTCTGTGTTTGGAAAAAACAAAGAAATACATTCTAGTACATGTTTTATTCAGATTCTATCAAATTTATAAGATAAAGATTAAAAGGTAAAATGTCTGCCCTTGGGATACAAGATTTTGCAGAGATCAAAAAGATGAAATGCAGTAATTAAATATTTCAAAAATAAATTGTCCTTTATGTCTGATGGTTTGTTAGAGTTCCCTTTACCATAAATATAACTAAGACTCATGTGCCACTCTACCTTCAGGTATAATAATTTTTAAATTACAACATTGCCAAAATGTTGTTTAATTAATGCCCATCTTTTCCCACATGGCACATATTCTGAAGCTTTAGTTATTGATCTATTTAATATATTTAAGTATTAGCTAATACTCTCAATACCAACGGAAATGCCAGAAGACTAGTCTTCAACATATTTCTAGACATATGAAAATCTATTCATACTGTCTTCCACCAGAAAATATTACATACTCTCATCATTAGGGCTCACCAATTCTTCACTGCAGTGGTTCCATGGCTAGACCTCAAGTAGAACACAAACAGTGAAATGGAAAAAATATTTTCCTCCTTCTTGCCAGTATTAGTGTCCCCAATGGTCTATATTTGGCCCCATACTTTTTAACATATTCATCAATGACCACTACACTACTACAAAAAATGTTACCATAGTTCAGTGTGCTGATGCCTTAATTATAATCTGCTGTGTTAAATCTCTCTTTAAACTCTAAGACCTTACATAATCCTTCCTATCATCAGAAACATGGTTTAATAATTCACAATTACTTCTAAACAATTCTGGGCAGAGGTCAGTTAGTAAGCAGGTCTTAAAACCCCTCACAGTGCTCACTCTACCTCCTCCTCTCTTTCATTGTCAGACTTTAATACTCACCTCTCCACTCTCCCCTCTATCAGCTCACATACTTCACTCTCTCAGTCAGCCTCCATACACCTCTACTTTATATTCTTCTCTTCTATTTTAAAAGGATTTCAAAAAAATATATTATACCTCTTCTTGGAAAACTAAAACTTGACTTCCTTGCAAAGACAGACACCATCTCACCCTGGTTCATATTCCAATGTAGGGAGTATATTCTTATTCCTCTACTGCATATCAGCAACCTTTGCTTAACTCAAAACTGCACGTCCAATAAATGGAAAACAGCAAAAATCATACCTCTCCCCCAAAAATTCAACCTCCAAACTACCCAGTGATTACCACACAATCTCCATCCTCCAAAACCTCCGGAAAATCTTAGAAAACCTGGTCTATAATCAACCCCTCAAACTACATAAGTCAATACTGCCATTTCTCTTCCAAGCAACATGGTGTCTGGCCTGACCACAGCAGTCCTGCATATTGGACCTTTAATGATTCCACCTTTTTAGCTTTTGACAAAGGCCTACTGTGCTGCAGCCATATGCATAGAACTTACCAGAGCATTTGATCTGGTTGACCATACAATCCTATTTAACAACCTTACAGAAATAAACTCAAAGGATAAGTAATACAAAACTCTAAAAAATAAAATCATCCACTGGAAGCCAAATGAAGGAGAACAGAAGGTCAAAAGCACACCTGATTTTATTTTAGCACTTTCATCCAGAAGACTTCTTCAGAATAAAACCATGCTTAAAATATCAGTTTATATTCAAAATTCAAAAAATATCAGTCTCATTAACCAATTAATTCAAATTAGAAAGGCAGAAGTTTAAAATAAAAAAATACATTTACAAAAACATTTAATACATATAGTATCATTCAGTCCAGGATATTTATCAGATTGCATTCTTAGTTGCCGTAAAGTTTCTTTCCTTAGCAACTGTTTTTTTTAATCACCTCCTCTATAGTCCTCAGCAATGTGTTCTAACACAGAAAAATAAAATTTCTTGAGAGAAGAACAGGCCAAAGTATGCTTATACAGTGCATTATGGCTGTCCTTAATCCTGATAGCATACAAGTGATCCTTGATCCTATTGAACAGTTTTTTGGTGTCCATTCCACTATAAAATGCTTCACAGTAGGAGCAAATGGCAATATAAACTAAATACAACAAGTTACAGTCATAGTAGAAATTAATTCTAATACTTCTTTTCATATGTGAAAGGCTTACTGATAGAGCCTCATAAATAAAATTGCCCACACTGCAAAATCCACATTTATGCATGCCATAATTTTTCACAGTGTAAGCTAAAAGTTTTTTTGTATCATCATTTTCCAGGTACTGCTTAATAGACCTAGATCTCATACATACAATGCTAAGAGATGTTACAGCAGCCCTGTGTACATGAGGATTAACATTAAAAATTCTCTAATTATGGCCAATAATTTCTTTTATGTCCTTGTCATCAACAGGCATGTGCAAAATAAAGCTGCTGGTAAATTTCTTACTAGTGTCACTAGCTATTTTTATTGGCATGCTCCCTTCCAAAATGGGGGTGGGGTGATATTTTTCTGTTTAATTTCCTGAGCTGTATGTTCCAATAAATTCAGTTCATAGTCTCTATCTAAAAACATTTTGACTACATCATCAATAGTTTTTTAAGAAATAGTCTTGGTCAGTGGTTAGCCTGGAAGCTCCTGATCATCTGACCCCTTGGAATGGTTTTCTTCATATAAATGGGGTGGACACTTGAAAAGTGTAGGGAACTGTTGGAAAAGCAATTTATTATGGTTAAAATCCCCAAAATAGTAGTTTTATTTGGCATACCAAAGTTTCATAGCCATGTTTTCCCTTTACCTTTCATGCCAATAATGCCAGCTGCTGGTAGTGGTAATAATTGTATATCTGTGTTTTTGGACCATTTTTTAAACCCTTTAGTCCAGAAGCTTGATAGTTATATAAAAGACTTGTTGTAATTTCTTGATGGACCAAGGCAGTTTAATACCAATGCTTCACAGGTTACCCTCTTTAAACTAGACGTGAAGTCTCTTTACACTATTATTTCCATCACAGGGGGCTTATAATTTATGATATTGTTTAGGGATAAATTCACCAATTGTTTATGTGACACCATCCATACTATTTGTGAACTGATGGAAGTTATGCTAGAGAACATTTTTTTACATTTAATAGTAAACCCTATCAGCAAAAGAATGGTATTGTTATGGGAGCAACCATAGCATGCTCTTTGCAAATATTGTTATGGGGTGGTGGGTGTGATGATAGGAGGTACTGCCAGCTAAACCAGGAGAAGTAAGGTGGTGAATGTATTACTTGTGCCAACACAGCTAGCTGGAATTTTTGGAAATAGTTATATGTCATTTGTGCAGCAAACTGATTTGTACAGATGCTTGTGCTGAAAATGTAATTGTGATGTTTGCTTGTGTTAGAATATATCAACAGTGCACCCTTCCAGAATGAAAAGAAATGTACATGTAATATTGTAATTGAATTAAATATATATGTTTTAATAGAGGATATTGGGACAGCAAGGGTTAACCAGCTGGCTTAATTTAAGAAAAATGAGGGAAATGTAAATGAGCTGTTAAACCATTAAAATGGCACCCCATAGTGCCGAATAGGACTGAAGACATTAGGTCTGGAAGAAACCTTTGTTCATTAGCTCAGTAAAAATAGGGGAAGCCCCAGGCACTGCAATACACAATTAAAGATGTACATTATAATCATCTATGCAAAATTCCTGTCTCAGTTTCACAGGGAGTTATTGTGAGAACCTAGAGTCAGGTGACCCAATGAGGTCATTCTGCAAGCCATCTTGAATATTATATTTTACTGGGAGCAACCTCTGAGGAGGGAATATTCTGTTTGGGGGCCTGACTAGGAAAGACTGCTCACGTATTTCATATAGCCTTGTCTAAATAAGTTATTAGGGAACAGTAATTTCTTTAGATTTAGTCAGGAAAATATAGTGAAGCTTAGTTTTGATATTGTATTTCTTTATTTGTCTGAACCTGTCCATCAATGCTGTTTTCAATATTTCCTGTGATCTGAACCCTGTGGTCTACTGTGAATATATATTCAGTGTTTTCATGTACTTTTATTATTTATAATTAAATATATTTAAAACTCTTATTGTGTCTGGTCCTTGTAGAAAGTACTTAACATTTCAGAGTGCTTATATTTATTTGGTGACACTGTGTAGACCACTCCAGAAGGCCTAGGCATCTTGTTTAGCTACTACCATTCATATTAGTATTAATATTACACAGTATAATTGGACACCCTTTGTTAAGGGCCTTAGAGTAGCTGATTGTTGAGTGTCTGGAGGCAGTGATAACTATATTATACTCTAGGCAGAAGGTGGTCACAGCAGGTAAATCTGTGCCAGCCTTTCCCAGATGTCTTTATGTGTGTGTGTTTGAAGAATCAAACCTCTCAGTGTGTGTGTTGCAGCTACTAGGCGAAGGGACATGAAGCACAGGGTTACAGAGTGGGTGCTGGAAGACTTGGCTTGGACACTCGGTTGAGGACCTAACCCTACAGCTGTACCATTGGGGTGTCATATTGGGGACCTATTGGGAGACAGATATAGATAAATCCAGACCCTGGGCTGAGTGTACTCCCTGTGTGCTCTTAAGGGAAATTGTGATTGATGCAGAGAGGTCTGTATCTGGAAATACTGAGTATATCCATTTATATTAAGCATGTCCCTTTCCAGTGTCAGTGGTGAAAATTCAGGCTCCTTGATTACTAGCCAGGTATGGGGACATCACATATTGGTTTTCAGTGCTAGGACCATCATACACCACATATTGGTTAGCAGTGGTGGGACCATCACTCGTCACAGTGGGAAACACAGGTTCTCCAGTCTATTCCATTTTTTATCGAACATGTAAAAATGCACAAAAGATTTGTTGATGATCTTGTTTCTATTGAAAGAGTGGATCAGTGTTTTCAGGAAGTGAATAGCAGTGTTTATTTATTAACCTTTATTCTGGGTGGTGCAGGGAACAGTGTCCTTTTAGATGATGTTGGTTTTAGCTGGAATGAGGTTACAAAACAGTTTTCTAGTAACATGTATGGAAATCCTTTCTTTTCCAACAGTTAAATGCACTATTCAAGTGCCCACCCCATTTATATGAAGAAAAATGTTCCAAGGGATCAGATGATCAGAGCTTCCAGGCTAACCATTGACCAAGACAATTTCTAAATTGTCAAAATGTTTTTAGACAGAAGCTAGGAACAGAATTAATTAGAACATACTACTTAGGAAATTAAACAGAAAAGACATGATTTTTCCCCATTTTGAAAGGGGGGCAGCCAGTAAAAATACCTAGTAAGAAATTTTCCAGCAGCTTCATTTTACACCTGACTGTTGATGACAAGGACATAAAAGAAATTATTGTTTAGAATTGGAGAATTTTTAATGTTAATCCTGATCAATGCAGGTCTGCTGGAACATCTCCTAGTATTGTATGTATGAGATCTAGGTCTATTATGCAGTATCTAGAAAATTATGATACAAAAAATGTTTTAGCTTACACTGTGAAAAAGTATGGCATGCATAAATGTGGATTTTGTAGTGTGTACAATTTTATTTAGGAGGGTCCCTCAGTAAGCCTTTCACATATTAAAAGAAGTATTAGAATTAATTCCTACTATGATTGTAACTCAGTGGGTTTGGTTTTTATTGCCACTTGCTCCCACTGTGAAGCATTTTATAATGGCACGACCACCAGGAACCTGTTCAATAGGATCAAGGGACACTAATATGCTATCAGGTCTAAGGACAACAATAATGTACTGTATAGGCATACTTTGGCCCATTCTTGTTTCAATAAATTGTATTTTTCTGTGTTAGAACATGTTTCTGAGGACTACAGAGGGGTGAATTTAAAAAGAAAAAACAGTTGCCAAGGAAAGAAACTTTATGGCAACTAAGAATGCAGTCTGACAAATATCCTGGGCTTAATGATACTTTATGTACTAAGTGATTTTATAAATGTGACTGTTTCTTTAAACAACTGCTGGCTTTCTAATTTGAATTAATTGGTTAATGAGACTGTTATTGTTTGAATTTTGTATATAATCTGATAATTTTAAGCATGGTTTTATTCAGAAGAAGTCCTTCTTGACGAAAGTGCTAAAATAAAATCAGTTGAGTTTTTTATTATCTAACCTCCTTCATTTGCCTACCAGTGGATGATTTTTATTTTTTTACTATTTAACCACCTTATTGACATTGGGGGTTGTGATGATACTTTTCCTTAGCTCCAAAATTACTGATTTGACCTACATTCTCAGTAGGTTTTGACAAAAAGTACATCATCTACCACTCTTGTATACAAAGGATTCTCTCAAGGCCCCTACTGGCTTCTCTGCTTTTATCTATTTTTATAAATAACCTTTCAATTGATCTTCCTCATCTTCCAGTATTACTATATGCTGATGATATAGTTATCTTTTGCACCAACCACATATCCCCCTATGTTTATTTTATTTATTTATTTATTTTACATTTGTTAACCGGGATGGTCCGACTGGATACATGTCCTTTTTCAGCGGAGGCCCGGGGAGAAAAGCTCCAACAGAGTTACATTGATAATTAGGTACAGTAAATGAGCTGAAAGAACTTAACAAAAACATAGGCTATTTACATACAAGTACAAGACTGCCATTACTATTTCATATACGTTCAACATGATCTCAAAACTAATGGCTGAATAGCACAAAAAATATTCATTCATTCCTCAAAAAATAAAACTATGAAACCACACTCTTTGGAGCATCCACTAAAAGGCAAAATAAACCCCAAATCACTTCTTAGTCTTGATTACCTTAATAATACCATTGAGCAGGTAAACAAGTTTGGATATATAGGAGTCTGGCAAGATCTCTCCCTTAACTTCTTTCACCATCTTGAAAACAGCTAGAAAAAGATAAACTCCTTACTCTTTTGGGCTAACACAATCTCCTCTTTCCTCTCCCATCCAACAAGAAATGTTATTAGCAAAAGGATTCTTCTAATTTAATTTCACTACTGCCTACCTCTTGTAGCATCTGCTTCCAAAAGAAACTCTACCAACATCAAACAATGTCCATCTCGCCATCTGCTAATTCATTACCCTTTTCCCAAAGTATGAGCACCACTGTTTTATACTAGCCAAAACTAACTGGCTGCCAGTTCAGCAATGAGCAAGTCTACTCCTTGGTTTCCAACTTTTCCGGCTCTTGAAAGAAAAATGTCTGCCATTTTATTTCCCCCAGCTTACTTAGACATCATCTGTCATATGACCTTAGATATCATAGATACTCAGGGCCTCTCTTACCAACATCTAAAACCAGATTGCAGTGCTCTATCCATTCCCTTTCTATCCTTCGTCCCATGCTCTTGAGGGATCTTCCATCAAATCTTAAAGACCTATCTAGCTCCTCCTCCTTTTGGGCATGACTAAAATAATATTTCACAGCAAAAGCTGCTTGTAAATGCTTTGATTCAGGTCACATAATCTTGGGTCCTAATCCGTCACACATGCTGTCTCTTATTTCCACTATAGCATCTCTTCACTAACTCCTACCATGTTGCAACTTTAATTAATACAAATATTGTACACAGTGGATTCTGCTGACTACCTTCTTAAATCTTTTTTTATATAAATTATACCTTTGTTTTTAATGTGCTTTATTTTTATTTTTTAAACTTGATGTGTGTTCCATTCTGGGCTGAGACTGAAATTGTTCCAATGGGATCAGTGGTCGACTGCAGCTAAAAAATGGTGTAAATAAATAAATAATTAATTAACCATAAATAACTAAATTACTGCTCCTCAGTCCAAAACACATATCTATCAAAACAACACTATTCAATAATGTCTCTACCAAAAACATCATGCTAGAATAAGTAAACCACACAAAATTACTTGGTGTCATCATAGATGATCAGCTGACATTCAACCACCATGTGTCACAAAGGGTTAAAAAAGCTTATCAAAACTAGGTACCTTATACAGAGTAAAAATCTACCTCACTGATATAGCCAAAAGTAATACAACCTTTACTTTCTTACTGCCATCTCTGCTCTATGTTTCCTTAATCTTCACTAACCTTCGAGTTAAAAATATACAGATTAGCAGTAAACTATACCAAGAGAATGAACTTCTGCCTAGCCATTAGAAAATTACACTGGTTAGCGCTATAGGCACACCTGGATCTTTCTCAGCTAACCGTAATGCACAGGCTTCTTTATAAACCAACAAGAATGCCTAGCCCTTAGCAACTTAATACATTACTCTCCCAACAGAATTTTAAGCTCAAGAGAAAAATCATTAATCACTATAACCAAGTCATCTAATACTCTAGGAGACTGTCTATATTCAAACAGTATGGCTAAACTATGGAACCACACCTTACTACCACTGAAATCCATTCAGAATGCAAACTCATTTAAAACACAACTAAAACTTCACCTATCAAATACATGGATCTGCTCCTATACATCTCCAGGATAAATGCCAATGTTATGTTCAGTTTGCCCCTCCTCCCACCCCCCAGTTCATTAGCCATCACTGCACTTCCACCTCCAATGCATTTCTCATTATTGTGCCCCCACAACCAATCCTCAACCTGAGTACATTGTTT
This sequence comes from Protopterus annectens, assembly GCF_019279795.1. Taxonomy (NCBI): domain Eukaryota; kingdom Metazoa; phylum Chordata; order Ceratodontiformes; family Protopteridae; genus Protopterus; species Protopterus annectens. The sequence goes on from NC_056735.1 coordinate 1,914,685,958, forward strand.
TATGACACTGCTCATCTCCTACATCTATACTTGATATTTACCTTATGACAGCAACATATCTGTTAACCTGCATTACACCCCACCTCTTAACTACAATATTAATATTTTCTGTCCTTCTTAGTTTTTTCCCTCATCTCTATTTCTTTGAATTTATAAGTACTAATCACATGATCTATTATCTATCTTACAAACCCAATAATATACCTCTAGCAATGTTGAAAGTTCAACATCCACTAATGTATAAGTATATTTTATACTGTAATAGTTGCCTCTTTTTCCATAGGAATGTAATCTAAATAGCAAATATATGAGTAATTGCTAATGTATATTATTTAATGTCTGTTCAGGTATATTACTGAAAGTCTGTTTAAACATTTTTGTAATATGCTTGAGTTTTTCTCCCTGGGCCTCTGCTTAAAATACTTTTTTTTGCCTAAGCCCAGCTAGATAAACAAAAGTAAAATAAAATAATAAATGAAAATATCACTGGAACATACAACTAATATTCATTTTCCCTCTAGGTCCTTTAGAGTACGAGTTATTTTTATATCAAGATCTTTTGTGACTCTTCTAGTGTGGTAATACCATTTCTGACAGTAGGTTTCTTAGCTGCAAACCTATATGGTATTCATTTCCCTCATTCCACCACATTGTGTTGTTCATATATGTCTCTGAAACTAGACAAATATTTATATTTATATTACATAGCAAATCACAGAAGATTTTTCTTTTCCAGAATAATTGCATGCCTTGCAAATTTCAGAATCATAATACTATGAGTCATGTGTTTATTCCAATTCTTTTCTGTATTTGTTTACACTAAGTATCTATTTATAGGCACTGAAAGCCTACTAACCTTGTAAGTGAAATGAATGTACATAATATTTCAAGTAAACAAATCGCTCATAAGAAAACCTGAAAACCTTTCTGAAAATAAAACTCACAGACCATCTAGAACTAGATTCCTTGTGCCATGGTCTAGACCCCATAATCGGTTAATAAGATCAGCTGAATTATCTGAAAGATTTTCCAGAAAAACAATAAAGCCATCCACCTCACCCTTGTCAAAAGCAATTTATTATCTCTCATACTAGGAAAAAAGTCTTGGCTCTCTAACATCAAATGTTCATTTTTCAATTTGGCTATAATTTTACAATTGCATCATGTTAGAAATTGCTCAGCGTATTACACATTTTAAAAGTGCTGAATCTGTGTTGGTGCTTTTTTTACCCTTATAGTTATCACACATGTATGCTGCACAGAGGAAGTTTTATCCCTTCTGTATAAGCAAAAATAGGTATGCAATAATGTCTTTAGCAATGTTGTACAGTTACGTCATTAAGTTTTGTTTCCCATGTACTCATAATACAAAAACATCTATAGCTATATTTATATCTACACACAGACACACACACACACACACACACACACACACACACACACACACACACACACACACACACACACACACACACACACACATACCCATATATATATATATATATATATATATATATATATATATATATATATATATATATATATATATATACTGACTCTACAAGTAGAGAATACTTGGATTACCAATGATCAATGTCTATTTTGTCTTCATTCATGGCTTTGCAAAAACTGCATCAGTACACTTTTTCTGGAATTCTTCCTCTTTAAATGTGCAACATTACCCATAACAATACATCTTTTTTCTATTTCGAACATCGCTTAATTTTAATGAGAAATAAGTGGTACTTATTCATTTTTCATTCACTGTAATACACAACTGGACTGTAAAAGAAAGAACCAATTTATATGCATAGTGTTACTGGGAGCAACAAGATTTATTGGCAAACCTAAACTTAGAATCAAGGATACCATGTGACTACTGCTAATCAAGAGTAAACTATAGTTAATTAGCCAGCACTGTGGATTAGAAGGATGATGTCCTGATTCTGGCCCAGGTGATCATGGATTGATAAACAATGTCTGCGCTGAAGGAATTAGGCTGATAAGGTGCGGGTAGCTCCCACATCCTGGTGCATGTGTGTGCATGAAGTAAGGGAGTAGTCTCAAAAATCCAACCTGTAGGTCCAATGACAGAATTGCAGGCTTTGCTCAGTAAGTGAGAAGCATGAAAATGAGTCTGCCAAGGAGTGCATTACATTCTCAGAGATTTTGCTACGTATGCTACTCAGCAGAGGAGTTTGACAAAAGACAAAAATATTGTAGCTTCTTGTTGGATAACAAAAATGCTACCAGTCTCTCTCTCTCTATATATATATATATATATATATATATACATATATATATATATATATATATATATATATATATATATATATATATATATATATGTTTATCTTATTATCCCTAGATGTTGAGAAGCAAGTGGAATGAATAGGCCATTAGTGGCTGTGTGCTTGACATTCACAGGGAGATTGGCAGTGAGCAAAATTAATTACCAAAAAATTCTCACTAGATTTAAAAATTTTAGGTGCTTTTATTTGGCTAAACTTATGCAGGTGTGACAGTCAAAATCTTCCAAAACTATGCGGATATCAAAGCAACCAACTAGAATACAGTCACATTATATGCCTGCCTTCCGGTAGTCTTGGAGTTAATGTTTAAATGCATGCCTTCAGTAGAAACATATCATTTAAAAGGAATCAGGGATGCCATCCATTTTTCCCATTGCATGTAAGTGGTAAACATTGTGCTGCAAAACATTAAGATTAGGTAGCTAAACATAACAGCATATGTTTAATTTTTGTTCTTGAGTGTCATTTGTTTTACAAATATCCAAAAAAAGATACTAGTGGAAGGACAAAGGAATTCTTAAATATGGGTAGAAGCCAAGAAAGCTTTCAAAAAATGTCTAAAGGATTCTACTGTTCATTTAAGATGTTATTATCTGTTGGTATTTATTATAGTCATTTCACTGATTAACCTGATAAATGTCATGATCCAAAATGGACACTTTGCAGACATGATCCAGGCATAAATTAAAAAATAAACAACACATAATGGAAAGTATTGACAAAAATCTCATGTAACTGATATAAGCCAAATTCTGCAAAACAGTTATAACATATCAAAATGATCACAATATGGACACAAAATATCATATCAGTAATCACAAATTTAGTTATACATACATAGATGCACCTAGCTTTACAAACTATATAAGTGTGAGCTATATTGGAAAAAAATACAAAGTACTATCATATTCTGTCAGGACACATAAAGATAGGTAAACTGGAAAAACATGTTCAATAAGCACACCAAAAAGAGTTGAACTCTATTAAGAAAATTTGGTATAAAACTGCTAACATCATGGCTGAAAGACTGAGAAAAAGAATGGAAACATTAAAATTAAATGTCTTAAGAGTACATTATGGGTATTTATAAACAAGGACTGTAGAAAGTGCAACCTGAAATAAATTGTATTTGTCAAGGTATTAAAAGGCAGCAGAGTGGAAGATATAAAATCAAATACAACAGTAGACATAATCAGTGAAATGTTAGGCAGTTCATAGGATTATAATATCATAGTGATTACTGGACTAATGACCTTAAATCGCCTTTTAAACTGAGCCATGCTACCCAGATTTAACGGACCGGTTAGTATTCCATAGGATTTGTAGTGGGTGTATCTAAATTGGACATGAATTGTCAAGCATTTAAAAGCTTCCTCTTTCTAATAAAAACATAGTTTTAAGGGCAGGAATAAATTTATGATTTCACATCCACTGTTCCAGGTTGTGCTTGAATTAATATAGAGAAGAGCTTTGATTCACATGGATGGAAAACCTGTTCCAGAGAAATTTGAATGTGCAGCAGGTCTATTAATTCTTCAGAAGGTGAATTAAAGGTTAGGCATAGATAGCCTCTCAGCAGTCTACAGGAGACCAAGTATAAGGATAAGGCTTTGAGGCAATCTGCATAGGATATGTTGATTACGCCATGTATTCTTTTTGTTAGTAATTTCTGTAGACTCTCCATTAGTTGCATATACCTGGTCAAGTATATATGGGGGGGGGTTGTACTCAGCGATTGTTCTAATGAGGGCTGAGTACAATAGAACAATGACATCTCTGGACTTGGATGCCATCCTTTGCTTGCAAGTTGCACAATACAGAAAGATTTCCTTGCTACATAAGACACATGGTAATCAAAGGCCAAATCACTTTTTACATGTTTTACGAAATCCCTGAACTCCGGGTGTACCCTTATGAGTGCAGCATTAATGTAGCAATTTGCAAGGGTGGGTGTCTTCCCAAAAGAGATTATTATTCACTTCTAGGCATTGAGTTTTAGATCATGTCTCTGGCAGCAGTTATCAGTCTGTTTCAGGCCTTCGGGTGCAGTATTTGTGTCATTGGGGGATTCTTTACCTCCACCTAGTTTACAATCATCATTGTGCTTGGTAAGCCAGAGGCTTTTGTGATTAACATCGACTTCAGAGAAGTAGACATCAATGAGGAGCAATCCTAGCACTGATCCCTAAGGGACCCTGCTGGAGACCTGTCATTTAGTGGGGTTAGAACTCACTATCCTGGCATCTTGTGTATTATCTGTGAATGAGCTGGCCATACAGTGAGTAACATGGGTGTTTATACATAACTTCATGAGCTTATCTACAATTGTAAACTGGGGTATTGTTTCAAATGACTTGCCCAAGCTGAGGTAGGCAGTATGCATCATTTTTCCTCTGTCAGTTATTTTGTTGACTTTCTCAAAGATGTCTGCCAGGTTGAGTAGGCATGATCTACCCTTAATTAATCCAAACTGAGTTGGATTCGATGTCTGAAGGTTACTTATGCCATAGTTTATCATATTTATTTTTATTTTATTTTATTATTTATTTTTTTTTTATTTTACATTTGTTGACCGGGCTAGTCTAATTGGATATATGTCCATTTTCAGTAGAGGCCCGGAGAGAAAAGCTCCAAGGAAAAAACTTACAATTTAATAGAGAATAACATCAAAACAGTTTTATACAGCAGTGATTGTACCATAAAAGCAGTATAATTTTAGCATAACATGTTAGCTAAAGAAATTCTTAAAAGAATATAAAAAATAGAAGAAATAAAAGTTTTTTTTTTTTTTTCAATTCTAACCTACTCTTAAGTTGGTTAAAGTATACTGCATTTACATTTACAGTTTACATTTGTTGACTGGGCTAGTCTAACTGGATGCAAGTCCATTTCCAGTAGAGACCTGGGGAGAAAAGTTCCATGTATTTGTACAGAGTAAATAGATGCTAAAAGAATAGAAGTTGTACAGTGTTGTCAAAGAAATCAAAGAAAATATAAGATAATACAACAGTTTTAAGTAATACTGTATAATAGTAATCCATGATTATTCTTTCCATGGCTTTACATATGATTCTAGTCAGGCTCATGCATTTATAATTGTCCATGTCCATGGATAGCCCACCCTTGCGTAGAGGGATAATAGTCGAAATTCTCAATGTATTCAGCATGAAGCCTGCTTGGAGGCTTCAGCTGAATGGTGATTGTAGTAGGCCCAATAGGTCATTTTTCATGCTCTTAAGGAGGCAACCATGGATATTATCAGGCCCCAAGGATGCAATGATTTTGGCTACAGAGACCACTTTTAGGAGCTGTTCCCTAGTGATAGTTGGAGTGTTATGGTTGGGAATATTTTTGAGCAGTGTCTGGTGATAAAAGTTGGGTACAATTGGAGCTGAACTTATTGACCAGAAGTTTAGCTCTATCCTCCATGTCAGTATAGGTGGCACCATTTACAATTGTTCTGCACATTGTTGTGTTTTGCCTTTGAAGTTGTAGACATAGCTGAAGAATGCCTTATGATTATGTTTAGCCTGGGAGGCTACTTTTACTTTAAATTTAGCTTTGATAGATTTAATTAGTTCACTGAGTTGCTTTATTAAGCTTGATGGGGAAGATGAAGCATTGCTGCATTTGCAATTCCTATTTTTGGGCATGGATTTCTTCCTTTTGTTATACAACCTATTGATGCTATAATTCCACCAGGGTGGTTTGTTTTTAGAAATTGCCCTGTGCTTGTTTTGGATAGATACCACTGACTCAATGCAGCTATATAAATGGTTGTTACAGGGTCTTTGTCAATTACTCTGCACAAACAGCGGTGTTGCTTGGGTTTGGTGGGGGGCTTAACATTATTCCAGTGTGTCACTTAAAATCTGAAAGTTTGCCTTATAATAATGTCTAAAGATTCCTAGGTTAGATGCTGTCCCACTATTTATTTTTATTTTGAAGGAGACAGCTTTTTGGTCCATCTTGACCAATGAGAATGTTACATTGTTGGTGGGGGGGGGTGCAACATTCCACCATGTTAGTGCAGACCAGATAAGAATGTTTGCTTTTGGGATGGGTATATGGACTAGCTACTCTAAGGTGGTCATATTAATAATGTCCAGCAATCTTTGTACCTACACGTTTGGGGTCATGTATGTCTTCCAGTTTATTGATGGGTAGTTGAAGTTGCCGGTGAGTATAGTGTTGGATATTTTTGACAAAACGTGGATGCAGATGAAAACCAAGATAATTTCCATTTCAAAAAAAGCTATGTGATGTTTAAATCTTTCATTAAGGATACTGTTCTTCTTCTTCTTCTTCTTCTTCTTCTTCTTCTTCTTCTTCTTCTTCTTCTTCTTCTTCTTCTTCTTCTTCATCTTCTTCTTCTTCTTCTTATCATTATCATTATTACTACTACCTGTTGCAGCTGTTCATCAACTGGCCCAGGATCTATCCTTGTTCACTGAGTTACAAGGTTGCTTTGACCCATGCTCAATGCTGGTGAGAAGGCTGAGGGTCACAGTATAGCATGAGTGCTTTCCAAGAAATGTTTTTCTCTTATACCCTAACATCCCTCCTTTGTGTGACCTCATGGTGCACCAGGGGTGTAGCATCCCCCTATGTATCCCTAGCCTTCACCAGGAATTGATGAGAAGATGTACCCACATGTACGCCTTTCACCACAGGATGTGTGAACCTATCCTTCTGTGTCAGTACCTTACAAGCAGTGAACTGAATTCATGTCACCTTAGGGCTTTATTCCTTTCTGCCATGGTGCTAGATTTACTATGAATACTTTCATGTCACATGGATCACTAGAGACCTCATTGCTTGAGTGGCTTTGCAATTTACATATTCTGCTGTTTTGATATAGTCCAGAGGCATTTATATTAACTGTATTTTGTGCCTTTAAATAAGAATTACTCATTTTGCAACAGGTGAAAGAGGTTTAAAAAGCAGTGGAAAACTGAGGATAATGGAAATTTGCCATTCATATAGTGGGATACTGTCTTATTATTAAGCAGATTATCAGAAACATTTATGCCACATTATTATTCACTTTGAAAGTGATGTAGTACTAAAGACCAGTCTGGATGAAAAAAATAATGGTCTGATGAGTGCACAGACTGGAATTTTCTTTTCAAACATATGGAGCTACATTAGATGACCAAAACAAAAACAAAACACCCCCCCCCCCTACAGAAATGGTGAAAGTAAATAAGCAAATTATGAAGCAAATATGTCTTCAGTGGGCCTGGACTACATGATATAACATGATATAACATTATATCATACACATAACATTCTTCGCTTATGTCTAATCTGTGAAGGAATGAGTCTATTTAATAAGGCTAATCATACATTCACACTCCTTCATTTTTTCATTTTTTTTTCCTTTCATGCTCTAGACATTAGTTTCTGTTGCCAATGTATATACAATGCCAATAAATATTTGCTTATTTTCCCCAGCATTTAGTACATGTACACATTCTTTGCATACTTGCTAAATCTAATCATACTATTTTGAAATGATTAGAAATATTCTGCTCTAATGGGAACTATTAACTGACTGCTATACCCGTCTATTGACAGCAATGAAGAGCAGGGCACAAAAACTTACGAGCATGCAGTTAAAGTGCTAATACCACTTCCAGCAACAATTTACTAGCAATTAAATAAGCAGTGTAGCAAAATTTAATCACACACACACACACACACACACACACACACACACACACACACACACACACACACGCACGCTCGCACACACACACACACACACACACACACACGCACACACACACACACACATAAATACAAAATAAGGAAGCTTAGATCAATAGGCATCTTGTGACTTCTCAGAAAAGTGAGTGTCACAGATTCTGTGGGGACCAGGTTTGCAGAAGTGTTTTGTGAATACAATTTTCCTGTGGGATATGCCTGCAAAGGGTATTTCAGTGGGTGGAAGGGAGCAGCAGCACCAGTCAGAATTGTGTTCATGTACAGCATCTCAAGTGGCAGACAGAGAGCAGGGACTGAATAATGGAACAAAGACAAGATATTCAGCATGCCAGGAAGGTTTCTCTAAGAGAGCTGCTGGAATTATTTAAAAAGGTTACTCTATGAATAAACATGCTTCATCAAGGTTCCTTACACATGCAAAGAGACAGAGGGAGAGTGATGGAGACAGAGAGATAGCAACGAATATTAAAAAGTGAGATGGGCTCATGAAGAAATCAATGTTAACTTATACAAAGTTAATACAAATTAATATTGGATCATCAACCTTACAATCAATTCTCATGGTGAAAATTAAATTTAGGTGACAGAATCAATACTTCCGAACATCTTGGCCCATTAGATGTCTGCACTTCATGTGTCATACACAGATGCTGTTACTGAGTACATTATTTCTGCTATAAGTACTTAGCTAGTTTTGTATATTTTTTCTCAGTTTTCAAAAAAAAAAAAAAAGCTTGGTGCCTCACAATGGAAGTAGATATGCAGTGTACATATACTGACATAGATACAAATACACACATATAAATACACTGTAGACAGTATTTAAGCACAGCGTAATAGCTTAAATCATGTAACATTTACGTAATCAGAAGTATTGCACACGTATTTATAATTTGAGTTACATAAATGAGGAGATGAAAACTAATACATTGCAGGTTTTTATACTTCTGAGCTCAGTCTTGTTAAAAGTGTATATGATTAGTATAAAAATTTAAACTTAACATTTTTAAGTACTTTCTAACAGATACTCTGTGTACTTATCATAGATTATGAAATCATGTCATTAAATGCTTTGCCATAAATACTTTTTTTCTCATTATAGTTAAAACCATTTCATGGCTTTAGCTATGAAGTACTTTTTTTTAAATTTCTTACATATCAAGTGAGTTTGCAGAACATGCTTCCTTATTGCATTTATAGTCACAGTAAATATTGTACATGTGCAATGCATTCAGTCAACATTTTAGTATCTTTCAGAGAGATGCACATTTTCAGAATACCTCAATATCAAAATAGAATATTCTGTAGGAAAAAATTACCCTTTTTTGCATGAACAATAGCATAGTAATAGCATGGTGATAAGTCATTGAGCCAAAATAGAACACAAATATGTATCTTGTAGCCATTTTCTAGAACTTTATTGCATTTATTACATTGTTAGTGCAACAGAGACAGAGAAAGATACCAAAATAAAATCAGTTGGCTTAAGGTTCCTGTATCTCATGTTGTATGCCTTAAAAAAAATTTGCACATATGTACAAATGTGGCTCCTTTAACAGTGAGACAAATTATCCACTTACAGAAAGCAGTGCAACCTAGCAAGGCTCTTAAGCTGAGATCATGAGCTAAAGAGCTATGTAGCAAATAGATTGCTTTTTTTCAAATCTTGTTTCAGTAGTATAGAAATATTTAGAACCTCCATAAATCATGGCTTAGAAAAAGGATCTTTTTATCAGGAAATATTAATGAAATATTAAAGGAGACAGCACATCTTGAATGTCAGTTAATTTCCCCCTCTTTTTATACTTATGGGAACAAAAAGACATTTAAAGCAGGAGGCATAAAAAATATTGGCTTCACATTGGGCTAGCTTTGCTGAGAAAGATTAATAATGATGCCTAGAATTTGATCTGTGAATGTTTCATGAGTAAGCCTTAACAGATCTGTTGCTATTGCCAGACTTCTGTAAACCATTTTCTCTTAATACAGTGTTGTATTCCTGTTTTAAAGTCAGCCAAATGAGAACATCTTAGCATAATGCTAATTTTACATATAAACTACTAGCTGACAGTGATTAGTAAATCTATATGTCATAAAACATATTCTTTAGAAACTGTAGCTATGCATTAGGATATATGGATCTGGAAAGAACCCTTAAATGACTGACAACACGTTGTTATGCTGATGCACCATTTGTATTGTTCAAGTTCACAAAGCAGAACTTTCTGCAAGCAATACTTTTTTTTTTGGTTTGTTTAATTATTCCCACATAATGTTGTTGAAATATTAACTAAATCAAGATATTACTATATTATATTTAACCATGACAAATATTCATTAGAATGAAAAAGTAACTATATTCTGAAAAGTACTTTGACTTTTTATGATGTTTCATTTGCATCTTCTTTCGGCTTTTCCCAGTTAGGGGACGGGACAGAAGATCACATGTCAGCTCATGATTGGCAGTGTAGTTTTACAGTGTCAAGTTGCCAGCCTGGCACCCAACCTTCCACAGAAGGCACACAGACATGCACACACTCACGCCTAGGGCCAATTTAGACTGTCCAATCCACCTACTGCATGTCTTTGGGCTGTGGGAGGAAACCAGAGCACCCAGAGGAAACCCACGCAACCACAGGGAGGACATGCAGACTCCACACAGAAGGCACCCCAGCCGAGAATTGAACCAGAAAACCTCTTGCTGTGAGGCAGCAACGCTAACTGCTGCACCACCATGGCCACCCTAATGTTGCATTTGCATCTGCAAAACCTTAATTGTAAGTTATTAGTTACTTATAAGTATAAGAGGGAAAACAGCCCTTACCAAAGAATGGAAGGCAAACATCTATGATGTCAATGGAGTGTATGAAATGCCTTTAGTAAGTTTAATGTATAGTAGTTTGGATTTTGTCTTTGTGAATTCCCAAGTGTCTAGAAAGCATCAGACCTTTCCCAGTCAGACTCACCTGTGAATCCCCATACCAGGGATGTAACCTGCACAGCATGGCATGGAACATCTTGAGTGGCCATCTTCATGACAGTTTCTCTTGCCATTGTTCTCATTTGACTATCAGCTCTATCTTCTTGCAGTCTTCACTCTTGTCCCTTTGGGAAAACCATGTACCCATGAATTAACACATACATGGCAGTACACTAAACACCAAAAGTGTAATGAGAGACTTAGGGACACAGGTGGACAGTGGTCTCACCTTCGATAACCACATCATCACAACAGTCAGGAAACCCTTCTATGTGGCACACCTCATCACTAAGGGCTTTTCATCCAGAAAAAGGAGGTAATTGTCCCACTGTACTCATCCCTCATTAGACCCATTATAGAACACAATGCCCCATTTGGTATGTACCTCATAAGACATCTGCAACAGCGGGAAAGGCTGCAGAAATACCTCACTAAAAGAATCACAGGCCTAAAGCAGATGCCCTATGCTGACCGACTTAAAAAACTCCAGCTATAGTCTGTGGCATATCGTCTACTCAGAGGCGATCTCTGTTTAACATACAAGGCCATGTCAAACCCTGAGCTGTTGGACTTGCTCCACTTAAATAAATCCCAATCCCTCAGAGCCACATGCTCCAGAGATCTAAACCTTGTCATCACAATGAACAAAACATGCTGGAGGGATATGTTCCTGACCCAGAGACTCCCCATACTCTGGAACAGACTGCCCATACATGTCAAGCAGAGCGCCTACTTGGCCCTCTTCAAAAAAAACCTTGACGATTGGATGGGAGATAGGAAATTCACTCCGGGCATCATGTCAGTCACCCTGCTAGACAGGGGTCCAGGGAAGTAAATATTGTGGGAAGAAATATCCAGGGAATTGTTATGGCTAGGCTTGTATAGGCACTAGGGCCAATAGCCTAGTACCAACCTATGAACCTATGAACCTATGTCTTCTAATTCAGTTATATCTGTATTTTCCCCAACTCAGGGTCTTTCATTGTCATTTTTTTACATCTCTCAAATGGTAACATTAAGCTACCTGCCCCACCAGCAGCTTTGCTTCCTCTAGGATGCAAGTTATGAGGACATTTTCTTCTGTGATACTGAACTGCTTGTGTCCCTCTTATCCACTGAATAGAACTCCTTTGCATGCTAAGACAAGGGCTTCTGTCACTGTCTTGTATAACTCCAGTCTGTATCTTCCCCTTCAGTGGCTCCTTGCTTTCTGTGCTTAAGGCCTCTACCTAGAGGTGCGCCAGAGCTGCTCATTCTCAATGCCCCTTTCCTGGCTCTTCATGGTCCCAGCCCACTAGCTGAACTCAAGTCATCTAGGATATATATACCAATAAACCTGTCCAACCTGTACCTGAGTGCTCAACTTAAGGGTTTACACGTTTACACTTACATCCAGAAATTCTGCATGATGTTGGGCCAAGTTTGGAAGACCTATCATCATCCACAGGGTCTGGAAATTTTTTTTTTTGCTGGCATATGTTCCTTCCCTATGTTCTTAGCCAAGCTACATCTGGCTGGACTTAGGAAGCTATGGCATGCTTCATCATGCTGGCCCTAAAAGGAGTGCACTATCTATCCTGCCCCCGAGCTTGATGTCCAACTTCCCTGAACAACAGCCTCTGTTAGCACCCAAAAGGAATGATGTCAGTAGATACTCTCCCTCCCAGGACAGTAGTATCGCATTCTCCATGCCAACTCTGTCAAATGTCCAAGCTGCAGCTTACCTGGGTCATAGTCAGGGCTTTAACCTTCTACGCAACTGGAGTGAATGGGATACATTTAAGGCTTTATCACTGTATGCCACACAGCTGAGTAACATTTGAGATTTTTTTTCAAGGCTGGCCTTAAGCCAACAAAACCTATTTGATATAATATGGACCTGTGCCCAAAGAGAAACCAGCAATATAATTAAGTTGCCTGCTTTGAAAATGAGTATGGCTTCTACTTTTCAGTCCAGCATAAACCATTGTTAAAAAGGGTTTTCTGACTCTGCAATATGATGGCGTGCAATTTAGACCTTTAATCTCAAGCCAGAACTCTCTGGCATCATGTTGCATGCAAGAAATTAATGCTGCAGCAGTGTGGCTAGCATAGGAAAGCAGTTTAGCAAGGAAAAAGCATGCTCCCGTAAATTACTTTTCTGAAGTTTCAAAACACAAATCATTTGTATGAAATCATTTTCAACTTTGTCTTATTCACAGTTTGATTTCTAAAAAAGGTAAGGAAAAAACTGTCAGTGTTTGTCTTTGGCGTGCAATTTTGACCTTTAGTCTCAAGGCCAAAACTCTCTTGCATTGTTACATGCAAGAAATTGATCCTGCAGCAGTGTGGCTAACATATGAAAACAGTTTAGTAAGGAAAAAGCATACTCCTGCAGATAACTTTTCTGAAGTCTCAAAACACAAATCATTTGTGTGAAATAATTTTCAGCTTTGCCTTACTGAGTCACAGTCTGATCTCTAAGAAAGGTAAGTAAGTGGAATTTTGGTGTTTGCTTTTGTTTTATTGCCCTTTAATCTGCAAGCAGACTACTTCTCAGGAGCCTCTTGTGTGGAATCTGCATTTCCTCCCTGCTCTCTAGGCTTGTGTATGTTTTCTTCAGGTAGGCTGTGGCAGGTGTGTGTGTGTTGAGTGCAAGCATGTGTGTCTGTTTGCGCATGAGTGTGTATGTAAGTGAGTGCGCATGAGTGTGTGTTTAAGTGAGTGTGTATGTGTATGTCTGTGCACGTGAGTGTGCACGTGTGTATAAGACAGACTCAGCAATTTGCGTGTGCGTATGTGTGTGTGTGTGTGTGTGTGTATAAGAACGACCTAGCAATTTATTTCTATACCATACTTACTTACTGAACTCTGTAGATGGTTGCTTCTGTTAACGGAGATGCTGTAGGAATTCAATCTGATTCAACAGCATTGAATGGATGGTGATAAGGGGGAATATAAAATGTTAGCAAATTAAAAGCCAGTGAACAAGACAACAAAGTAAGAACATGGGCCACATTAGTAAGTGACTCACTGTATGACCAAAAATACAGGCATTTTTGTTACTACACCTTATCCAGACCTTGGAATTTGCTAAAAGTGTATTTTTTATCATGATTTGTTCCCCTGCCTTCCTCTAACATATGCATATCATGTCATTCTTATAGGGTTTTTCTTCTTATCTCTTATTTGGAAGGACCTATACATTTCTTTGAGCTTCATTCATGTTGGATAAGCCACCGATGAAATTTGATCTATAGACCTGTACAATATAGTTCACATGAGGATTTCTAACTATTTATAGACTATGACAACAATATAATGTTTTTACTAGAAGAGAGTTTTTCACTATTCTTGATAGCAACAACTATGTACTAAATAATAGCTCCATCAGTAATGCCTTGTGCATTCATTAGCTTTGTTAGATTATCCCAGTAAGAGGTGGAGATAAGGTTATTGGGTTATTCTGTGCTTCATGGAAAAAGGTAGTATTTAGAAATATATTTTCTCTTGATGTAAAGTTGAGGTAGTGACACTGTATGTTTTTGAAGGATTTGTTTTTAATTGAGCTGAATCTGCAATAGAAATAATACAAATTTGTAATGATCAAAGATGCTAACAGTGTAATGTCTAATTTGTATAAAGACTATGAGTAGGATTCAATAAACCCCACATGGTTGCACACTGATCTGTATACAGTAAGCAGCTCTACATGGCGTGTAAAGCCATGCAGACATGAATAACACAGTGACATGTTAATTACAGTGTAAGCAGCTGAATTGTATGCTAATTAACCAATTATAACTGCTAATCAACCAATCCAGGATGACGGAGCTACGCAACAAGCTATAAAGCAAACATGTACACTTAGTGTAGGTTTATGCCTTCAGTTCCAAGACCTATTGGAATACAGCCATGGAACTCACACTAGAGGGAAAGAATGTTAGGGGCTACTGATGGTCCTTTGCATGTGTATGCTGCTGCTACTCATAGACCTCAGGCAAGAAGGAGAAGGGTGTTTACACCTGTTTACCTTTTCATGGTCTGCATGATGTGAAAACAGTAGAGTGCTACAGGCTGGATAGAGACATACTCCAGGAACTCTGCAACCTCTGTTATCCTCAACTGAGAACAAGGGCAAACCAAGGGGGAACTAATACCTCTGGAGTCCAACGTATGAGTAATGGTCAGAATTTTAGCTGTGGGAACCTTCCAAAGACCAACTGAGGACATGCAGGTGGTGTCACAGACATCAGCATCCAGGATCCTACATCAATTCCTGAATGCTATATTACAGTATGCCAGTGACTATATATATTTCCCAAACCCCTGAAGACAGAGCTACCACTATGAAGGATTTCTACTCCATAGCACACCTCCCTGAAATCTTTGATGCCCTAGACTGCACTCCCATTGAGATGAAATCGCTAAACAGAAAGGGCTTCCACTCCATTAATTGCCAGCTCATGGGTAATGCTAAGGGAAACATCTTGAATGTGTGTGCTGGCATCCCCTGCAGTTACCATAACTCCCTTTATCTGGCACAGCTCACAACTCTACCAGAGGTGTTCCAGGGGGATATCCTACAAGTCCATTTACTGGGGGATACAAAGGATGCATTCAACCCATGGCTGATGCTGCCCATCAGAAAAGAACACCCACCCATAGAGGAACGCTATAATGAGACAAATACTCAAACAATAAATATCATAGAGCATGTGTTTGGGCTGCTGAAGCCAAGGTTTTGGTGCCTAAATATATAAGAGGGTGTCCTGTGGTATGATCCCAGTACTTGTACCAAATTTATCACTATCTGTCCTATCCTGCACAATATTATTCTGAGAAAACAGTTGCAACAGGAACACCAAGAGGAAGAAGAACTCATTCCATCACCACTGGCAAGGTCACCATAGCCACATGCAGGTGAGGATTCAGAGGGGGAACCACCATCTGCTTTGGGTGTAGGTAGACAGAGGCATGCAAAGTATGCCCTAGGTCTGGACAACAGGCAATGGATAGCAAACATGCTGACCACCTAAGGGGTACAGCTTTTATCCTATGCACATACATACAGTGAAACAGATGCTAGGCAATGCTCACAACATTTACTTACTTATGTAATGGCTGTCTACTGATAACATCAGAAAGATTCAGCCCTGAATTACAACAGTTGCAACTGCAGGACTATCAGGGTAAGTGTTGAACTTGTAACAGGAAAATAAATGTGTAAGAACACAGATAAATGGCATATACTTGCATAGTGTTACTTAAAAATGTACCTAAATAGAATGCCTATGAGTTCTCCAGCAATGGCATCAATATGTGACAGGACTGACTAATTATCCCTGCATTCTCACAAGTGGAGCTATAAGTGTCACTGGTGTATCAATGATTTCAAGGTAGAAATCACAACAGTAAAAAGGCTATAAGAAATCAGTAAAAATTTCAGAACAGCAGCACCAATACATATACTAAGGAATCAGTTAGTTATGTACCCTGTGATCAGAAAAAAATTCATATGTATCCCTGAATCCAAAAGACAGAAATCAAGTGATAACACAATTATCATCATTTGCACAGGGTGGGGTTTGGGAGGACAGGAGCCCAAGACTGACACAAAAGTGGTGTGTGTGTGTGTGTGTGTGTGTGTGTGTGTGTGTGTGTGTGTGTGTGTGTGTGTGTGTGTGTGTGTGTGTGTGTGAGTAAGAAAGACAGGCAGGCAGGCATAAATGTAGCTAATTATCAAATGGCCACTGACAGAGAATGACCTGTAAGCCTCATAAATGAGTTGTATACCTGTTATGTGTGTGCATCTGTATGGGCACCTGATGTGAAATGTGTGTGTGAGTGTCTGCATGAACACAGCCAATCTCTGTGCTAGCTCTACATTCTGAAATGTACAACAGGTGTGATCCATGCAATGTAGAGGTATCAGTTCATTTTCATCTCACTCAGCCTTAACAACTGTCTCTGCCAGAAGTTGCATTGGCAATTCTATGCCCATGGTCGGATGTGCTGGTGCTACCTGAATGTTGGTGATATCTGCTGTATGAGCTCTCCTCGTGACTATGGCCAGGTCCATGACCCCTTGGCCTACCATTTCTGGGTGTGGATACCTCAACTACTGATAGAGCAGTGAAAGTAGTGCTACTATGGGAGCATGATCAAGCGCAGCCACATTGGCTAACAGCAGATGATGTCGCAGACCTACAACCATGTGGATGCTGTTCCCCTCCCAGCAGATGTTCCATTTCAGATACTACCTATTCCATTGTATCATTCATCAAATCTATTAAACTGGTTACATGGTAGAGACAGTCATACACATCAGCCTGTGCCACATCTAGAATCCTAAACAGGTCCTCAGAGGCCCTAATGGAGCATGCCTGTGCCTCCATGATGGCCTTAAGCATATGTCAAGTGACACATAATGACACATCTGGATCAAGTGGTAGTTGGAGAACAGGCCTGCTCCAAGTATCTCTACTAATCCTTCTGTATGACACCTCACTTATACTTTGGCTATGGTCAGAATCAACAGCACTGAAGCTACAGTAAAAGCACAACCCTCATCAAGTGTGCCACCCTCAACTTGTCCTCTATCTGAGAGCTCAGTGGAATTGGTATATGAAGGCGTACTGACTGTGTCTGAAGGAAATCCAGGGTATGTGTGAGTCACATACTTAGTGTCATATTCAACCTCTTCACCTCCTGACTGTGCCTCTGTTTGTCTACCATCATTGCAAAATCAGTTAGTAAGAGTAGTTCTACACTTCCACTGTTAGGATAATAATCAAAAAACACAGGAATGAAATTACTATTACACTAAATGTTAAACCAATATAAATGATAAAAAAGTAACACTGGTCATACAATTGCAAATGGTACAGCAATACAGGCACTCATTACACCTTCTTGCCATGTGCAGATGTCTCCACACATTGCAGGGAGGATGGTCTTGGAAGAAATGAAGCAAGGAAAGTATGGTAATTAAGCATTACAATGGACATAACACAGGGGGACAGTGAATACACAATAGCCTATATGTCTTGTAAAAATTTTCTGAAATTGAAGCTTGGCTGAGATGTCCATCAACACCCATGTGTACTGAAGAACTTTCTTGTATAACTCTATTACTTATGAATAGGTACAGTTTCAAAAAAATATATCACAGAAAGTAGTAGCTAAATAATATATTTTATTCTACAAGCAAGTATAAAAGTTGACATATGTAAGCTTACCTGTAAGCTGCTCCTGGGATACTCTTGTCCTTCAATCCACATCAGCACTGACATGAAGCACATGGTACACAGTCTCCACTGAGCTGTCCAGATCTCTGACAATGCACAGGAACTCCTCATTTGGTGTCAGTAGTGGCTTGGTAGCAGAACCAACCCCATAGCCAGCTGTTCTCGGGTAACTGCAGGTTCCCTTCTCCGTATTGATGAAATAATATAAGTGGCCTTATGCCAGATAATAATTTTGGCTGGAACCACTGACTGCATTGACATTGTTGACTATCTGGTTCTAAATCACCTTTCTGGTAGCGATATCTACATGGCATCTCTCAAGCAGAAAGGCTCCATGCCTCCTCAGAGCCTGTATTATGAATTAATTTTCCAGGTCACTGAAAGGGGTTTTTCATGGATTTGTAGGCTTGGATGCCATAATTCTATGTGACATAAAAAAGATAAATATCGCATACAAAAGAAAAATTAGTCTGTGTACCCTTTTGTCAACATTAAGCACTTGAATACACTTTTCATTTAGTACAGATGAATGTTAGATGGTTGTCCAACATCCCCCCTTACAAACAAATACCATATAAGTAATGCATAATGTATAATAATATATAACGTATAATGTAATATATATGTAATTTTTCCACAGAAACATCAAGATGTGTACACTTTTCAACAGAAAAGTACTTGAAACACACTTCTCTTTTTGGACCACAGAATGGTAGGTGGCTCCCCCACCCCCAAAACACCAAACAAATGAAAGTTTGTACAAAACCAAGGAATACCACAGAAGTAAGGATTATATGCTTTCCACACAATCATCAGGATGCATACACATTTTCTATAGGAAAATATATTTATGAATGCTAGTCAGTTTTCACTGTGCCCACCATTCTTCTGGAGGTTGCCCTGGGACACCTCAGAAGCGTAATACCAGTGTCACTGACATGTGCATTACATTTCTCTCCAATAACACAGAACATTTAAAAATCAAATTTTAAAAATATAGTTGTGTTGAAATTATATGCTATCAATCTCAGAAATGTAAATACCTGCAAAAATAACTGCCTACACCAACAGTGAATTATAAGAAGTGCATACAGATAAAAGTTCCATTTTTTTCCTGTATATATAAATACGTTTGTAACATTTAAAAAATTCTAGAATATACTTGAATAATACAAGCATTCTTTAGCAAAATTATAAACCTTCTCTGTAGATAAAGCACCTCAAAAGAATAACAATCTTCTGTTTTGTCCAAAATACACAAATTTCCTCACCTTCAAGTTTCCTAGCTATATGGGTTACCTTTTTATAATGTAGATTCAGCCTTCTGAGAACTGTGAAGATGCAAATGAGGTGTGAACTCATTAGAATTCTGAATACCAAACTTTTCACTTTGTGTAGCAGATGTAAACATACTGTAGGGTCTACACCTTTGTTAGTTGCTAATGATTTGCAACTGAGAATGATTAGTGTGACAGAGAAGAAAAACACAACAGTAATTCGGACAGTCTTCACTGCAGTGGGTGTTTCAGTCAGGATGTACTTATACAGCATAGAACTAACTTCAGTGAGCTTTTAAATGAAACAAAACAACACACATTTATTATTTTTGCTCACTTATTGCAAAACACTCCTACCTTTGCTGAAACTGTTTTATTTTTATCATACATTTAAAGAGAAATTATTCAAAATGCAGTGTAAACTGCATGCTTGAGATTACAGCAGAGAAAAGTGAAGAATAAACACAACTCAAAGAGAAGACAGAGCTGCATTTGTGCAAACATATTCAGACATGGTTGTGTGATCACTCATTGCACTAAATTTGTTAGCCACACATGTACATCCAACTGAGAATGTACACCTGTATGTCTTGTTAATACTGTAGAGGAAATATGAATTGCTTGTATGCACATGATTTGATTGCTTTTGTAAAGCTGTGTCTGTGGTAAACATAGATAATACATGTTTGTTTTGTTATTATATTACTCTGATAGCTTATATCCAGAGTGGCATCATTGTTTAACATTTGTTTAACATTATTTTCCTTTTATTTTTTCTCTTTTTAACGTTTGTATGGCACATGGCTTAGCTCAAACCTGGTTAAATGTAAAAAAAAAAATGTAAAAATCAATGTCAGTTGTCTTAAGAAGCACAAACACCCTTAGTGGCAGTCAAAACTGGGATGCTAGTGACTGCAGAAATGACACCTGTAACCCACCTGTATGTGTGTGTAGCATAGGGTGTAAATATGTTGAAGTACACAATAGATGTGATAGGTAAATCATGGTACAAGTTCCACATTAGTTATTTTTACTTAGAAAGGATCATAAGGGGTATAAACTGAAGGACTATATATTCACTATTGCCTGTTACATTTTCACTGTCCTCATCTGTTTGCAAACACAGTTCACTGCTTATGGAATACAACTCAAAAATTTTATTTGGTTCATCTTCCTTTGCATAAACAGTCCAAGTGGCAATGGTTGGCCATCAGCACTATGGACAGTACTGAGTGTAAATAATACACCTGTTATCTACCTTTCCTTGTGGTACCTGGTGAAAGTTCATAGCCAGAATCCATGTAATTTGAGGTTCTAATCCAGCACACTCCACTTTTTATTAAGGATGTCCTACTGAATTTAAAAAAAAAATAGAATATAAAGATAATTATACATAACTATAACGTTGTATATCAGGTGGGTTGAGCATACACATGGTATCATATTTATTATATGTGTAACTGATGTAGCAAGACAATTATGATTTTGTAATTATAAATGTATTTTCTGACCTGGGAGTAACTTCATAGTTTACTGACAGTCATATACTTACCTCACAAAACATGAGTATAGCTGTAAAACAGAATGCGTTGTGTGGTCTGAAACAGAAGTCAAAAATCTACTCTGAAAGTCATACAAGTATATGCTTTTCCAGTATATTGTCATGCATTACTCCTACATCACACCTGAGAATGCATAAGCTAGGACCTTGTTATGCCACAGATATACATGGTTAATTCAAGTAAAGCAAAAGTCATTCCTTAAGGTATATTAGTAATGACCATGTTTGGCAAACACTTTTTGTCTGGCAATGAGGAAAAACACCTATGTGGAAATACATGTATTCTCTACTTTACATAGGTTTGAATCCTACATTGTACAAATTAGCTTTATCAGTGTATAAGGTCCCTCAAAATATGTGCAAAGTCAAAAAATTGATGGCCCCAAATTCAGGTTTTAAAAGCCAAGCAATTTAATATATCAGTGTTGATCAGTGGACAAACCGTTGTCAGGTATAACAGCAGACGTGCCATAAACTAATGCCAAATGTCACATTATCCTTCCTATTTCATAAACTGCCTACCTCTTTGTCATTTTTTTCTCTCTGTTTAACATTGTGCAAACACTGCTGGTATGGTTGTGCAAGTTTGTCCACTGGCCATAAAATGGGATATCACAACTTCTCAGAGAAAAAGTTTTAATGTTGTTGCAGGATCTGTGCAGACATGGCAGGAGCTGGTCTGGATGGTGCCCAATTCAGGGCTCAAAGGTGGAGTGTGGTGGCATCAAAAATCTTTATTGCACTCCTTGTAAAGCATTGCAACTGTAGGGTACTGCTTGGGGACTATACCTTGTCTCAGTATAAGATCTGGCTTTAATGTCATGTTGTTAACTTAATCTGTATTTTCTTTTAAAGCATACATGCACTTGTTACCTGTTATAATTCACAATCTCATTTTGGATTTGGAAAGCTGTATACCTAATATAATAAGAAAGATATGTTTATTGTAATACAGACTTTAAATGTGACATAAAATGGTTCTAATCATCTGTTTTCTTTTTTTCTCTCACCCCAGCCCTTATTTTATATATATATATATATATATATATATATATATATATATATATATATATATATATATGAGAGAGAGAGAGACAGAGAGAGAATATATATATATATATATATATATATATATATATATATATATATATATATATATATGTATATATATATATATATATATATATATATATATATATATATATATATATATATATACATATATATATATATATATATATATACACATACACACACACACACACACACACACACACACACATACACACACGCACACACACATAAACATGCCATTCTGATGTCATATTTTCTGTCAAAAAACAAAATGATTTTTAGCACAGGGAGGTAGGCCAATCACTGTGGATCAACCTGCAAACCCTCCACTGGCTGCTGCACCAACATCCAGCATATCTGGGATGCAACCTAGCAGTACTGCCTTTGCAGTCATTGCAGTACCAGGCACATCCACATCAGGTAGCATTGCTCAAGCTGCTGGTACTTTTGTAGCATCAGGGGTATTGGTGGAGGTGGGGATAAATCACCTACTTGGAGCTGCAAGAGATGGTGCATGAGGTGCTAGAAACTGGCACTAGTGCTGACCTCAGCAGTCTAGAGAAGTTACATCTTAGAATGCAAAATGACCCTCATGTCAAGCAATCCCACAGGGAGCTGAGGAAGCATCCATGTTGACAGTTCTTTGTGTGAAGACTAAATTCTCACTGTTCCCATGCTTGAAAGGTATATGCCTCCAATCTCCCTTATCTGTCCCCAATAATGGTGGCCCCAACTTTTTCTGTCCATCACCACCCCTGTGTTTGTCTTGTTTGTTCTGTCTGCATCTGCTTCCTCACCTACCCTACCTACTTGATCCTGATATTCTTATGTCCCTTCCACAACATTTTTCTCATTTTGCAATCCTGTCCCACAAAAGATGCTCCATACATAGCTCTCCACTTCACATATGTATCTTCTTGACAACACTTGAGTTATTCTAATTAGCTAGATTGTTGTCACCCATCTGTGCTGTGATAGCAGTCCAAATACATGCAATTTTCTGTCCATGTTCCCATTACAGTGTTAAAGAAGTGGATAGCTATGCTTCTTTCTTAATTCTCTCCTGCAAATTCCCCTTTGTTCTTCCCCCTGATTGCCCCCCATTTCACCACTTTCCTGGCTATCCCATTTTCACAACTTTAATCTGGTCATAAAATAGAATCACACAACACACACATAGCCAGAAATGGCCCATATAAAAGCCTTCAGTTTTGTCCTTCACATTGTACAGACTTTAGCAATGCACAACAATGCTGAGTGGTGGTGAATGGCTCTTTATGTCCTATGGCAAAACCTGCTGAGTTTTTTCCATAGGCTGCACTAGTCCAGTTATCTCCATGCAATGCTGCTTAAACTTGCTGTGCTGAAGGAACACAGAGTTAAAGCAGAGTATATGCAGTACTTTGAAACATGTACTCCAACAGTTATTTTGACTGCTCAGTGTAACAAAATGCAAATTCTTCTGTGGAGTGTTGACATAAATCACTTAACTATATTTATTTTGAAAATATCTTCACGAGTTTGATTACATAGGCATCTCTCATAATTTCATAGTGTGATAATATATGTGTATGATATATTTAATCACCCACATATTGAAATTTGCCAAAGTAATTATTTTTCATGGAAATATATTGATTACTGCTCAAAAATGAGTATCTGAAGTGACATCCATCCCCACTATTATCACATATTTAGCTAAACTTGTTCTGCTTGTCATAAGCCTGCTTTCCATCCCCTAAGCCTTCTCTATCTTATATTACTCACTTCATGCTGCACAGCATGTAATGTTAATAATTACAACAGACCAAAAAAATGACCATTAATGTGCCATTTAAAAAATTACTAGCTGTATGTTCATCTCTACTTGTATTCATCCCATCACTCCAACTCCTCTTCATGTGTGTGCATCTATTAGTTTGATGGGAGGTGTCTGCAGAATGACTTGACTGTGTTGATGGATAGCTCTAACATCTTACTTTAATTCAATAGTTTATCATTTCTCATATACTGTGGAATGTTTAAAAATTATCTGTAGGATTCTGTTTGTGACATATTCAGGTTATAATGGTAATGTTCAGTGTAATAAAAGCTATGCATATTTAAAGGTGACACTCAATAAAACAGGTGATCTGTGTTCCTCATGTAAAAAGCTGGATGATTTGTTTAATGAGGTTTGGTAACAAACCAATTTGTCCAGTGACATCTTCAGGAGGGGGTTAGACAGAAATAGTGGTTGTAATTAAGAAGGTGGGAGGATGAAAGGATTAAATAGGGATGAAGGATGATTGGAAGGAAATTAAGTAACGTAGGGAGGGGCTTAAAGGATTTTCATGCAAGTGTAACTGGGTAAGGAATCACATTTTGGTTTGCAAAGTAGTGTGAGACATAGGATCTGGGGTGTGATGGTGTTGCTTCATTGGCTGTTTTGTTTAGGGTGTTTTGATCTGGTTGATGTGGACTGGTAGTCCATTTAGTTGTTTAAGAGCTTGTCAAATGTTCAAAATTTAAGGTTTAATTTTCTGTTTCCTCTGTCAAAAGAAAAAAAATATTTATGTCAGAAGTTTTGACGAGAGAGAAGAGTCGGGGGATTCTCCTTTGTTTGAACATTGGTGATAGGGATTCGTGGTTGCAGCGCTAGCAGTAGTATGCAGGGTTATTGTCCTTATTTGCATTGATGGTACTGTTTCCGCACCTGCATTTAGACAGTTTTGTATTGAATATGTTTGGAGGTCAGGGGGCTTCTTTCTGGTGCAGCCATTTGTGGTGGTGGTAGTGTGCCGTAGTTCATCTCCTATGAATAAACAGGGTTTGTGGCTCCTTTTTTTTTCTCTTTATTGCCTTTTGGTTCACTCTTTAGTGGTAGTGGCTGTCAGGCTCCATTTAGACAAATCGTTGTATGCATGCATAAATATGTTTTTCTTACAAACTGGCAAGTGTTTGTGCAGAGTTTCAAGGTAGCTGACATGTTCAGAATGTTCTCATATAAGACTAGTGATAAACAGATCTGCTATTGTGGGTATGTGATGGCTTGTTTTGCCAGCTGCGGGGGTAGTAGGGAGGATGCCTCATGGCTGGGTCGATTACAAGAGTTGTGCTCCAAGTGGCTTTATTTTCCCTACTAAAGGATGTGGCAGTCTTGTGAGGCAGACATTCAGAGTTAGGAATGCTTGCTTTGTGGGGTTAGAATGGTTTCATCTGTTATGGGGGTGTTTGTGCTGTGGTAGCTAGTTGATGTTCACTGTTATATCTTTTGGGGTATATTGGACATTATTGCTGATACCATTGGGTCAATTATCTGAGGGGTGGAAAGGTTGGCTTGCTGAGTTTCCAGGTTTCCTTTGTGGCCAGCAGTTGCTTGTTTAATTTGGGTTTATTATCTGTACTGAGTAAGGGGTTACTGCACCTGCAAAGGGGCAGTGTAGTGAGGCATGTTTGGAATTGAAATTGTTTTGATCATTGGTGGTGGACCGATGAGTTGCAA
The DNA here is from genome assembly GCF_019279795.1 of Protopterus annectens. Classification (NCBI taxonomy): domain Eukaryota; kingdom Metazoa; phylum Chordata; order Ceratodontiformes; family Protopteridae; genus Protopterus; species Protopterus annectens. The sequence goes on from NC_056735.1 coordinate 1,914,711,605, forward strand.
ATTTAAAGCCAGGACTGAGGAAGGGAGTGGGTGCATGGGCCATGTGGTGCCCTGGAGTATCAGTCAGTTGTTGCGCATCCATGGTATGGGGTAATGGCCGTGGGGAAGGGATATGGTTGGCTGATATAATTATACTTCTGCTCTCAGGTGTCCACATTTTTGGGGAAAGTCTGTTTGGCTGAAGGTCTGTTTCCCACAAGTTTAGGGATTTGGATGCTATGGCAAATGAGTGTGCAGAGTGGTCATTATCTGTTTCAACTTTCTCAATTGAGTGGTCAGTTGTGATGGTGGCAGGATCCTTTGGTGTTTTGTGCTGGTGGGGTCCAGCCAGGTAGAGATACGTTTCATGGGCCGTGAGCTGTACTATTAACATGTTACTTCCTCTGCGTATGTGCGGTGCTAAAATAACTATCACACATAGGATGGCATATCACAAAGCAGGAATTATTTTCACAGAATCAGATTTAGGCCAGATATTTTCTATCCATTTTATTGAATGGTGGTTTAGGATAATTTAGGGGTGGGTCATAAAGTGCATTTAGGATTATGGCAGATGTTAGAGTTTTGGATGTCATCTCATTCTGGAAGTTTAAGCTAATGCAAATCCATTATTTTATCAACTTTCACAGTTGACGTAAGAAAAAAAGGGGAAGCATGAAAGCTGCATTGTACAATTTTAGCTTAACACGTCATCCTTTTAATGTTAACTACACAGATTCCATATGCTGCAGTCTTGATAGAGTGCTCATTAAATGGTAAGGAAAGAAATAAAGGTGCACTACTGTTGGTATCCATTTGAAATGTCACTACATTATTAGTGCACACAAGAACATAAATCTTAGATGAATTGATTAATTTTAAAGAAATTGCTCTAGTTGGTTGACACTAAATCAATAAAATGTTTCTGGATTATGCCACACTCACACAACTATTGGGGGATGTTTGGGGGGAGGTTAAGTTCGTAAGAGCAATTGTTAGAAATTTTGCCCAGTTTGGTCCTTTATCCCATTGCCCATTATGCATTTATTCCAGATTTCTTGCTTTTAAGTATTGCAGAGGTATGCAAGATGGTGTTGCTGTCCCTGCTTATGTATATAAAGAAAAAAAAAGGGAGAACGGGAATGGGGGAACAAGTGGCGTTTTCTGCAGAAGCTTGGGTGGTGTTGAAAGCTGAAGACCCCCTTTCCCTATAATGTGTGGGTGACTGTTTCTTCTTTTGTTATCCAGTGGGATGGTTGTCGGTGGGGGTGGTGGGACGCTGCATCCTCTCAGTGTTGATGTGGTTCCAGTGAAGTGGTGTATACTTTTCAGGGGCTGCAGGCTGTGCATTGTAACAGCTGACTTCCATGCATGCATGGTTCGGTAAATAGTACAGAATGTTGAGTTAGCATTATACCTCTTAAATGCCAAGATTTTCCTCATATGTTGGTCTATTCCTCATAAAATGTATATTTTTTTGTTGGCAAATCACTGGAAAAATCTGAGGACTGAAGTTGCTAAATAATAGTTTCAAACATCATATCTTTCAGAATGCTGGACAAATTCAGTTCTAGCAGCTTTTTAAGTTTATAAGATCAACATTTAAAATATGTCCTTACTTTGTGTCTTGATCCCTCATTGTCAGGCTTCGTTATACCTTCCAGTGGTGCAGATTCTCACAGAATGTTCAGATTTTGCCTTGTATTTTTGGTTTGTTTATAGAACTGTGGTTTTCTAGCAGTTGGTGGCAAATCATTAAAGACTGAAATTAGAAAAGGACAGACATTTGACTTTCATATTTCATACCCTTCTGAAGATACCTCAATTCCACTTATAGTTATGGCTTGTGAACATTTATTGCTCTAAGAGGTTTGGAAGACATGGGCTTTACTTTACTCATCGGGGTATTGTCATTATTTGCAAGCTAAGTTGGAAGAAATGGGCAGAATGTGATACACTTACTAATGGCTTATTAACAGCATCATCTAGGAAGGTTAAGTAGGCTATATATAAAAAAAAAAAAAAAAAAAAAAAAAAGAGTGGAGGAGGATCCCTTGCTGTGATGATATGAGTAATTGGAAAGATTTGATGGGGGATATGGTGCTGGCCCTTTGGCAGCACACAATGTTAAGACAACTTTTTGTTTTACGTACAGAGAAGTCACAGTTTTCTTTTTACAGATCAATGAGGGGTGAGCACAGAGTGGACATTGTGCCGGCAGCTGGAGTGACGGCCAGTGAGCTCGTAGATGGTTGAGCACAGAGTAGGCATCAGTCGGTGACCTGAAGGTGATGGATGCTGCTAGGCTGGATCTGTGGTCCTACCTTTTAGGAGCTCATTAAGGCATGTCAGACTTGGTGCAGTTTGGGAGTAGTATGGAGGCAAAGGCGTCTGAGTTGTGTCAAGGGCAGGGTATACCAGGTCAGGGGGGTTGTTTATGGGAGTTGGAGTCGTCCACAGGTGGGGTGGAGTTGCAATACTGTTATTTTGGTTGGTTTTGAGGGGCATGGTAGTTGGGTTTGAGTCTTCCTACGCAATGGTTGCTCCATGGGTAGTGCTACTTTGAGATTTTAACACTGTGTTTCATTGGAATTGGCTTGTGGGGCAAATAGTCAAAAGGATGTATGTGATCAGGCCCCCTTTTAAGGTTTGGTTAAGGGTTTGACAGTGCATTGTAAGGTTGTGTTGGGGGTTCATAAGTTGCTGCATTGCTTTCACCATTGTGGTGTCTTTTGAGCCTGTCATTGGGGTGGCTTTTTGGTAGATAGAGTTGTTCATTAGCATTTCCATTTGTTACATATGTGACTGGAGGTATTGGGATGAGGGGTATGATTTAGGGGGTTAGTTTGTGGTTTGAATGGGAGGAAGGATGATTGAGGGGATGTTGATATATAGAGTTTCAGTTTAATCTGGTGTAGGAGGTTTTAGATTAATCAAAAGTTATTGGGGATTATGGATCACTTTCATCTGTTTGATATGGCAGTGATATTGGTTGTGGTATCAGGCTGTTAGATAAGGTGTGCCAGGTTGCAGTAGGGTTAAAGGATTGCTGCAGGAGTTTGAGCACCTTTTATTAAGTAGACTTATGGTAGTTTTTTTTTTTTTTTTTTTTTTTTTTTTTTTTTAGCAAGATTTGTTTAATTTAGATTGCTGGAGTTGGGGTTCCTTTTATAAGGAAGACATATGTTAGTGCATTGCTAGATTGGTTAAATTTGGATTGTTGGAGTTGGAGTTCCTTTTATAAGGAAGGCATATGGTAGGGCATTGCTAGATTGGTCAATTTGTGTTGCTGCTGTCTGTGGGAAGGAGTCTGGAAGATTTAGTTATTTGTCAGGCTTAGGAACAAGGTAAGGCAGTTTAGTGGTTAAGGAGGATTTAGCTCAGGGTAGTATAGTGGCATGGTAGACAAGGATATGTGACTTTAAATCTTGGTTGATGGTTCATTAGCTTCAAGGGTTGGGGTAGGTTTGATAGTGTCTAGATTGACAGACATTGGCTATTGTCAAGAGAGGTTTGGTGGGTGGATTTGCCTTTGGTAATTGGAGGTTTATTGGGCTACAGTTCAAGTGGTATTTATTTATGGATGTAAAAAGCTATTCTGAGGGTGGTGCATTGGGTGGCACACGCTATGATGTACATTACATGTTTTCTTGTTTACTCTGGATACTTGTGTGAGATGGCAGGATTGCTATTACATTGATTTGAAAGGAAATCTTATTTTGGTTAGTTTTATATAATCTAGGCAGTAAATAGGGCTGCGGTTAGGCAGGATGGTATGCAGTTGATCTGGGCATGGTTTCATGTGGTATTGGATTTAGTGTTATGGTGGTACATTTGTTAGGTACTTGTGAAATTACTTACTTGGGGAATTCTTATGAAGCTACTATTGGTAGTTAGGATAAGTGAGAATTTAGTTAATATGCAGAGGTTATGCCATGTTATGGTTATTACTTTAAAATGGGAGAGGGATCATTTTTTTAATTTCAACTGTTTAGGCAAATGGCTACTTGGGGTATTTAGATGATAGGTATTTAAGAGTTGATGAGAGCGATCCAGTTTGTTTAGACGTGATGGAGTACACCGAATGATGTTTGGTTTAACCTCCTTTTAGATAGTGTTAGGTTGTTGGATGTTTTGGTAGGAGGGAGGGAGGGAGGACAGCCTGTTCAGGCTCGTGGGCAGAGAAGAAGGGCATGCTTGCCCTCTGCTGTTCCCTCTCTGATGCTGGATGTTCATTTCAATGAGTTGGGAAAGGAAAAAGTGCAGTTGGATGATGCTTGATAAGTAAAATAAGTGAGCGTAGGTAAGGACACTGCTTAACTGGTTGGATGGTAATTCCATAAATGGTAAATGAAGTAAGTGATGAGATGCTGCTTCACAAGTAAATAAGTGAATGGAGGTAAGAACACTGCTTATTTGGATGGTAATTCAATAAATGCTAAATGAAGTGAGTGATTGGACACTGCTTAATAAGTAATGTAAGTGAATGGAGGTATGGAAGCTGCTTACTGGGTCTGGATGAGCAAGGTCACACTGTCCTAGTTAACATTACATGGATGCTTATGCTGTGAATAATATCAATTATACTATATTTAAGTTGTAAATAAATGTTGGGTAACTATGTTTATGGAAGTTTAATAAAGGTCATCAAACGTCATTCGGTGTGATGTGTTTATTGAAGGGGATTGGGACAAATGAGGTTTGGTAACAAACCAATTTGTCTAGGGACATCTTCAGATGGGGGTTAGACAGAAATAGCAGTTGGAAATAAGAGGGTGGGGGGATGAAAGGGTGAAATAAATGGGGATGAGGGATGATTAGGAGGAAATGAGATAAGGGTATAGAGGGCATTAAGGGGGTGTTATGCAAGTGTAACTGGGTAAGGAATCACATTTTGGTGTGAACTAGCTACCCGCCCATCCTTCCTTTTTTGGTGGAACAGTGAGGATTGTGGTTATTTTATCAGTCTGGGTAGGGCAGAGAAGAGGGGCAGGCTTGCCATCTTCTGTTCTCCTCTGGTGTTGGATGTTCATTTTAATGAGTTGGGAAAGGAACCAGTGCAGTTGGACGCTGTTTGATAAGTAAAATAAGTGAGAGAGGTAAGGACACTGCTTAATTGGTTGGATGGTAACTCCATAAATGGTTAATGAAGTGAGTGGTGGGATGGTGCTTCACAAGTAAATAAGCAAGTGGAGGTATGGATGCTGCTTATTTGGATGGCAGTTCAATAAATGGTAAATGAAGTGAGTGATGGAACTCTGCTTCATAAGTAAAGTAAGCAAGTGGAGGCATGGACACTGTTTACTAGGTCAGGATGAGAGAGGTCACACTTTCCTAACTAACATTACTTGGATTTTTATGCTGTGATTAATATTAATTATACTTTGTTTAAGTTGTAATTAATAAATATTGTTTGTCTCTGTTTATGGAAGTTTAATAAAGGTCGTCAAAAGTCATTTGGTGTGATGTGTTTATTGAAGTAGACCGAAACAACTGTTATTAGAAGTAAATCTATACTTACTGATGATGATTGCACTTGTGCAATTGGCACAGTTTAGAGAACTGTTATTGCACATATTAATGACTGGACTGCTGAGATTAATGTTAGGCAAAGAGCAAATAGAGCACGTTTAGGAAATGACGTGTCTATTGTCTGTAAAGATCATTCACCACCTATGAAACAAGATGATGCCCCTAACAACTTTGGGATTCTGGATGCAAGTATTCAGCAGTCTCAGGATTCATAGTGATTAGAAGGAAACAAAAAAAGGAAAGAAAGGAAGAAGTTCATAAAAAATAACATGGAAGAAAAAGAAACTCATAAATGTCTGTAAAGAAAAGATAATATGTGCTAAAAAGGATGCTGCTTTATGTAACCCACAGATTACAGGGAATGATAACATTTTTCTATCTGAAAACATTCAGTCTACAGAAAAGGGCATCATTTTTACAAAAGAGAAGGTAGAAAAAAGAAGCAAGGGGCAGCTTAAAAGGAAGAAAAGAAAAAATCAAAACTGAACATGGAAGGATTGAAGAACATCACTGTAAGAAAATAGAAGTGAAAGACAGATGTTAACTACATGGCTCAAGCTGTGGATGTAGAAAGCCAGCTGCATGAGACTTGTATGCTTGCAAATTTAATATGTAATGAAAACAGTGGGATTAAAAAGACTAATGGTGATGAAGTTCATTTCTTTGTAACAATTGATAGAGCAGAGATTATTGTATTAGAAGATGAGGATTCTTCAGCTCTCATCAGAAAAGCTATTCTTGTAATTGGAGATTCAATTATTAGAGGAAGTGGGGTCTACATTATATTATCAAATGCTTAAAAAAGTGAACCATGAATAATTGACCCCATGTAAGTGAAAGCTTACAATCTCAAAAGCTCAGAACAGCGTTTTTTTTTTGTCCAAGGGAAAAGAAAAAATCGCTGTTCCAAAAAAAAAAAAAAAAAAAAAAAAAAAAAAATTGAAAGACTACATAAACACCCCCCTACTTAAATATACCAACTCCATGATCACACTACAGTGCCGAAAATGGCAAAATAACGGAAGTGGCCAAGCAAATTCTTTTCCTGGGCAAGAATTCACTTAAAAGCTGCTTCGCTATTTTGCCTTTTCTTTGTTTTAAGTTCAACCAAGACGCATTTGATAGAATGCATCTTCAGTCATATAATAGGAACCCGAGGAAGTGATACTTATATTTGCAAGAGAAGATAATGAACGTTGAATAATGTTATGTTACCAGGAGGAAAATAGAAGATGTGAGGCAAGCCTTGGAATGCCTTAATGTAAGGACGTACAGATCTGTTTTTATTCACTTTGGTGCAAATGATCTCAGCTGCAAGGGTGATCTGGCTGTGTGTAGGTAACTTACAGCCCTCTTGTTATAGCTTGTACTGGTGTCAGGATGTATTTTTCAGAAAATCACATATAGAAAGGATAGTCATGTCATTTTGAATGAAAATAATTTTGGGATAAATACCTACATGGAAAAAATGTCCCATTTTTTTAAAAAAATGGAAATGTGTAGAGCATCCAGGTCTAGTTTTGCACGCACATGTGTTCAGACAGGATGGTGTGCATTTATCATGATCTGGGAAGAGCATGTTTTGCATCAGATATTTTGTAAAATTTGACAAACACTAGGCAAGATTTTTACAAGACTGAAAATTTAAATTTTTTTTATTTGAAAATTTGCTACATTTCCACAAGATTGATGTTATTATCATTTGTGAAATACAGTTAAAGAACAATTACTGGAAATCAGTTCTGTCAGGGTATAAATGTTTTTACTGTAACAGACATTCTAACAAGAAAATCAGGTGGAGGTGTTATGCTAGGGATTAAACATAGTTATAAGACCTGTGATTAATACATGTTCAGTGATAACACCAATACTATAGACTCTGTAACTGTGACAATAAAGACAACCCTGGAACATATAACAATTGTTGGCATGTATAGACCACCAAAGTCAAGTGCAGATGACCTAGAGGAATTCATGCATTTCTTTCATGAAACACAGGAGGGAAGAATAATATTAGCTGGGGATTTACCAGAAACAGATTGGAATAATATTGATTCAACAACATTAGTAATTAAATTATTCACAACATATGTTCAGGAACAACAATTGCTTCAGATTATAAAAAAAACACTCCCCGGGATTCATGAAGCTCGGCGCAAGGCCGGTGTAAGGCTTGCGCCGGCGGTGCAGTGAATAGTCGGCGTAGCAGCGCCATATGCATAGTAATGAGTGCGCGACGCAACCACAGACACGTGCGTAGGGCACGTGAGCGAGCCCAAGTAGAATGCGTCCGGAGGCGTGGCTAAGCCGGCAGGCGTTGAGCAACCTAAAGTGCTGACTTCCACAGGCCGCCCGTAATAGTAACCGCACCAGCTAGGGCCCGTGGAGAATGAAACGTACGCAGAGTATGCAACATAGTACCCGTCCCAACAAAACGGAGAACCAAACACAACCCACGAAGCCCTAAGTGTACCCGTCCAAGGAACAAAGGATACTCGTAATACCGTGTCCGCCCCGCAATGCACTGTCAGTGGGCATACCCAGTGAAGGTGTACCGCAGCATGTCAGCGCGCTGCACCGACATAGAAGTAGCGACATGGGCATGGTCACTAGGGTTACCACCTGTCCCACTTTGCTAGGGACAGTCCCTCTTTTGACAGTTGTGTCCCGCAAAAATATCGAAAAAATGGCAAATGTCCTGAGATTTTAGGACAAAAATATTTCCTCTATTTACCTTAATAGTAGCATAAAACAATTATTTTGTATTTGAAACACATACATGTTATAAGAAACAGAATAAGCAACTCAAATGCTATAAGAATAAGCTTTTATTTTGGCAAAAAAGTGAAGTTCTTTCATCTCTACTTGCTGTGGGTATGTTTTGTCCTGCAAAATCCGATGTTTCTACAAAAGATGTCCCACTTTGGGCATTGGAAAAGGTGGCAACCCTAATGGTCACCAGCAGTAGTGAGAGTACACAGCCGGGTAGCCATGTCGATATAACAACAAGAAGGAAACAAGATACCCTAAACACAGGCAAACATGTGCATAGCAACATGTACCACACCCAGCAACGTGCTCGTCGCATACACAGGACGGAGTATGTCTAAGCGTAATATCCAGAAGCAGAACTCATGCATGCAAATGTAATACACAATAGCCCCATCATAGCATGTATCCCGCACCCATGTACGACCATGCACCCAACCCAGCTAGCAGCCTTGCACAGCTACACACCTACACACAATGGGCATACCTGAAATGTGGTAAGAAGTATTGTCTTAGGCAGTGCCACGCGGGCAAATATGTACCCCACATGTTAACAACCCACCTCAGGTACAGATATGCAAATGGCTGCATGTGAATGTGTCGGCAGAATGTGTACATCCCACATGTGGTATGGACCCGTCCAAACCCCATAGGCGTGCACACGCCACGGTGCACATAACTGTACACATCTGGACAAGGCGGGATGTTCAACCACCGTACCGATGATTAGCTATGCAGACATGTCAAACACAACACATATAGCGGAACATCTGCCTACCAAACAGGACGCCCTAACAGGGTGCCACAGGCATAGAAGGGGAAGGTGGGACATCACATGTTGAGAGTAGCGTTGCCGGATGGCCAAACACCCACGGCCAATGCAAAGGACGGAATAACATGCATATGCCCGGATGGATGTTGTTAGAAAAATATATATATAAACATATATGAAGTGCTAGTTTAGAAGCAAATAGTATATAATGCATTTTATTCTATTTTACAATATGGCAGTAGAAATGATCTTGCATGTAATTGCCTGAAGCTTAGCTGCAGTGTGATTGAACTCTGACCCTGGCAGTAACCAGTTCAGCAGGCTTATGTCTTTCAGCATTAATTATCTGCTGGGTTAGAGAAAAATAAATGTATGTACATGTATATCTTTCTTCCTTCCACTGAGGAGGATGGCCTTGTGAGCTCTATCGAAGATAGAGTACAACTCCTTACCAGAGAGACAAAGGAACGTATTAAGAAATGAACTGACTATTGTATTCGAACAGACCAGGAACCTTGAAAGAGCAACATTTACAGAAGGACACTGTAATTGACCAGGTGCCTTGCAAGGCTGTGTTATTCTCATGGGAAAACATTTAAAAAGCATTACCTCAGCACCTTCGTATGAATAGAATATTGCGGACTATAGTGATGGAAATGCCCTGTGACTGACCACGTCAGTAAGGTGGGCAAAAGCTGATTGTAAACACTATATAAACAAATTGCTTCCTGTATAGAGTCAGACAAAACTCTTATACTTGTACTGTATAGTTTTTTGCCTCCTGGTGTACACTAGTAAAACGTTTTGAACCTGAGCTTCCTGTGTTATTGACTGTCATTTAGAAAAGCCTAATGATTTTTACAGTCTGATTTTAACAACTTATTTGGCATTGTGGTCCTTCGCCGGAATTACCTTGGTAAGCTACAGGTCAGAGTGCATGGGTGGTAATAAATCTGCACAGGAGAAGTTGCCTAAATGGTTCTTCTTGAGTGAAAAGACCTCCGACTGAATTGTTGTGTGTAAAGAGGCTGTCCACTTTCTGATCTGTGGCTGAAAAGCGGAAAACTGGATCCCAAGAAGAAAATGTGCAGTCATAAACGGGAGGCTCAGGTAAGGAGAGTTTCCCTCTTTGTCTTTGTTTTAGATCAGGGACCAGGTTACATTGTGTTGTTGTTAAGATTTGTGATAGCAGGTCGAGAACGAATTGAAGTACTGTATATTTGGTCATAGATCAGGGGAACACAGAGCAGAGTAAACAGTCATTCTAGACACTACAGTGGATACAGGGAAGGAGATACCACGTGATATGAGAGAAGGGTTACGTAACAGTCTTTTTGAAGACATGGGAAATCAGTGCACTAAGAGATCGCGAGATCTGCCCTTGACGGATGATGCGAAGTATATGCAATTGCAGAGAGCAGATAATGTGAGATATTTTGCAAAATGGGTTAATAAATATGACTTTGATGGTACATTAGACAAAATTTCGTTAGTGAAACTTTTGAAACAGTTAAAATCTGACGCAGATGGTCAGGCGAAAAAACAGCGGCAGTTGGGTATTCCTCAAGCACATAGGTGGATTGAGGAAGTGAACCGAAGGGAACAGAAGACTAAAAATGCGAAAGCATTATTCTTAGACAAAGAAGATAATAATACAGTAGTAGCGATGGCCCCTCCCCCTCCACCCTCTCCGATACCTCATCCAGGATATGAAGCGGGAGGGCAGGCTGGTCCCCCCCACGTTATCCTGTGGCAACAGAGGTATTACAACAACCATTTGTAAGAGAAGCTATTGAAACTAGATCCCGAACATGTAAAACACCTAGGGACACTCAACTAAGAAGAGAGTCACTAGAAGAGAGTGAGGAAATCTGTCAATTAATTGAAGTACCGAACCCTCAGGCAGGACAGGAAGGCCAGGACCCAACTCTCCTAGTGTATAGACTGTGGACACCGGAAGATATCTGGAAAGCTACAGAGGGAATTCCCCATCCACAAAGTAATCATGAAAAGTTTATACAACATTTACAAGGTATGCGATTGAGTTACCACTTAAATGGGGAAGAAGTAGAGAAGGTGATTAGACAAATTATAGGTCCAGACTGGCACATGGTTTGTGGCGTCTGGAATGCTCGTGACGCACAACTTAAACCACTCCTACATAGTGACGCAGAATTAGACACCACGTTGAAGGGTCTTACAGACCGAATTACTGAAAAATGGAAACCTAGAGCAGATTGAACCTGTATTAATCAGTGCACACAACAAGATAATGAAACTGTAGATGGATACTATGGTAGATTATTAGAATGTTTCAATAAACATAGTGGTATGCCTATTCCTGAAAATCAGAAAAATGATAGTTCATATGAACAACAGTTGAAAAATGCATTTTTGAAAGGTTGCATTGCCCCTATCAGTAGCTTTATTACAAAGCATATGATAGATCACCGAGCAGTAGGCTACAAGCCTTACTGGAGTATGCTAGGCATGCTGAAAGACATCTTAACAGTAAGAAGAAAAAGAAGACGCAGGTCTTCACAGCTGAAGATGGAGCAGAAGTCTTTGTAGTACAGTCAGGTAAAAAGGGTAAGAGAAACACTCAGGGCAATAAACGCTCTGACAGAGACTCGGAGGTGTTTGAGGAAAGAAAGAGAAAAGGTGAGTGCTTTAAGTGCGGGAAGAGGGGACATTTAGCAAGGGATTGCAGGTTGAATAAAAAACCGTCTACGGAAGGGAAGGATAGGAGTGATGAGGATTGACTATATGACAGTCACAACGTTCAACAGTCATCAGGAGAGACTAATGGGCAGGGAGAAAATGTAAACGCAGTAGAAGGAATAAAGGAAGTGCAAACAGATGTAGAAAATGAGGAAAACGAAGTTTTAGAATTAGCCTTGTTGAGCTTGGAGCTCTATTTGGCGGACACAAAACCGAAGTTACACGTCTGGTGGAGGGGAAGGAAGTGAGATTTCTGTGTGATTCAGGAGCATCACGAACTTTGATACACCCTTCAAAGTTACCGGAACACTCAGAATCACCTGACTACATATTAGTGAAAGCAATAAACGGGCAGCTATACAGGGAACCACTTTCCCATGATATAGCAATAACTGACCCTGTTTCAGGTATGACCCAGAGAAGTAAAATAGTACTTTCTGCAAAATGTCCAGTAAATTTACTGGGGAGAGACCTTATGCAGCTCTTTGGCATAGCAGTAGTTCCTACCATGAAGGGTATGGAGGCACAAAGGCAAATGGATACTTTTGTGGTGCGATCGGAGGGTGAAACCTATTATTGGTACAGCCAGGACCTAGTCACGACTGGTCCAAGGGCAGTAACCGAGGAACTGATGAACGTAGCCATCAGTAAGGTACGCTCCCTTCACATTGATCAGCAGCATTTGTTACATTGTACTCTGTACTATTGTAGCACACCAGGGCCTGATAAGGAATATGAGCAAACATTGTGCAGACATCCTGCCAATAGACTAGTGTTACGAACCTTGTACTGGGATACTGAGGGTAATAGTGTGCTGAGTTGTTCATCACCTCAGGAATTCATGGGACTATATAAGTCCAACAGGCCACCGCATGTCAGTGTAACCAAACATAAAAATGTCAGATGGGTGGACCTGGGTGAAAAAGTGACAAGATGGGAAAGGCAAATCAACTTAGAATTGTCAGAACAAGGAATACAGAAGCAATAATGAAATTGGCTAACGCAAGCACGTCCAGCTGTACACTTACAGCAGAGTGAGGACAGCTGATTGGTGTTCTTGTTAAAAGAAGAAGAGAGAGCCTTGTGTGACATACCAAGCACTCTTTGGTCAACAGGGAAATCAGATGTAGGGCTTATTCGGACAGCAGGTCCAGTAACCATTACACCGAAGTCAGCATTTAGACCGCAAAAGAAACAATACCCTTTGAGGAAGGATGCAGAGCAGGGAATCAAGCCTATCATAGCGGCACAACTCAAGAAAGGGATACTGGTAGAATCTTTAGATTCACCATGCAATACCCCTCTATTTCCTGTTAGAAAAGCAAACGGGGAATGGCGGATGGTACAGGATTTACAAGCTGTAAATCATGCAATAATACCTAGGGCACCTACGGTGCCAGACCCACACACTTTATTGAATGATTTGAAGCCACAACAGAAGTATTTTACCATGGTAGATATAAGCAATGCTTTCTTTTCAATACCTATACATCCAGATAGTCAGTATTGGTTTGCTTTTACATTCAGGGTAACAGATACACCTATACTCGGCTACCGCAGGGATACTGTGAAAGTCCAACAATATTTGCACAGGAGATGGCTAGCAACCTGGTGGGGTTTACTCCACCCGGGGGCAGTCAAGTTCTACTTTATGTGGATGACATCCTGCTTGCGGCCCCTACCCAGCAGCAATGTAGGGAAGATACAATAGCATTATTGAAATATTTAGCAGAACAGGGACATAAAGTAAACAAGCATAAATTGCAACTTTGGAGAATACAGGTCAAGTACCTGGGATATGTGGTATCCAAGGAGGGTAGAACATTAGATGAAGATAAAAAGGCAGCAATTTTACAAGCACCCAAGCCAACTACCAAGAAGGAAATGATGTCCTTCCTGGGGACGACTAACTTTTGTCGAAGCTGGATACCAAACTATGCTTTGGAATCAGCTCTATTGGCTGCTTTAATCTTTAATACACCTATGGCAGCACAAGATATACTACATTGGACTCCAGTAGCAGAAACAGCTTTCTGCAGACTAAAATGATTGATAGCTTCATCATCAGTTTTAGGGCTCCCGAATTATCATAAGAGATGTTTTCAGACTGTAGATTGTAAGCAGGGATATATGACGTCAGTCTTGACGCAACAGCATGGAAGTAAGCAACGCCCCATAGCTTACTACTCATCGCAGTTGGACCCAGTGGCACGGTCATTGCCACATTGTGTACAGGCAGTTGTTGCAGCTGCTATGGCAGTACAGGCTTCGCATCAATGGTATTATTCCACCCTCTCACTTTGAGAGTGCCTCATGCAGTTGCGATAATTTAGCTGCAAGAGAAAATAGCATTCCTGTCCCGTGCTAGACATCTTTCTTGTATGACCATACTCCTGAGTCAACCTCATATGGTGATTGAACGTTGTACAACATTAAATCCATCAACGTTACTTCCGACTCCTGTGGATGGCACACCACACAGTTGCCTACAGGAAATGGAGCAAATAACTTTACCCAGACAGGATCTTACTGATATACCCTTAGATGATGCAGAGGTGACATTTTATGTGGACGGATCATGTAGAAAGGGTCCTACAGGAAAGAATCTAGTAGGTTGTGCAGTAGTTACTGATATTGAGATTGTAGAAGCCCAACACCTGCAGCATAACTTGTCTGCTCAAGCAGCAGAATTGATAGCTTTAACACGTGCTTGCACTCTAGCGAAAAACAGATGTGTGGACATATATACTGATAGTCAGTATGCTTTCTCTACAGTGCATGTTTTTGCGCAGAAGTGGAAGAATAGGGGAATGATAACATCCACTGGTAAACCGATTAATCATGCGCAATTAATCTTGAATTTATTAGATTCCATTCAGTTACCTACTAAAGTAGCTATTTGTAAATGTGCAGCTCATACAAAGCAACAGGATAAGATTTCGAAAGGTAATGCACGAGCTGATGCAGCTGCAAAACAAGCAGCCTCACACTCAGAAACTTTCTTTTTGAATGAGGAATTACAACCCTCAGAGATTTTAGATTTAGAAATGTTAAAAACAATGCAAACATTAACTAAGAAAGCAGAAAAACAGAAGTGGGTAAGATGAGGAGCAATCCTTGAAGACGGACTGTACATCTCCAAAGAGAAAAAGCCAATATTACCGTCTAATTTAATTAGATATGCAGCTTTGTTGAGCCATGGGCAGAGCCATGTCTCAACAGGGGGGATGGTACAGTAAGTTAACAGAATATTCCAACCATACGGAATTACGAACTACACACAAACATTTTGTGCAGCGTGTCATATTTGCAGTAAACATCATGCACAGGGAGCATTCCAACCGAAGCGAGGGGGTTTACCTACACCACCATATCTGTTCCATACTATTTGTATGGATTTTATAGAGCTGAATAAATGTGAAGGGAAGAAATACTGTTTAGTGATTATAGATATGTTTTCAAAATTGGTAGAAGCTTTTCCAACCAGGAATCCGGATGCAGCAACAGTGGCAAAGGCCCTAGTAAAAGAAATAATTCCTAGATCTGGCATACCGGAAAGAATCTATAGTGACAATGGAACACATTTTGTGAACCAGACAATCCAGCAACCTGGGAGATTCTTTGGGATTTCCTTGAAGAATCATTGCGCTTACCACCCACAAGTCAGCAGGACTGGTGGAGAGGTACAATGGGATTTTGAAAAATAAGTTGAGGAAGTTGATGAGTGAGACTCAGAAGAATTGGATTTGCTGTCTACCTCTAGCATTGCTGAGCATGAGAACAGTTCCAAATGTAAAGGGTTTGACCCCCTTTGAAGTAGTATTTGGAAGGGCATATTATGTGCCACAGTGGAAAGCTCTCATGCCTGCAGAGCTGGAGGTCGATGGCTCATTAGCCAGTTATATGAAAGGATTGTTAACCAATAAGACTGTTTTGCAGTTAAACTCTTTTTCAGATAAAGAACAAATGAAGCCAGACACAGTGCTGACTCCAGGATCCTGGGTGTGGTTGAAAGTTATCCAAACAAATAACTGGACGAGTCCAAAGTGGGAAGATCCGTACCAGGTACTGTTGGCAACGCCTACTGCAGTAAAGGTTGCGGAGAGGTCGTCCTGGGTTCACCTGACCCATTGCAAACCGGTAAAGAATATCCAGTTTTATAAACATTTCGTAGCCGATATACCACAGAGACAGAATGACCAGGGGCAGAGTGTATAAAAATACAAAGCAACCCGAAAGACATTGGTTTACTGTCCTACTGATCATACACCTATTAACCATGTTTGTGGTGACTTTTCTTTTGCTGGGATCTTTCCTGCATATAACTACACAGATATAAATAATGAAACGTGATGAACTGGCCACAGATTGGCATCCCAACTTTAACACATACCTAGCCATGAAGCGTGTGTATGTAGAGACTATGAACATTTCAAATTGCTGGGTTTGTACTGCCATACCTACAGCATATGGAGGACTTTTGATGTCTGCTGTCCCCTTGGGGATAAATGAGACTTGTGAAAATCTACTTTTTGATACAGGTTCTGTGAGATCACAGGACAAAGTGGCACTGTACTTACTTGTTACACAAAAAGGAATTGTTTGTTTCTATAAAAATGATACACTCCAAGTTGGTTGGAGTGATTGTAACATAACTGTGTCTTACAAATGTTATATAAAAGCCAAAGATCAGAGTACTAGTTGTAGCACGATATATGAGTCGTATTTAAGCTTAATGAGAACAACATTGAAAGATGTGCAGAAAAATCCTGAATTGTATAAACAGTTGTCTGTTATAGACAGGAAAATGTTTCATTCAGAGTTAACCCGCATCAGTACTAAAGTAGAAAATTGTTATTTTGTTTGTGGGAAAAAACATATCAATGGTTACCTGAGAATTGGTCCGCAGTTGTTTTTGGGTTATCTGGTTCCAGCCATAAGACATACTGCAGAATTGCCTCTGGGTAAGATACGAAATGTAAGAGATATAGCTCGAAGAACTGGGAACTCAGTCGAGAAACCTACTAATCCAGTGGGTATAATCGAAGCTGGTTGAAAAGATCATTCATCCGTAAGAGATAAAGGAAAATTGACTCATATGGACTTGAGTGACAGTGTTATATCCTGGGCTGGAATAATCCCAGCCTATGGAGCAGTCAAATCAATCTGGGAACTGAGGAAGTTGTCAAAACCTCTCGAAGTAATGAGCAATGCGACCTTTCCGCTCTCGAACTTGTGACTGATGAACTGAATGCAATGAGAACTGTTGTGCTACAAAATCGAATGGCTCTTGACTGCACCCTGGCGGCGAGAGGTGGTACACGCGCGCTTATCAAAGAAGAATGCTGTGCGTAAATACCAGATAATAAGCACGAGATCAACGACCACCTAGAGGTAATACAGCAGGTATCAGCCATGGCGGAACCAGGCCCAAACCCACTGACAAACTTTTTCCAGAATCTATTTTGTGGATGGGGTTCAATCCTAATGAATATCTTGATTGCCATTTGTGTTGTTTTGCTCATATTGGGAGCATGTGTCTGTTGTGGGATACCTTGTATGAAAGGATTAGTTAGGGACTTTGTTGACGTATCTGTAACCGAGACTATGTATCAAGACCTGGAGTTGAATCTGTTAATACCAAATGAAATTCTTTCTGAAATGTAAAACAAATGACTTGCCTAGTTAAAAGTTCCAGAGAGGAAGAGGCTAGGAATGAAATAATGTTGTTTATGTTTCTGGATAGAATAAAAAGCATTAAAAGGAGGGAGAATGTTAGAAAAATATATATCTAAACATATATGAAGTGCTAGTTTAGAAGCAAATAGTATATAATGCATTTTATTCTATTTTACAATATGGCAGTAGAAATGATCTTGCATGTAATTGCCTGAAGCTTAGCTGCAGTGTGATTGAACTCTGATCCTGGCAGTAACCAGTTCAGCAGGCTTATGTCTTTCAGCATTAATTATCTGCTGGGTTAGAGAAAAATAAATGTATGTACATGTATATCTTTCTTCCTTCCACTGAGGAGGATGGCCTTGTGAGCTCTATCGAAGATAGAGTACAGCTGCTCACCAGAGAGACAAAGGAACATATTAAGAAATGAACTGACTATTGTATTCGAACAGGCTTGGAACCTTGAAAGAGCAACATTTACAGAAGGACATTGTAATTGACCAGGTGCCTTGCAAGGCTGTGTTATTCTCATAGGAAAACTTTTAAAAAGCATTACCTCAGCACCTTCGTATGAATAGAATATTGTGGACTATAGTGATGTAAATGCCCTGTGACTGACCACGTCAGTAAGGTGGGCAAAAGCTGATTGTAAACACAATATAAACAAAGCTGCTTCCTGTATAGAGTCAGACAAAACTCTATACTTGTACTGCATAGTTATTTGCCTCCTGGTGTACACTAGTAAAACGTTTTGAACTTGAGCTTCCTGTGTTATTGACTGTCATTTTGAAAAGCCTAATGATTTTTACAGTCTGATTTTAACAACTTATTTGACAGATGTGTATGTCATAGCATGGGAATAGGCCAAGCCAACCACCACAATTGCCATGTGTACCACATACAAACAGCCAGTAACACGCAGTAGTAATGCATGAAGGCATACACGACTGTGGGAATAGCACAGGACATATGGCACGTGCCAAGTGTAGATGCATGACACAAAACTCCAGGATGGGGCCCCCTGCAAAGAGGAACATGTGCCAACCCCACCTCCCACAGATGTACCAGCAGTGAAAACATATGCCAAACACACACCAACACTACCGTCCATCCCACGACCGCAACGGAGGTTGGTCAAAGACCACCATGATGCGCCACAAACAGGGACACGTGTAACCGTTGCCTTAACACCCCCCCATAGGGCAAAGAATAATAGAATGACCATATGCATGTAATGCTGTGAAGGATGTGTGGTAGTCCTCAGTAACACAGTGGTAGGGACACAGATACACTGTAATCAACCGTGACAAATGTGCACTGTAGACAGCATACCTGCAGGTAATACAGAGGTCAATCACGTGCCACAGAAATATACACATGAGAAAGAGGATAGGGGATAGACAAGTGTAAATGGGACAAACTATGAACATAGGTTCATAGGTCCATAGGTACAGGGTAGGCTATCTACCCAAGGTCAGCCATAACCCTAGGCCATAGTTAGGATTCCTTTGCCAACCCTCCGGTCTGGCGATAAAATGCCTATTATATTGCTGTACCTCTGTCAAGCAGTGACAATGATGTAATCCCTAGGGTATATCTGCAATCCCCCATCCAACGGACAAGATCCCCCTCGAACAAGGCTAGCAAGGATCTCTGCCTCACATGTACTGTGATGTAGATCCACAGCATAGTGAGTGTCTGGGTGACGTATGTGTCACTCCAATACATCCTATTAATGACCGTGTCAAGGTTCACGTCACCTGCCCTTGTGGTTCCGAGGGATGTAGATCCAGTAGGTGAAGCATAGTCATCAAATATGGGTCGACATGGCCTCGTATGTCAGGCACAGGTCAACACCGAACAAGAGGTATGTGACTGAATGGAGCAGGAGTCCTAACAGTGGGGCAGCATAACACAAATCCCTGACACCCTGCATCTGTCTGACGATTAACCTATGGGGCCTTCCCAGCTGCTGTAGGTGTCGGGTCAGATACCCTCCGAATGGGGCTATGTACTCAATCATAGGTGTAACACGTAATGAGTACAAGGAGATGATGACCTACCCTGATCTAGATGTGAATCCCTGCATGATCAGGTGGGCAATGTAGAAGTTCTACCGAACCACGATAGCAACGTGTGTGTCGAACGAATGGTGACCGACAACCTGGGTCCCCAGATCCCTGGTAATTACCCCCGTGCTCAGTGGACTGCCACCCATATGCCGGACAGGGGTGACCTCGTTCTCCTCGACGGGTATGACTATGCATTACCTGGCATTTAGCTGTAGGCCATGTCCCTGACAGCAGATATACATATCTGGGAGGCCCCTTTGAAGGATATCTGTGTCAGATGTCCATCCCACTATGGCACCCGGTTCGCAGTCATCTACAAACAATGTCAGCCATAACACCCCTGTGTGTGCTTGTACTGTGGAAATGTAGATGTAGAAAAAGAGTGGACCCAGGGCAGAGCCCCGTGGGACACCGCCTGTGACAGGCAGTAAGTCCGACATGCTGCCAGCAACTATGACCGCGTGGGTCGTGTCACCTAGCCAGTTTGCAACCCATCCTGCGATGTACGTGTTCACATCCAAGCCGATGGGTTTATCAATGATACCCGAGGGGGGTATTGTGTTGAAGGCCTTTGCCAGGTCGAGGTAGGCTGTATGGACTGCAAGACCCCCATCAATGGCCTCGGTGACTGTCCCTAAAACGTCAACTAGGATTTAAATGCATGAACCGCCCCTGACCAAGCCAAACTGGGTTGGATGCAAAGTATGCAGGTCCCCTATGTCATCATCTACGGGCCGCAGTATGATCCCTCCCCATGTCTTTGCAGATAAGTCTCCTCATGGTAATGGGACAGTAATAACCAGGGTCAGTGGAGGCACTGGCCCTGTGAAGTGGGACTACAGTCGCCGTGCGACACAACTTGGGTACGTTACCCGAGGTGAGGCTAAGAATAAACAGCTGTCCTAACTGTGGGTCTAATTCCTCAATGAGATCGCGGAGTACACAGTCGGGACACCAGCTGGTCCCATGGATGCTATGTTCACTACCCTGGAGAGAGCATGTCCCACCCGTGCGTTACAGAACATTCGGGGACCACAAACCGCTGGTACAGACATCTCTCCATGTGGGGGGGGTGGAGATGTCTTCATCGAACCTGTCAGCCCGTATGTTGGCAATGTGTGTATGTTCAGTAAACTCCACATCATTGTGAACCCAGTCAGAGCATATGTGTGTTACCTCCCAGGTGTCCAGCATAGCAAATGAAGGCTGTATGATTGTCTGCCGAGTCCATGGAGATATATCTGTGGAACCTGCCCCGGACCATGTCATGACAGCCTGTAGCTCTACACATATAATGAGCAAGGGTGTCATACCTCACAAGGTGTCTGCTCTGCCTTGTAGTAGCCACCTCCTCTCATTGTACAGCTTGTGTATGGCTGGGGTACACCACACTGGATGCTTGGCATTGGTACAATGAACCACAGTTGGGTAAGGGAATGCCTGATCCATGCAGTCCTGTAGGTACCAGTAAAAGGCATATGTAAGTGATGCAGTGGCTTGAGTACTGTTGACCACTGGCTCAGGGTCCTTAAAGGAGACCACAGCAGTGTTCAGAATTGTGAATTCGGCCTTTGAGAAAGCCATGTGTATGGTAACCGGCAACACCCACAGCAACGTATGTCAATAGCAGAAGCCATTGTCCAAATAACATAGATTAACGTCGGTAATACAATATGTATTATTATACATGTATTGACACGTGTCTGCTAATTACACTTGCAAATGGCCAAAGTGCCCGTGATTTACGTGGTATGGTGGTGTCATTCCGACAATAAAGTGGCGATACTACCCTACTGGGACCTCTGGGGATTAATTAAAGCGGTTGTTAACCTGCATCATTGGATGTACACCATTTGGTTCCGGTTTTGGAAAACATGTTTCCGTAGCACTACACACTATGGGTAGTCAAGCAGACATCCACGATTGGTGAACACACAGCAGCAGTCAAAACCACTGGCCACATGGACACAGTCCGACAAGCTCTACACTTTACATATGCACATTGGTGTCCATTGTAGGACCCAAAAATTTTCCCGTAGGGAATGCGAGCCAGCCTTCATAGTCCAACCATGAGAACCGACAGTCGTGACCATGGCACAGCTAGACATATGCACCGCAAGCGTGTTCAATGTTGATGAGAGCTATCCATGAAATGCAGCACATATGCACAGAAATCCCCAGAGTTCCGAGTCCATAGAAGTGCGTCCACATCCCAGTCCCGCACACATGAAGGATGTATAATGGGTACTGTCGACTGTTGCAGCCAAGGGATCCTGGGTATGTAGAAACAGGGCTCAGTGTCGTTTGGCAGATAATCCATTGTCCCGCCCCGTGGGAGGGATGTGGGCGTAGCACCTGCCTTACTCCCCACTAATAATGCAAAGCATCCACCGGAGAATGCTAAATGCAGGTGTGAAATGTGTACAGCCCTATACCAGTGTCCAGTAGGCAATTCCCATGGATGGACAAGCGTACGACCAAGATGGCACCCACAACTGCAAACCCGGTGGAATTACACAGCCGCAGTAAGGCATAACACAGGAAATACACATAGGGACTACAGTTGACATTCCCCATACAAAGTTGGACCGCCGTGCGAACACCGGCGTACACAGCACTCAATCTGCCAGCAACAAAATGGGGAGCACTCGCTACCATACTGTGGAACAGATGGGCGACCTGTGGAACACATACTAATGGCACACCAACAACATCAACTAGGTTATGTAAACTATGGCGTTCCCACCTATAAAGAAAACATGCTTCAATGAATACATAGGGGATCAACATGTTCTGGTGGTGTTATGTTGAAAATACAGTGACGGATATGTCCTATTGGGACGTCTGAGGTTTATTTAAAGCAGTTGCTAACCTGCATCTTTGGATGTACACCATTTCACAGTTCTAAAACACCTGGTTACGTAGCACCACGTAAAATGGGTAGTCAAACAGACATCCGCGATTGGGGAAAAAAAACGCAAAACCCTGGATTACACGTCCCGAACATTAACAATACACATTGGGTTCCCTTGAACCCAAAAATTTAAAAGCTCCCCCCCTTTTAACAACAAATGGAAACCTGCTACCAATTGACAATGCCCCCCCCGGGGAATTATGCACCAAAATCAGGAATTAACAGTCCCCCTAAGAACATGGGGTCCCCAAAATCCCAAGAAATGTTTGGGGTTTTAGGGGTTTACCCGGGCGGGTATGCAAAAAAGGGGGGCTGGTTTAATAACCGTTGCCCCCCCCTGGGGGGGTTGGGGACACCTTTCCCCCCTAAAATGGACCCCCAGAATGTAAAGCAGGGGGAAAAAGGGACAGCCCAACCATGCCAGTGGCAATTTTCCCGGAACAATTACACCCAAATGGCCCCCTTGAAACCCAATTTCCTCTCAGAACATCACGGAAAAAACATAGGGATACGTTTACTTCCCCAAAAAAGTTGGGCCCCTGCACACCGGGTAAAGTAATTTCCCGCCCAAAAAGGGGGGACCAACGGGGCAATGGGCACCTGTGGCACATCCAATGGGACAAAAAGTAATGGTATGTCAGGGTTCCCCCCATGAAAAAAAAGTTAAAGAAAATGGGGCCTTTTGGTGGTGTTTGGAAAATCGTGCGGTTTTTATTGGGACACTGATTTTTTTAAAAATTGCAAGCATCCGGATTAAATTTTTTA
>NC_056735.1:1914735307-1914787807 GCF_019279795.1 Protopterus annectens
ACCCCCATACACATTTTACAGTGGCACACACATTACACTCGCACAGTGGGACACATGACACCCTCACCGCACACATACACATACTGCCGCTGTCACAGGGATGGTTGCACACAGTACCTGCTTTGCCCGCATCACCGGCGGCGGTGTCTACCTCCACCCTCATATCCTAATAATATTACCCGCACATGTCCTGTTACTGTACCGTGGCCTGGCGATCATCCCGACTCGTGATTATGCATTTAGGTAGGTTGACCTTTCCATGGGTGGCGTTCCCTGTTCTGTCAACCCTCCCGGATACTCAGGTTGTCGTTCACTATGTTTACTATGTACAGATATCGCGTCTTACTTCTCTGTCACCTTGCATCCCTCTGATTCCCTGTCTTACCTGTTGTACTTTATATATGTGTATGTGTACATATATTTCTACGTGTGTAATGATATCTATCTCCATATCTGTGTATGTACATATGTACATATGTATACACCTTGCGGCGAACGTGGCAGCATACGGCAATGCCGTCTGCTGTAGGACCCGCCAAGACGTTGAGGTGTTGGCGTTCCATGCTCCGCTGGCTGTTGGGTGTGCAGTGTTTGGGTGCTACCTACATGGGACCACCCATACAGTACACATTACGGGCGGCCATGTTTGTGTGCCGTCCATTTCACTGTGTGTGCAGGTAGGGAGGTGTCAGTCCATGGGGCCTATGCTGTCAGAGTATGTGCTATACGTTCCCTCTTTGCCAAGGCATAGGCATATTGGGTACGCCTCCGTCTGCCTACTGGGGCTGGCACAGTGTGTTCATGGCGCTGAACACTCTGTGCCTGTGCTTGCCTTGGCAGTTGTGGCGGGCTTTGTGGCCCTTCACCATTATGTCCCTGCAGCAGCTGTTTCCGCAGGATCATATTATGTAGCATGGCACATACTATGAATATGTGGGCACATGTGCCTGGAGAGTACTGCAGGGCTCCACCGGATGTATCCAAGCACCGGAACCGTGATTTCAGCATCCCAAACACACGCTCTATGATTATTCTGGTTTGTGCGTGTGCCTCATTATGGCATTCTTGCATGTGTGTGTGTGCATTTCTGATGGGTGTCATCATCCACGGCTCCAGTGCATAGCCAGCATCCCCCACAAGGTGGCCTTGTGTGATGTCCCCCCTGGTGAATACCTGATACAGCTGTGAGGCATGCCAGATATGGGAGTCGTGGTAGCTTCCAGGGCTGCCAGCACACACATCCATGATAATGCCCTGCGCATTGCACACAACCTGGCAATTGATGGAGGGGAATCCCTTGCGGTTTATGTAGCGTCTACCCTGCTCCCCAGGTGGTGACTTGATTTGTATGTGCGTACAGTCTATCGCACCCAGTACCTCCGGGTATTGTGCCACACGGTGGAAGTGGCGCATATTGCTAGCCAACTCCTCCTAAGATCTGGGGAAGTATATATACTCATGGGCATGTCGTAACATGGCATCCAGAAACTGGTGTAGTACCCTGGATGCTGATGCCTGTGAGATGCCCATTATATCCCCGGTTGGCCTTTGAAAGGTACCTGTAGCCAGTATTCACAAGCTTACACATACCTTTGTGTCCACTGGGATGGGCTCCCCTCTGTTGTTTCTTGTTCTCAGGCGTGGCCGGCACAGCTCTGCTATTTGCTGTAACGTGTCCCTGTCCACCCTGTAACGCTCTACTATCTCCAGGTCTTGAAGCCCCTGGTAGGTTACCCTTGGTCTGAACACTCTCCTTCTCCTCTGAGGCCTACGGTAGTTGTCGGCACCCTCCTCCGCAACTCCGTCTGTCTCTGACACATGGTGATGTATCACGGCCACGGCGGCACCCAACATATACATTTTAAAAGTTCCCCGTGTGTTTACACCTAAAGTGCGGCGTTTGGGAATACGCGCTGTGTGTTGTGTGCATTCACACTTTATACTGTTGTGCTGTACACCCAGTAATGTCATTGGGTGTGTCTGTGAGACCATATCTGTGGATTATCTTCCGTGTTTTACCGTTGGCACTGCAACGCTGTTGCCTTTGGTGTTACATTACACTTGCCTGCATTGGTTTAGCTTTAGACCTTACCTTACTGTTTCTGCACGTTGCACCTACTATTTCCTGGATTGCATCCTGCAGAGCCCTGTCATGTGTCGTTTCTGGGACATGGCATATCATGCATTTTGTCTGCTGCCGCCATTATGCTACCTCTCTACTTGGCTGTGCTGTATCGGTTCTTCACTCTTTGCAATTCTGCTACATCCCCTACTTTCTTTGCATTCATATGCCTCCCCTTTCCCGTTTTGCGGGTTTCTGCATGCAGAGTTGTCAGCTGCCGCCAATTGCCCTTCGTGGGTTGATTGGTGTTGATTGCTCATTACGACTCCAATTACACTGCTTCTGCATTTCCTCATATTCTCCGCATCACCTTCCTGTATCCGTTGTTGTTGACGGGGCGGCTGTCACATGACTGGGTTGGGGGAACGTAGTCATCCTCATGAACATGCATCTCTGCGCGCATTGTGTACTCTCAGCGCATCTATTTCCCCACACGCCGGTCCTGCTGCTGTGATGTGCATTGTACAGCCCATGTTTGCTGGGCTCCAATGTGCTTCCTCCTACAGTGGCACACCCCTCATGGTTGACATGTATTCCCTCTGGGCCACTCCTCGGTGTATTACCTCTGCGCCGTTTGGTGCAGCCTTATGCCGGCGGGGGTTTTGCGATTCAGTATTATCTGCCAAATTTGCATGGCATTGACTACTAATACATAGTTACGGCGTCGAACACTGCCGCCACTCCTTGGCAACCCTTGCGCTGTGGTTGTGGCTTTCCATGCATACTATGGTGTATTGTGGCTGTGAAGCTGATGTGTATTATACTGCTCTTTTATGACATTGTCATATTATTTCATTGTTTCACACCTTCCGTGGACATGTCCTGGGGTTCTGCTGTGGTTTCTGCGGACATACCATTTATGTCATTATTTACATTTTGTGCATGTTTTCTTTTGACATTCTCGGTGTCTTTCGCCATTGTCAGATTGCACCAGTATGATACCTGATGTTGACAGCCTTCTGTTACTCCTATGTCATGTTTGGATATATGTAAACCATTTTTTTTTTGGTTTACATTGCCGTGCCCTTATGCTACGCCTGCGCCACTTTGTGGATCGCTATATGCCTTCATTTGCATGGTGCAACACCGCACATGTGTGTTTAACATACCTACGCTGGAGGCGGCGCGACTCAGGCACATGCCGGTAGTGCACGTGGAATTGGATCATACCTGAATCGCTCGGCGGCCATATCTGGCGTTGTGGTGCCTACGCTATGCGTGCGCCTGGCG
Organism: Protopterus annectens; assembly: GCF_019279795.1. Classification (NCBI taxonomy): domain Eukaryota; kingdom Metazoa; phylum Chordata; order Ceratodontiformes; family Protopteridae; genus Protopterus; species Protopterus annectens. The sequence continues at coordinate 1,914,738,660 of NC_056735.1, forward strand.
CAAGGTTCATGAATCCCGGGGACTGTCAGGGAATGGAACATACTAGACATTGTTTGTGTTCCTAAGGAAATGACTGTTACTTCAAGTCAAGTTTTACCACTGTTGATGTACAATGCTCATGGGGTTATAAATGTTAATTTGTTGCTAGATAATTCTGCCAAACTGGAATCTAAACCAATGCACAGAAGATTAATTACAGATTATATGCAAAAAACAGTCACTATGTAAAACTAACTGGAGTGATGTGCTTAGTGAAAAAAAATGCAGATGGAATGTGGAAAGTTTTGAAAGAGAAATTGTTTGAGTGCAAAAAAATCAAGAAAAAAAAGTTTAACATCAGCATCTAGGCATACAGTGTTGGGGTATCTTTCCATAAGAAGAGGATTCCTGATTAAGATGAGAGACAAAATATTAGAAATTGAAGAGAGGCCAAGCTACAGCTTTGGAAACTAAAATAAAGCAGCTGGACAAACAAATTAAGCATAGTGTGAGACAAGACCAAGAAAAACATTGAGAAAATTTATATAAAGATATGGAGCATAATAGGAAATCTTTTTATAGATACAAAAGATGTGGAAGGAGTAAAGACATACACATTGATAAAGTGTGTATAGATTCTAAAATTTATTCTCAGACACAACAGATTATAGAAGTATTTAAAAATTGTATGTAAAAAACTTTTGCTCCACAAAAGGGATGATAAGTTGTCTGAGTGACATCCAGGTAAACACAAAAACTGGAATCAGATTAGATTATATTGAAAAAGAACTGCACAAACTGAATCCAAACAAAGCACAGAGAGGAGATGGAATTAGGAAACATGATAACTCAAGATTGGAGACATGCGCCTATTAAACTTGTCTTTAAGGAAAAGGGGAGTATTACAAACTCAGAGTCATATAGACCCTTAAGTCTACTTTCATGTTGCAGAAAAATAATGGATAAGGTAATATTGGATAGCAAACTAGGATCCACGAACCAATATTTATTGAGCGCTTTCGTTTTTTAAAATAAAAAACTTCATCAGAATGATTACAAATGAACAATGACTGACCCAACTTATAAAGCAATCTTGCTTACAAAAATGTTAATTAGCAATCAGCTTAAAGGTGTAGTCTCTAAAACACAAATACAATAAATACATACCTTAAAATACATAAAATGTATGATTTATAATATATAAAATCTGTTAAAAACATATATGTAAACTCACAGGAAACATTTCATTGTAAATTATATATTAATTATATAAATATTTTCTTATATATAAAAATATAAAAATATATATATGTTGTGAACTGCATATTGATCACATATATCCTTCTGCCCTTAGTCTAAGTATAGGGCTGATATTAAGGCCTGGGTATTCAGTAGCATTATTCCTCATCTGCCACCTTAATTCATAAAACTCTAAAAAGTCATTAACTGGACCCCCATCCCTTTTCTTTTGTCCCATGTAGAAATGCAGTACTTGATGAAGTATTAATTAATTTAAAGCTTTATACAAGAAAGTTAAACTTACAGTTTTTTTACAGGAATGTCTTTTCATTCTATAGATCATGAACTGTGTAAAAAACTAATTTATTTAACCCCCCCCCTTGAACCCTTTGATACAAACATTTCAGATAATGTGTGAACATGACATACGTAAGCTCCTTAAAAACAAGAGAAAGTATTCAGATTTGGACAATAATTTAACTTTATATGAGAGTAAACTAGTCAGAGATGTATGCAACAATAGGCAATCAGTGTCATGAAACCTGACAAAGGGGGTGGTTTGGCCATCATGAATACTAATTCCATTGTAGAAAAAATGTTTGGTATATTGTATACTGATGTATATTGTGAGATTAGTTTGAATGATAAAAACATATTGTATAGGAAAGTTGATGTAATTCTAGATGAATTATTGTTAAACAGGGAAATTAGTTTAGATGACTATAATTTTATGGCAGTCAAGTCCCCAAAAATTCCTACTATTTTTTGCATACCAAAGCTACATAAGGGTATAAGTAACCCACCCCTTAGGCCTATTGTTGATGTAAATGCATCTAAAACATATTTTATTGCCAAATTTATAGACACTCAACTAAAATCAACATTAAATAATTGTGGTTGGGTTTTAAAGGATTCATGTGACTTTCTAAAGAAAATAAATAAGGATATGTATGATGACGGTCTCATTTTTGTGACAATTGATGTCAGGGATTTATTCTCTGTTATCCCACATGAACTGGGTGTGGAGTGGTTTTACCTATTTTTATGTAGATAAACCAATACCAGACATGAGCTTGTTAGGACTATTAGAACCTTAATGGAATTGGTTCTAGACACCAATGTCATAGTATTTGAAGCACAGCTCTTCAAACAATGCAAGGGCATAGCAATGGGGGCTATATGTGCCCCTATATTTGCGAATATTGTTCTGGCCTTTTGGGAGCTAGAATTAATTTTTAACAGCCAATATGCTCAATATTGGAAGTATTATGGCAGATATTTGGATGACGTCATTATCCTGTGGCATGGTAGTATGGAAGAGCTTAATAGCTGTTTGTCCTATATAAAGCAAAGTACAGATTTTTTAGATTTTACGTATACAGTAGGGAAAGATGCAATAGATTATTTGGCTATTACCATCAAGAAAAATGAGTATAAAAATGACTTTACAACAACACTATTTAGAAAACCTACTTACTCTAATACCCTCCTGCACTTCAACAGTTTCCACCCACTACTTCAGAAGAAATCCTTGGTAAAGGGCCAAGCTGTTCGTTTGGCCCGTATAACTTCTGAATGGGAGGATTTCTTACAGCAAATTGAAGTATTGAAGAATATGCTTTTGCAAAGAGGCTATCCTGAACTGTTTTTAAAACCTATTTTACAGGAAGTTATAGATAAAAGACACAGGGGGTATTATTTTCCTTTACTTGGTAAAGGTATTATTCAAAATGAAAGTTTACCAAAGGAAGGAATTAACTTTAAAAGGTCAGTTATCTTTAAGTTTAACAGACAATTCACTGACATTACCCAGATTATTCAGCATAAATGGAATTTATTTCACACCAGTCAAAATTATCTTGAAATAGTGGGAAAGGCCCCATAAATTGTCTATCAGAAGGATATTTTCTTCAAAAATATGTTAGAGAGAAACAATATTATTGACACCAAAGTAAGGAGTATGTAGAAATGTGGATTTTGCCTTCAATGTAAACATATCATGGAGGGCACTGAGATTGATATTCCTAATTATGGGAAATATTTCTATAAGAAAAAATTTTGTTGTAGCAGCAAATCTTTTGTTTATCTTGCCCTTTGCCAGTTATGTCCATGTTTTTACATTGGCAAGACTATCAATGCCCTTAGAAGTAGTGTCTATCAGCACTGCTATGGCATCAGGAAGCAGAACATTAAAAATGCCTTGGCAGTCCACATTAATAACAATGAGGGACACAATTTTAAGTTCACAGTTTTAGAGCAGGTATCGATGGGGGATAGGGGGGTCCAGTTAATGACTTTTTAGAGTTTTATGAATTAAGTGGCAGATGAGGACTAATGCTACCAAATACCCAGGCCTTAATAGTAACATTTCCATCAGCCCTATACTTAGACTAAGGGAAGAAGGATATATGTGATCAATATGCAGTTCACAACATATATATTTTTATATTTTATATATAAGCAAATATTTATATAATTAATATATAATTTACAATGAAGTGTTTCCTGTGAGTTTGCATATATATGTTTTAACAGATTTTATATATTATACATCATACATTTTATGTATTTTAAGGTATGTATTTGTTGTATTTGTGTTTTAGAGACTACACCTTTAAGCTGATTGCTAATTAACATTTTTGTAAGCAAGATTGCTATATAAGTTGGGTCAGGCATTGTTCATTTGTAATCATTCTGATAAAGTTTTTTATTTTCAAAAATGAAAGCACTCAATAAATATTGGTTCGTGGATCCTGGCTTGCTTCTTCTAATACTGGTTATTTAGTTTGCTGTCTTTTTACACGTTGTAATATTGGATAGGTTATTGTCATAAGTGGATAGGTTGGGACTTGAAACCATCAGCCTATCAGTATGCATACGTTGAAATTAGATCTAGTATCACCTGTAACATGATGTTCTATAACAATATAATAACAGCTATGAATGAAAAATTGTGCTGTGATGTAATTTATATAGATCTAAATTCAGCATTTGACAGGGTCATACATAAAACCCTGATCAGTAAATTAGAACAACTAGGTATCAATGTACTCTTGATATGATGGATAGTTGCATGGCTTACAGATACGACATGGCACGTGAGATACTGTAATTGGGCAGGTGAAATTCTTTGTTACAGTCAGAGTGTCCCACAGGGCTATGTCCTAGGCCTTTACTTATTTAGACTGTATCTTTCAGACTTAACTTTTTCATCTGAGATGTTGTATAGTCTATATGCAGATTACCTGAAACTGGGTAAACTGATTACATGTGTTACAGATAAGGCAGTTCTGGAAAAGTGCTTTACTAAATTGACCATTTGGGCACAGGAGAATAATATGCTGATAAATACATCAAAAACAAAGCATATGAGATTTGTGAGGCATTAATTGAAAGGTGAATATTTAATACAGTGATAGATCTAGCTTTGAGCTTTTTTTCTAATCATATCAACCACTTGGTGAATTATAGTTGTAGAATTATAGATTGTATAAAAAGGTTTATAAAGTCTAGAAAATCAGAATTGATGAAGTGCTTGTTCGTCACATTAGACCGAAACTTGAGTATGGAATAACAATATGGAAACCCTATACAAAAACAAGCATGAGTAAACTGGGAGGAGTACAGCATAAATATACCAAGGGCATCCATGGATGTGAAAACTGAAGTTATTACGAAAGACTAAAATATCTGTACTTGTCCAGTGTCTCTTATAGATATCTAATAGGAGATCTTATTCAGGTAAATAGGGCAATTAGAGACAACTATCTCTGCGAATGTTTGGGGTTATCAAAAAGTACAAGAAAATCAATAGACAACCTATGTAGAAGATTCTGGAAGAATAAGAAGTGTACTAATTAGTTCTCTGAGAGAGCAGGCAATGCATGGAGCAGACTACCAAATTACATTAAAACAAGTAGTAGTTTAGATATTTTTAAGAACAGCTTGGAGATTTATTATGGGAACAAATGTTCTGGTATATTGACAGGCTAGAAGGGCATTAATGTCCATGCTTGAAATATTTGTATGTATGTAATGTGAGTGTGGAAACTGTCCTTACAGTGACAAAGCATACTGCATACACTTTTCGGGGAATATGGCCATACATCAATAGCATATCTGCCGAGTCAGAACAACCGTTTCAAAATATGTACCGCCCCTTCTCATTTCTAGAAAGCTGCACACATAATTAAATTGTGATTTGCAGTGAGGCCTGCAAAGCAGCTAATAGTTGTGCAACTGTATAGAGGTAGGCATTAATGATACAAATTATGGAAGTCACACACTTAACTGTAGTCATTGTTTGCACATTAGCAATAATGATCACATTTACTTAGCTAATGCCATTCTGACACCATTTGTAAAAAAAATGGGTGATTTAGATTTCAACCCTGTGTCATGTGTGCTCTGACCAAGAGCTCACTGCTATTGCACATGGTGCCCCTGGGAAAGCTAAGCAGTAGGTGCCTTTTTTACATTCAGTACTGTCCAAAATGCTGATGATTGCATATCACCGCTTAGCCTGTTTGGAAGGCAAGCCGGTTGAAATAGTGCTGTTTTTTTCCATTTAAGCAGAGAACAACATTGGCTTGTTGCTCAACTCCATGCAAAAGTTATGAAACAATATTTCCAATATAAACTAAAGTATGAACAGCATAATATCTGTCAGCTTTTTATCCCATAACATGCATTCCTAACTACTTCTCAAGTTCAAGTTGTATTCATGAAATGGTAATCTTCATGCGCTAACATTTTACCAACATTGCGCAAATCATTTTCTCGGTGATGCACTATGCAAACAGGTGTTTGGAATGTCCTTCTATGGTTATTGTCCAGTTATCCTCCATCTCATCAAAACACATTCATAAATACAAAAAAGGGAAGGGACATATTCTTCACTGAAGACATAATTACTCAGACTTGTGAGCCCTGCAGCAATGCACACGCAAATGGATATCTCAGTAATTGGTCCTCTATTAAGTACACAACAGAAATAAAGAGCACAACTGCATTACTACATTTGCTATTTGTTTATACTGACACTGGACATTGGTCATCACTGACAAAAACACATTAATATTGTCAGAAAAATCTAGTCTTGTGGACATTGGTTCAGCAGAATGTGAACAGACATAGATCAGCACTTGCAATATTGCAGTTTTCAAAGTGTGTGTGTGCGTGTCTGTGTGTGTGTGTGTGTGTGTGTGTGTGTGTGTGTGTGTGTGTGTGTGTGTGTGTGTGTGTGTGTGCGAGTGCGTGCGTGTGTGCATGTGTGTGTGTGTGCGTGTGTGTGTGTGTATGTGTGTGTGTGTATGTGTGTGTGTGTGTCTGTGTGTGTGTGTGTGTGTGTGTGTGTGTGTGTGTGTGTGTGTGTGTGTGTGTGTGTGTGTGTGTGTGCGCGTGTGTGTGTGTATGTGTGTGTGTGTGTGTATGTGTGTGTGTGTGTGTATATCTAAGCATCATATTGAGAAACAAGTACACGTATGTCTCGGTTCTGAAACATGTATTCATGACAGCTTACTTCAACTAGGTTACCAAGATGTCTTAAGTATTTTTTGCACATTGCAATCACAAAATCAAACATGACGTCCAGACTTTGCACCCGAGTCTCATAATAGTATGTTACCTGCAACATTATGATGATGTCACACTCTATAAATACCACTAAAACAATGGTAATGCCAGACTTCTGTGATGGTGCGAATGTAAGTACTGTGTTTTGCAGTAGGATTAATTAGTTAGGTAGTGGCTTGAAGTACACAACAGTCAGCTTGTGTGTGCGCCTGTATATCTAACTGTATTTGTTTGTGTAGTCAGAAGAGCATGAGTTTATTTCCTAATATCCTCACTCAAGTCTCATTCAGAACAAAATTTTGCAGTGGTACTTGACTGCACAGCAGTTTCATAGAGCCCTTTCAACATCTTCCCACCATATACTGATTATGTCATCTGCTATAAGGTGTTCTCTGGCAATATAAAAGGCAGATTTGTGCCATGGTGCTACTGGTACATACTCGGGTCTCTAGCTCCTTTATCTTTTTTTATGAGTGAACTTGAAATATTTAATTTTTCCAAACTACCAACTTATTTATAAAGGAAAATAAATAAGTCAGCATGTTAAGGAACCACTTAAAATATTTATGTCTGCTAATATTTTAACATTTTAATTAAATGCATTTGTTAGTGTGGATTGCTTAATAAGCATTCATAAGAAAAGTTTGTAAAGCATATTTTAAAAATAGCAAAGGAGCTAGTATTGGGCTGTGTCATTTATAGAATCCAGCTGCTGGAGGTATAAAAATGATATACAAAGTCTTCATAGTTATCCGTTTCTTCATTTAGTTGTCAGCAAGGAGTGTCTGTGTTGCATACACTATGCAACTTAAATTATATATGAGATATATACAATACCTTCTGTTAAACTGATCAGTTATTGTAGTTTTAGTAGTTTGGTTTCAAATACAGGGCCTAGTCTTCAGTGACATTTCTATACCTAAAATGTGACACAAATACAAGCTTCATTTAATTACTTACTTTTTTCTTTCACATTTTATACTTCATAATCATGTTTCACTGTTGATTTTGTAATTGTGTGTATTTAAAGCTGGAAAATCTATTCATGTGATTGTATTGCTCAGTGCCATAGTCAGGTTTTCTGGTGTCCTGTGACATTCCCTGATTTGATGGATCCCAGAACTTTAAATTCAGGACCAGAAAAAAAGGTCCTCTCATATATGAGGACCACAAAAAACAAAAATTCTAGCCTGACTGCAAATGTAATATCGGCATTCATTTCTGAAAGATGTTAACTATACTCCTGATCAATCAGCATCTGCCAGTCATGGCTCTAACACCTACTGCTAGAAGTGGCTGCCCTCCTCACCCCTCCTTATCTACTCCTATGGTATTAGTAAAGCACAGTAGCACAGATGTTAAGTGACATGATTGATCAGTATGTAAAACTGCTCTCATATACTCATAAAACATACAGAGTTTACCTAAGAAAGTCACTGAACTCCACTCTTGGATCACCCACTACTCCCCTCATATCTTAGCCCTATCTGAAACCTGACTATAACCACACACCTCAAATACTGAAATACTACCTCCTCACTATAAAATACACTAGCTAGATAGAACCAACACAAAGGTGGTGGCGTTCCAACCACCTGAACCTCTCCCCCCTCCCAGTATCTCTGCCCAACCTTCAGCCAGCTGAACTACTTATTCAAAACTGTCACCTCAACCCCCCCCAAAAAAAAAATTGCCATTGCAGCTCTAACCATAGCACCAGATAACAATATCCCCATCCGTGAAAGTGTCCTATCTTGGCTCTCACTACATATCCCCTATGAGACAATTCTCCTTGGAGATGTAAATCTTGACTGGCTAAAACTATCATCTACCTCCTCTTCCACCCATATTAACCTCCATGGCTTCCATCAACTTATTACTACCCCTGCTCTTTATAAAACCAACAATACTAACTGCTCCACACTTGACTGAATTCTTACTTCTGACCCCCACCCTCTATCATAACCCCAGCACCTGACCTGACTCCCTTAGTGACCACATTCCTACTCGAGTTAAAAGCCACTCCCTCCAAATGCCTAGGCCCCACCTCTACAGAGGCTGTCGAAATATGTGTTTCTTTAGTGATGTAACCTTCAATAATAAACTATCTGCTATTAACTGCCCCCCCTTAAGTAACTCCCCCTCAATGAAGCAGTTCTACATTTCAATCACACTTTTTTGGAAATCCTTGACTCGGTAGCCCCTCTAAGAAAAATTAGGGTTAAAGCTACTTTCTCCCCCTGGCTCTCTAAAGGTACCCTCTCTCTCATGAAAAATAGGGACAAATATTGGAAACAATGGATACAAACTAAAGCCTCAATTCTTTTTCAAAAATATAAAGAACTTTGAGATCTTCCTAAAAAACAAATTAACAGAGACAAGAAAAACTATTACCACAACATCCAGTCCACCCATAACTCTAATCCTAAGAAATGTTGGCACTCGATCAACAAAATCTTGCACCCGGGCAACTCTACCACCCTAAAGCCCTATCCTAACAATACTCCCCTAGAAACAGCTACCCTATTCAATAATCACTTTATTGAATCCATCTAAAAACGTACCCAAACTCAGTCATCTGATAACCATTCTCATACCACACAAATTGTAAACTCAAACCCCTTTCTCTCTTAAACCTGTCTTCGCCTCTTACATAAAATCCCTTTTACTCAAACTAAAACCATGTTCTCCCTCAACCGACAACCTACCTTCCCTCTTCCTTAAACTTGCAGCTTACTCCATAGCCTACCCTGTCTCCATCTTAGTTAACAGATCTATCCAATAATCCACTGTCTCTGATATCTGGAAATCCTCATACACCATACCACTACACAAAGGAAGTAACTTCACAGACCCTTCTAAATACAGACCCATTGCAATTCTCTGTCTACTCTCCAAAATCTTTGAAAAGTGTATTAACAATCAGCTTCTTAGGTACCTAATAGAAGGAGATATGCTAACCACTATACAATATGGTTTCCGGCCCAAACATAGTACTTCCACAGCCCTACTATCCTTCAATCACACTGTTGCTGAAGACAGAGACAAAAATCTTCTGGTGCCCTGCCTCTTCCTCAACCTGTTCACAGCTTTCAATAGTGTCTCTCACTCTAAACTAATTTTCAGACTAACTGAACTTAACATCTCCCCCTCTGCTATTCACTGGTTCTGAAGCTGCCTCTCAAACAGACTCAGTCTGTCAGATGGTAATCCTCCTGCTCCCCTTTCCTACCAATCTAGACTGGCATCCCTCAAGCCTCAGTGCTTGGCCCTCTCCTATTTAACATTTTTACTAATGATCTACAATCCTCCTGTACTTCTTCCTCTCTTATGCAATATGCTGATGACTCTATTGTCATCTCCACCTCCAATAACATCTCTAACCTTCTTACCATCACTCAAAGCACTTTCTTATCTGTTGATAAATGGCTAACTGAACATTAACTTATACTTAACCCCAAAAAGACTATGCTCCTACTCTTCCTTCCCAGATCACTCTCCCACCATAATTCCTCCTTACTATTTTTGCTCTCAATAACACCACTGTCAAAGCTGATCCTTGCACTAAATTACTTGTTACCTTTATTGATGACCAGCTAAAGTTTGATATCCATATACAGCAATGTATCAAAAAACAAACCAAAAGTTAGGTCTTGTCTAAAGAAATATAAAATTCCTAGATCCTTATTCCAAAGCCTCCCTAGCTTAATCCTTCCTCCTCCCTAACCTTATCTATGCCTCTCCCAGCCTTACCCATCTCCAATTGTTCCTACTAAGCAAACTTAAACAAACCTATAACAATATAGCCAGATTCACCAGTAACCAACCATATAAATCACATCATTATATTGCCTTAAAACAACTTAAATGGCTTCAATTCCACCATCTCCTGCTTCTTTCCCAACTGAAACTCACACACTCCCTTCTACACCAAACTATGGCCTGGCCCACACTATCCTCCATAGTATCCCCTATATGCCTACTCGCTCACTTTGTAGGTCAGATCAAAACCTTCTCAACATTTATAAATCAAACAAACACATTGGCAAACTCTTCTGTAGCAACTCTGTGTCCCAAGCTTGGAATAGGCTACCCCCTAACATCCATAACATTAGTAACACTAACTGCTTCAACACAGAAGTCAAAAATTTACTTCCTGAACTCAAGATCCTGCCCATGTCTTAATCCTCCATGAATTCCACCATGTTTGCTTCAATCTATCAAAAGTCCTCATTAGAATCTTTGCAGAATTATCTGACGTCCGCACATAATATATTTTATTCTTATTTTTATTACTGTTCACCTGTACCTCTTGTGTTGTCATTCCTAGGTTATGCATCTGCGACTTGAGAATTTTTGTACTCTTGCTTGTAACCACTTTTGTTTTTGCATTGTCAAACTTTTTTCTACTATTGTAATAATTATATGAATTTCTGTATCTCTGGAGATTTTCTCCTTGGGTCTCCACTGAAAAAGGGCAACATGGCTCAGTTGGACCAACCCGGCTAACAAATGGCAAATAAATAAATAATAAATAAAACACTTTTAAAAATCGTCTTTTCAGTGTCCAATTTTGAACCAGGTAGCTATACAGTAATTTCTCTAACATGTACAATAATATTATAGACAGGAAATAAATTATTGAAATATAAATGAAAATATTACTATTCTTGTAAAATGATAAGGCATTCACTTGTCAATTTAGTTTGCTCACCAGATTAATATACTTTGTTCACAAACCCATTTTAGTCACAGCCTGCACCAACAAGACACACAGGCAAATAGGCATACATATTAGCAGTTATTCCATATCTGATAAACTCTGATATTTTACAGAGCAAGGTAGGTGTCCTTCTTGTATTCATGTATCCATCTAAAGAACTGATCACTCCAAGTGTGATGTAGTGTTCTATGGTAATATACTCAAAGAAGGCTTACAGACAGTTTTGCTGCTTAAACCTGCTTCTGAATTTGTAAAAGCATATCTAAATGTTTGACAGTATCTATATATTTGTAAGCCAAAGAGTACCAGAAATATATGGTCTAGGGCCATGAGTTTTGTCTGTGACTTAAACAGAACATTCTGGGGAGACAGATATGTATCCCAAAGACTGCCCCTCCTATGGAACAGGCTTATAGGTTCATAGATGTTTACAACCACAAAGGCCATTTTAAGCCTAGCCATGCATCCCAAATCTCTGACGAGTTCTGATACCCTTGATAAGTGTAAGCATGGGCCTGGGAGATGAACCATTTACAGGTGATCTCTGTCCATTAGAGACATAGGTGCCAAACCAGAGATATGTTTCTTGTTTCCAATCCAATTGTCCAAGTTGTACTTGAATTGGATTAGGGAGGAACACTGCTTCACGTGGATGGGGAGGCTGTTCCATAGAAGGGGTAGTCTCTGGGATACATACCTATCTCTTCAGCAGGTCCTATTTATATCACGGGCAAGGTTTAAGTCTTTAGAACAGGTAATTCTGGTGTTGCTTGTTTTGTGGATATGTTGAGGTCCATCAGAGTGGAGTCTGACAATGCCCTGTATGCTAGACATAGATCTCACCCTAAAGCCTGTAGGAGACAGAATACAGGGATACGGCCTTGAGGCATTCTGCATAGGACATATTACTTACACCCTGTATTCTTTTAGTGAAGAACCTTTGTAGATGTTCCTTTTGTTGGATATGCCTGGTTAGGTACATACCAAAGGAGACATTGTACTCAATGATAGGTCTGATGAATGCTGAATATAGTGGATCAATGACTTCCTTGGACTTAGATGCCATATCTTTGTTTATAAGTTGCGCAACATAGAATGATATCCTCACCACTGTAGACACATAATGATCAACGGCTAGATTACTGTCTATGTGTGTCCCTAAGTGTCTGACTACTGGGTCAACTCTAAGGGGTGTGATGTCAATGTGATAGCTACCAGGGATGGATAACTTCCCAAAGGATACTATTATGCATTTCTTGGCATTTAGTTTTAGCCCATTGCTCTGACTCCAGCTGTTTGTCTGTGTAAGCCCCTCCTGGAGAACATTTGTGTCAGTGTGAGATTCAATGACAGCTGCTAATTTGCAATCATCTGCAAATGTAGTCAGCCAGAGACCACTGATACTGACCTTGACTTCTGAAAAGTAAATGCCAAAAAGGAACGGTCCAAGGACTGAACCCTGAGGGACTCCACTTGTGACTGGCCTCTTTGTAGAGGTGGACTTCCAAATTCTAACTTCCTGGGTCCAGTCTGTGAGTTAGCTGGCTATCCACCAGCTTTCATATGGGTCTGTACCTAACTTCTTGAGTTTGTCAACAATACCCGAATGGGGTATTGTGCCAAATGCCTTGGCCAGGTCAAGGTAGGCAGTGTGAATGACTTTGCCCTCATCCATTGCTTTGGTGACCTTCTCGAAGAAGTCCACCAAGCTGAGTAGGCATGGCCTGCCCTTGACAAAACCAAACTGGGTTTTATCCAGTGTCTGAAGGTTTGCTATATCTCTGTTGATCATCCCCATGATAATTCTTTCTGTGGCTTTACATATAAGACTAGTGAGACTTATGGGTCTGCAGTATCCAGGGTCTGTAGATGGCCCACCTTTGTGCAGAGGGATGATTGTTGCTTTTCTCCATTCATGAGGCATGAAGCCTGTTTGGAGACTACAGTTAAATAGTAATTCCCGAGGCCCTGATGGGTCATGTTTCACATCCATGTGAAGCTGAGTTTGTCTTTTATCCAGTTTAAGTTCAAACAAGATCAGTGGATGGGGAAGAAGAAATTTACACCAGGCTAGACACCTACGCATCTTATAGGCAGAGGTAGCTTATCGATTATAAATGTTTATAAATGCCGGGCCCCCACTGTCCTATCTGGAGACAGGACATCATTATGCTCTTGGACTTGCAAATGCCCCCGATGGATCTATCTATACTAAATATATTTGTCTATCTGTATATATATATATATATATATATATATATATATATATATATGGTTCTACCTGACATAGTCGAAACCACACAACACCGACAACGACATCACCGACACCACATAATCGACAGTCCATTAACACGAAACCTCACATACCCGACAACGAAATAACCGACGGTACACAAACACGAAACCCCATACACTGCACACACCACAATAACAACAATAAAAAACAAAACACATCCCCATTCCACAAACCACACACACAACACAAGCACACCAAAATCCTTACAAACCCACACTAAACCTTACCTAACCCTAAGGTCCGTCACTATCGCACGTACCTAACCCGCTCCTAACCCTAACTCACTTAACCCACCCTATCGCTCCTAACCCTAACTCACTTAACCCACCCCTATCGATCCCTAACCCTAACTCACTTAACCCACCCCTATCGCTCCCTAACCCTAACTCACTTAACCCACCCCTATCCCCACAGACCGTCAATATCCACACTTACCTGACTCGCACCCTAACGTCCGTCACTACCGCATACTCACACAGCCTTTTCCCATGTCGGCATCCTCGGCGTCGGTGTTGTCATCCGTCGTGTCGGTCTTCTGCATTGTCGATGTTCTGGAGCTCCGGATTCCGTTGTCGGTCTTCTGCGCTGTCGACGAAGTCAGGTAGAACCATATATATATATATATATATATATATATCAGGGATTACCTAAAATTACTTAAAACAGAGTAAGACTGATATTTAAAATATTGACAGGGAAATATCTAAACTGAAAAAATCTAAACACATAATATTGACAAAAACTGAAGTCATACTGTAGAAGGGTTTCTACCCTGTCATCACTGTTGTGCCACCTTATTATTGGTAAGTGTATATAGCAGGGGCTGTGAAAGTGCAAGAGGTTGGACTCACTACAAAAAAACATTCTTTCTGAATGTAGTTAAATTTTGTCAATATTTTGTTTTAAAATGTTTTTCAGTTTACATATCTTGCTGCTGTTATGCTGTTTTAGATCTTTTTTGGTAATCATATAAATACATACATACATGCATATATATATATATATATATATATATATATATATATATATATATAAAAACACTTTGGAATCTCAACATACTGAAATGTTGAATTTCAGGATCTTGAGACCAAAGTGTCGAATCTGGAGATGCACGAAACTGCAGAATATCGAACCTGGAAATGTCAAATCCATGGTACTGACAGCGTGTTAGGTAAGTGTGGTGTTTTTAAGGGATTTGAGGAGGGTTTGTGTGTTTGTGAGTTTGTCGGGGAGTGCTAGGTGTGGGTTAGGGTATGTAGGTGAGAGTGTGAGTGTGTCAGTGTTTAGAATGGTCGTGTTTGTATCTGTGTGATGTGTGTTTGTGCAAAGGGGGTGTGGAATGTATGTTGATGGGTTTTATGTCTGTTGGTGTTTAGTGCGACCTCGGAGTTAGTATATATAAGTGGGGGGGTGTAGTGGGGGGCTTGCCCTCCTGCTTATAGTAAGTGTATGTGTGTGTGTTTGTGTTGTTGTGTGGAGGTAGGTGTAGTTGTGGTTGTGTGTGTGCTTTAATGGTTACGGATTTGGGTTTCATGGTTTTGGTTTTCTTTTTTGGTGTTTTGGCTTTATAGTCTTGAAATACTGAAATTCAATATTTCAGTATTTCAAGATTATAATATATATATATATATATATATATATATATATATATATATATATATATATATTTATATATATATATATATATATATATATATATATGTGTGTGTGTGTGTGTGTGTGTGTGTGTGTGTGTGTGTGTGTGCATGTGTGTGTATAGTATGTATGTGTATGTGTATCTATAATATGCATAAGGATATAGCAATCTATATATATGTATGTATACATATACATATATATATATATATATATATATATATATATATATATATATATATATGTATTAATAGCTGCATATATATATATATATATATATATATATATATATATATATATATATATACATATTAATATCTGCACATAAAATAAAATCTTTTATTACTTTCTTTTGTAAGATAAGACATCTGTCTGAATATGGGAAATTTTTAAGGTGAAACAGAAGTACACAAAGAATAACGTTATACATGCTTTTTTATTGTTCTCATCATGTGAAGAATTCAGCAATAACTTGTCTGTCAGAATGTCACATTAAAACGTGGAGTATTACAATGACAGTAACATGTTACTAAACATGTCACAGTCCTTCTGTTACATCTTTGTCATACATGGTGTGGTTGATAATTATTAGTGAAAACCTTTTGGCTGAGGTTCTGCACCTTGTAGTTTTCTTTGGTATAGTTCATTACCAGGCAACTTTTATAAATAGGTTAGTTAGCTCTCCTCGGTGTAATGGCCCTTTGTTAAATTGATATGTTCTTAAGTAAGTATCACTATTGCAAGGTCAAGCCTAGGCTGGTTGCACCTATTGGTTTTATTGGTTTCTTGCAGTTTTCTCATTATTTAAAAATTGCTTGGGTATAAACTCTGAAAATCATTGTTTGGCGTTTTGAAAGGATTATGCATTCCATCATACAAGACTGGTTAAAAACACAAAAAGAAAAATTTACCAAAGCTAAACTTTTCACTGTGTGATACCTTAAACCTCTTATATTAGAGGGAACATGGGATATATATATACAAATTACCCTTTAAGGATATCAAGTGATACAACTAAATGGCAATTCTGAATGTCCATGACTTTTTCTTTTAAGTCTATTTATGGACAATTTCAGACCCTTAAAGCCAAACCTCACTAACTGTGGACATGCATGTTTCTGACTTTTTATGGCATCAAGGGCAGACATATTATACTATGTGACCTTTTTCTTAAGCTGTATACATCTTTGACATGTCATTAAGCTCTACCCCTCTATGAACTGTTTTTTTTTTCCTGTGATTGCACTGGTCCTCTCTAGATACTTTGGTTAATTTCTTCTTCCACATGTGCAAAGAACATTAGTGCAGTGAAGAAGATGCAATGGGGAAAATAGAATCTCCATTGTTGTTTATTATTTTAACAGTTAAAAAAAAAAGAAAGCAGTTTTTACGAGGGACACAGCAAAAATATTAGAAAAGCTAGGTAGGCTTCTGTGTTCAGTTTTAAATAACATACCTGATTTTTCTTATATTTCTCTGTCCTTCAGCATATACCTATATAAAGTCTGGCCTCTCAATGGCACTTCAGAGTCTGGGATTTTTTCTATTGGTGTCTGCTTGATTTAAAGTGGGCACACTGGTTGGGCTGTCCAATCATCATGCTCGTTTTTGTTATTGTATAGTAGCCCCTGGGAATAATGATGTTTCTTCAGGTGTAGTAGAGATTCATTATAAAACTTCTGAAGTACTGGAAGCTACAGAAAATAATTATATTGAGAATAATTCCACAAAATGTTATAGTTTCAAATGAGTATGTGTTGAGCAACCAGCTTGTGGCTAAATAATATTCAGGCTGAAGATGTTTAATCAAGAAATCTGTATGCTTATAGTTACTGAACATAATACAAATTGATTATGAATAACAAAGAGCTCATTTTCTTAAATCACTATTTTAAAACTGGGTTTTCATATATTCTTTTGCATTCTTGTATTTACCCGTGATGCTTTAATACAGTCACAGCACATCTGTACTGAATACATTTAGTACCATTGCTTTAAAAGGGGGTGACCAGGAATTAGTTCTGTGTGGCTTGCAACTTGTCAAAAACTGTGCTTCAGTAAAGGTTGTTTTTGAAGACAAATTATGTTCAATATCTCTTCATTCATGCATCCTGACTATGTCTGTATTTAAAAGAACAAAACAGTGTAAGAAACTTCTCTGTGTGGAAGATTTTCAGTCCGTATATTTCTAGTTAATCACTGTATATTAATCATATCAGACAATAGTAGTAGAAGTAGCGAACGTAAACTCATCTTAAGTCAAAACAAAACAAAAAGTAATGATAGAAAATATATAATTGTACAGCATTACTAAGTATTCGAAAGTAATCCAAGCAAGGTAGACAGTTTGTTTCCAGTTGAAAATCCTTTATTAAGTACACAGACAAGCGATACAAGTAAAATAAAAATAGAGTAATAATTTACTCACAATCTTTCTAAATATATATATATATACTTTTTATCAGGCATGGGAGTGGTTTATTGTGCTGTAAAACAAAGTGTTATTGGTACACATGTTAAATTCACTTCTCTTCTCCCATCAGTGTGACGTTCGAGCTGGTCCTGCCCTACCTAGTAGCTGTCATAATAATATATAACCCTTATGTACTTTAAATAAAATTTATAATAATGTGGTACCTCTTATTTAACCAAATTATTAAGTAGATTATTAAGTCTGTGATTTTATCCAAGACAATATACTACATGGCTGAAAATATATCAACCTTAGTTCATTTGGCAATCAAAAAAAAAAAGTATAAATATATGCATATACATTTTGCATGTAAAAATCTGTTTCTTTTTTTCATAACCTATTTTTAACAAAGATCACTTTCGTCCTTCTAGACTTCTTCAGGTCTGTGTACAAGAACCCTAAAAACCTATATAATTGTATAATTAGTTAGTATTGTTATTACACATCATTTTGAATAAAGTGGAAAAAAAGAATCACAAAAACATAAAAATAAGAAAAAATGTATGTATGATGATGGAAACAAAATATACACTTACATTTTAACTGATTTAAAATGGTATTTAAAACGAATTTGTAGAATAAAATAAAATAAAATAAAATACAATTAGTCATGTAAACCACTCCCATGCCTGATAAAAAGTATATATATATTTGGAAAGCTTGTGAGGAAATTATTTCTCTATTTTTGTTTTACTTGGATCGCTTGTCTGTGTACGTAATAAAGGATTTTCGACTGGAAACAGACTGCTTGCCTTGCTTAGATTACTTTTGGATACTTAGCAATGCTGCACAATTATATATTTTCTATTATTATTTTTTGTTTTGTTTTGACTTAAGATGAGTTTACATTTGCTACTTCTACTACTGTTGTCTGATCTGATTAATATACAGTGATTAACTAGAAATATATGGACTGAAAATCTTCCACACAGAGAAGTTTGTTACACTGTTTTGTTGTTGGACTCACTACACTTTAGTGGGTTGTTTTGAGACTTCGGGGATACCACGGAGATTACTTGTATTTAAAAGAATGAACACATGTGCACACACCCAAGCACATGTGCACGTGCACACACACACACACACACACACACACACACACACACACACACACACACACACACACACACACACACACACACACATCTATATTCCTAATTATATCTAATATATATTGCTATATGCATCTATATGTATCTATATAAATCTATGTCAATGTATATATACCCAACCCATTTTCCTGCAGAGTGAGCAGTGGTGTCTTAACGAATATTCATTTTACTGCCAGCATGCATTCTCAATTGAGGTAAGTGAGTTTCTTTTAGGGTTGGGAGTGGATGTGCACATATGTGTGTGTTAGGGTAAGACTATGTGCAAATTAAGGTGACAGTCTAAGGATTGTGCATGTGTATTTGTGTGTGGGGAATGTGTCCAGGTGGAACTGTTAGGAAAATATTTTTTTCATAGTCTAAGGTTCAGGGTTAAGGTTAAAGGCAGAAGCAGGGATAAGTATAAGATTAGCACACATAAATAAGATGGTGTAGAGGGCAACCCCCCATGCCACTCTGTACTTATGTGTGATAACACCTAACCCTAAAGGAAGAAAACCACCATCCATACTTGAAGACAACCACGTCTATTGTCTTTATCTCACAGGTATCTTCAGATGCTGTAAAGAAAGTGAGAAGAAACTAAGAATATGGGCTAGAACGTTGTGTGAATGTCAGGAGAAAAGAAAAAATTGATAAAAAGATGTCTTTATCAAACTGTATCCCACTTTTGGCCCCAAGTACACCTATGAACCTCCTTGCATTTGAATATGGTGTTCAATATGGACAATCCATGTGTGGTACAGAAGTTCCAAAACTATTTACCACTTTGTCTCATCACTCGGTTTCCCATCAGGCAAGTTATTCCTTTTAATAATTCTACACCTGGTATCATCATCATACCTGACATGAATGCTGATGTGTTTTTTACACACACACGCGCACACACACACACACATACACACACACACACACACACACACACACACACACACACACACACACATATATATATGTGTGTGTGTGTGTGTGTGTGTGTGTGTGTGTGTGTGTGTGCGTGTGTGTGTAGTGTGTGTGTATATATATATATATATATATATATATATATATATATATATATATATATATATATATATATGCATATATACATATTATATATATATATAGGTTAAAGGCAGAAGCAGGGATAAGTATAAGATTAGCACACATAAATAAGATGGTGTAGAGGGCAACCCCCCATGCCACTCTGTACTTATGTGTGATAACACCTAACCCTAAAGGAAGAAAACCACCATCCATATATATACATACACACACACACACACACACACACACACACACACACACACACACACACACACATATATATGTGTGTGTGTGTGTGTGTGTGTGTGTGTGTGTGTGTGTGTGTGTGTATATATATATATATATATATATATATATATATATATATATATATATATATATATATATATATATATATATATATATATATATATATATATATATATATATATATATATATATATATATATATATATATATATATATATATATATATATATATATATATATATATATATATACATACACACACACACACACACACACACACACACACACACACACACACACACACACACATACATGCACACACGTGTGCGTGCATTTAGTTATTTATACACAGAATGAAAGAGAGAGAACTTTACTTGATGCAATTCATAGTCATGTTGAAGCAGCACTCATATCTACTAGCTTAAACCCCAGCTTTACAGCATACACTCAGGTGCTTGTTGCTTGTGAGTATTCTCAGACTGGCCTAGACCTGGCTCAAGACCACAAGAGGAGAGGTCATACCCACTTCTTAAATCTAGGTACTGAGCCAGTGTAGTGCATTAAATAAAATTAGCTACATGATATTGGCATTTTTAGCCTTTCAAACATACACTGGCTCCTTCCCTAAACAATAGGTGATATTTCATGTTCCAATACTAGTGTGTACTGCGGTAGCATTGTCGCCTCACAGTAAGACGCTGACCGGTTCGACTCTCAGCTAGAGCGTCTTCTGCGTGGAGACATGCGTGAATGGGCGTACCTTCGTTGAAGGTTGTGCGTTAGGGCTGGCAACTCAGCACGTCAAAATCAACTGCCAATCATTAGCAGACCGGAGTTCTGCTGTGGCGACCCCTAACCGGGAAAAGCCGAAAGACACAACATTGTTGCGTATAATCCATAAAAGTCCATTGCACTCATACCTGCTACTTGATTATCAATACACAAAAATTGTAACCCAGTTTCTGAGGTTGGTAACCACTCTTGGGATCATAAACTTGTCATGGTGAAGGGTTTGTATACCCATGTGATACAGAAAGTGAATATGGTTGCCTTTGTGTGATCTTGTTAGCATCAGTCTTTAAAATTTGGTGTGTGAAGATGGATCAGACATCCAGCATTCTGAAATGTGTCACACAAAAATTTAATTTGTACAAGAAGTTTGCCTAAGTTTTGAAATACAAAGACCAACACATGGAGCATGGTCTAGGGGCAGCGATCAAGGATGACCACCAGTTGAATGGATGGATTATGTTTTTTGGCTAGGCACAGCTAAAAAATGTTGGATTGAGTTGCAGTCAGGAATCATCACATGCAATGAAAATTAAAGGAATAGATTTTAGCTCCAATAATGTTCTAGTATTTGCATTTCAATTTAACTTTTGTAAGTGTGCAGCAATAAATAAACTTTTAAGGAAATGCTGTTTGAAGGCTAATGTTCTGCAGTAATTCACCTTCAAAATAAACAGTTACAAAAAACAGGATAATATACACCAACATGAAATGTTTCATACCCTGTGTGTCTAGTATGCATTATATTCATAGTAGTAGTAGCAGTACATTTTGAGAATATAAACAGTTTCACCTTTTGAGTACAAATCCAGCAATGCTTTTTCATGCAGAATTAAGGCTATGGGTGTTAGTCCAGAGTTAGACTCCCCTCAGTGTCCATTTGCCTAATATATGACCCAAGGCAAATCAGCTATCCAAATAGGGCTCTTTGGTCAACCATAAAAAGGAAGATTACTATCTAATGAGCTTACATGGTTAAAAATAAAGAAAATAAGAAAATGACATATCTTTAAATTTGATAGAACCAAGGATATTTTTATTTTGTATTTTGGAGTACTCCGAGAATTGGTTTGTGATGGATAAAACAATGAGAAAATAAAATACAACGTTATGGTTAGAGAAGTTGCAAGTTTATCCATTGATTTAGCAAAGGTAGACTGAAAAGATTCAAGTTTTTATAGTAAATCCTTGTTTTGTTTTGTTTTCAGTTTTGCAGAGAACTAAAATTTACTACTTTATTAGGCAGTATTTTTTACACATATCATTTACTGCTTTTCTGTTTGAAATGCCAGTATTCATAGCAAATAGTAATACACAGCAGACAGTAATGTAAGACCAGGTATATTTTATTCATCACAAACACTTATGATGAAAAAACCCCAGAAAACTGATATTTTAGTCCCCGTTTGATATATCCCTTAGGAGCTAACAAATTTGCACTGTAGTTTATAGCTGATTTAGCTATTGCCAGATTATTTTAATGCATTCCATTAAATTATAGGTGCATCTTTCACTTGGGAATAATTTTCTCTGAACTTTGCTTTATCCATACTTCAGAGAACTTCATTCCTGAGGCACAAAACAAATAAAAGGAATAGTGAATATCTCTCCAAAGTTGTGAGCAAGATTTATTTTATGTAGTCTATTAAAACTGCTCTAAGGAAGCTTCTGGAAGCATAAACAATTCCATACTAAAAGTTTTAAAGTGAACAATAAACTAATCTTGCATTACTCCTGGTATGACCTTCACATGTTATGTGAGTGTATTTCATATATTTTCAAAGCCCATAATTAAAACTACATAAGGGTTAGACAGTGTATAGATTTTTCTTGCAGTTACCTTGTTTATTTTTTTTACAGTGGAACTGTTAATGCAAATGAAGGCATACAAACTCAGAAACTTATGCATGTACATTCCAGTCACTATACTAGATGTGAAATATTTTTAGAGTATCAGCATGTACATCTGTATTACATATCTTAACAGGATTGCACAGTCATATATTTTCAGCTGATGACAGGCTGCTGCTACTTACCATTTTTAAAATAATAATAATAATACAGATTATCATCATCGGCATCATCATACATTCATTTTGGGTTGTATGTGACAAAGTGGTTTGTGCTTCAGATGCATGAGTATTAAAAATATGCATTTAAAAAAGACCACATACTAGGTCTTTATCTAAAAGATTGCATAATGCCTTCCATAGTTAAATCTTTCCAACAATGCTGCATAAAGATGTAAAATAGAATTCTGCTATAATTTATAATTACAGCAAAACAGTATATATTGCCCATGGAAAAGGAAGAATAAATGTTAACAATACTATTTAGGTATTACATTATTTATAAGTATGTCATAAACAAACTGTTGAATAAAAAAGCTGAGCAATTGGCAACTTTTGCAAGTCCTTCCAGAGACTTCTATTGCATTGCTGCTTTATTGTAGAAGTAGAAATGGTGAGTATGCCATTCAAAAGAAATTGGTATTTTACATGTTTTGGTTTTGTAAAGCTATTGCTCCACTTAGAAAGTTTATAATCAGTATGCTAAAGCATATACAAGTTTCATAGGCACGTCTTTGCTTGTTCTCAGTCTTCACTAAGTTATTTTAGGGCAGAATTAATTCTGCAAAATACCATAGAAGAGAAATGATGATATTATCTCTCATTTTGGGACCTGAGCAAAAGAGCTCCAAAATATCATGCCACTGTCACTGCCACTGGGCCAACAAGAGCCTTTAGGGCATCATACTTCCAGGTAGGAAATTAAAGTCTTATTGCACACACACACACACACACACACACACACACACACACACACACACACTACATTCAGTCCCGAAATCAAGAACTCCACCCCCACCACTGTAAAGATAAATGATCAGATTGCTCCATAAACCTAAAACTCCATTCCATCTTCTTAACATTAAAATTCTCTTTTCACTCTGTAGTCCTTAAATCCCGCATACTATGTCCTAATCCATAAATCCTTTTCCACTCCCTAATCCTAAACCCTCCTTCTGCTCCATCCTAACTGCAGCTTGTCTGAACTCATATTTGAGTTTGAATGTGAGTAGCTCTCCTGCCCTACAGCTGTTTGCCTGAACTCATATTTGAATTCAAATGTGAGCAGCACTCCCTCCCCACAGCTGCTTGCCTGAACTCATATTTGAGTTTAAATGCAAGTGGCACTCCCTCCCTACAGCTGTTTGCCTGAACTCATATTTGAATTCAAATGTGAGTAGCATTCCCTCCCCACAGCTGCTTGCCTGAACTCAAAAATTAGTTCAAATGTGAGTAGCAGTCCCTCCTCACACCTACTTTTCTGAACTCATATTTGAGTTTGAATGTGAGTAGCAGTCCCTCCCCACACCTGCTTGTCTGAACTCATGTTTGAGTTTGAATGTGACTAGCAGTCCCTCTCCACATCTGCTTGTTTGAACTCATATTTGAGTTTGAATGTGAGCAGCACTCCTTCCCCATAGCTGCTTGTCTGAACTCATATTTGAGTGTGAATGTGAGTAGCAGTTCCTCCCCACACCTGCTTGTCTGAACTCATATTTGAGTTTGAATGTGAGCAGCACTCCCTCCCCATAGTTGCTTGTATGAACTCATATTTGAGTTTGAATGTGAGTTGCACTCCCTCCCTACTGCTGCTTGTTTGAACTCATGTTTGAGTTTGAATGTGACTAGCAGTCCCTCTCCACATCTGCTTGTTTGAACTCATATTTGAGTTTGAATGTGAGCAGCACTCCTTCCCCATAGCTGCTTGTTTGAACTCATTTTTGATTTTGAATGTGAGCAGCACTCCCTCCCCATAGCTGCTTGTCTGAACTCATATTTGAGTTCAAATTTGAGTAGTCCCTCCCCACAGCTGCTTGCCTGAACTCATATTTGAGTTTGAATGTAAGGTTACCACCTTTTCAAATGGCCAAAGTGGGACATTTTTGGTATAAACATCAGATTTTACAGGCCGACACATACCCACAGTCACTACAAAGGTTAGAGCTTCACTTTTTGCCTAAATAAAAGCTTATTCTTGTAGAATTTTAGTTGCTTATTCTGTTTCTTATAACATTTAGGTATTTTAGATACAGAATAACTGTTTTATGCAACTATTACATAAAATATAGGAAATAATTTTATCCTAAAATCTCAGGACATTTGCCATTTTTACATTTTTTGTCAGGACACAACTGCCCAAAGAGCAACTGTCCCTCGCAAAGTGGAACAGGTGGTAAACCTATTTGAATGTGAGTAGCTCTCCCACCTTACAGCTGTTTGCCTGAACTCATATTTGAATTCAAATGTGAGTAGCATGCCCTCCCCACAGCTGCATGCCTGAACTCAAAAATGAGTTCAAATGTGAGTAGCAGTCCCTCCCCACACCTGCTTGTCTGAACTCATATTTGAGTTTGAATGTGAGCAGCACTCCCTCCCCATAGTTTGTCTGAATTCATATTTGAGTTTGAATGTGAGCTGCACTCCCTCCCAATAGCTGCTTGTCTGAACTCATATTTGAGTTTGAATGTGAGCAGCACTCCCTCCCCATAGCTGCTTGTCTGAACTCATATTTGAGTTTGAATGTGAGCAGCACTCCCTCCCCATAGCTGCTTGTCTGAACTCATATTTGAGTTTGAATGTGAGTAGCAGTCCCTCCCTACTGCTGCTTGTTT
Source organism: Protopterus annectens (assembly GCF_019279795.1). NCBI lineage: Eukaryota > Metazoa > Chordata > Ceratodontiformes > Protopteridae > Protopterus > Protopterus annectens. The sequence goes on from NC_056735.1 coordinate 1,914,764,433, forward strand.
GAACTCATGTTTGAGTTTGAATGTGACTAGCAGTCCCTCCCCACACCTGCTTGTTTGAACTCATATTTGAGTTTGAATGTGAGCAGCACTCCCTCCCCATAGTTGCTTGTATGAACTCATATTTGAGTTTGAATGTGAGTTGCACTCCCTCCCTACTGCTGCTTGTTTGAACTCATATTTGAGTTTGAATGTGACTAGCAGTCCCTCCACACACCTGCTTGTTTGAACTCATATTTGAGTTCGAATGTGAGTAACACTCCCTCCCCATACCTGCTTTACTGAACTCATATTTGAATTCAAATATGAGTAGCAGTCCCACCCCACAGCTGCTTGTCCAAAATCATATTTGACTTTCAACACAAGCAGTAGACTAGCTGAGCTATAAGTCCCTCAAATCCCTGGCTTTGAGTCAGTGTTATTTATACTCCTGGGACTTCAGCTCCTGTAGTCCCCTTGTATAGCTGACAAATGCATTTCTGTTTTAGTTTTTCTATCTAGTTATGTCTATTATAGTGTTATGCAGTTACAACATGTGCTACAGCACTAACTATATTATCATCAGAACAGCAATGTTAAAAGTGCATTGATGCTGAATGCTAATTATTAAAACAGTGTTTTTTGCAGAAACATATGATCAGTGTACAAATTTTTTAATAACTCAGATTTATATTAGTTGACAATGATACCATGTCATAGTTACCCCCAGATTCGGCAAGCCTTGCACGGCATGCAGGACTAATGCAGGAACTCCAGCAGGCAATATGTCTGCCGTGCGATCCAGGAATAACCTGTAGGGACATGCACAAGTGCTCCTGCACTAGTCCTGCATGGACTCAGCCCCTGTATGCAAATTACCCCATTTGCAGGAGACATCCATGCAAATGAGGTGCACTAGTCCTGCATGGACTCAGCCCCTGTATGCAAATTACCCCATTTGCAGGAGACATCAATGCAAATGAGGTGAATTTGCCATCCAGGAAGCTGGAAACCGGCCATGCAGAACTAGTGTAATCTGCTGAAATGTACTGCACCAGTAACGGAGTACATTTCTGCAAATTACAAAACTGAGCCATAACAGCTCCAAATAAAGGGTGGATATCATGTAGAAAGCATGCCAATGGCCAACTATAAAACCATTGTCATGGAAAACATTTGCAAAAATAAAAAAAATTGACTGTTATTTATTTTAGCTGATCTCGGCTGTTTAAGCGTAGGGCAGTGGCGCGCAAATGGGATCGGGCAGAAAATAAGAAAAAAAACATGAAATAAGCATTCTAACCAAAATCACTATTTTGCCATTATGCTCAATGACAGGCAGAAGACAACATGGCCAGTGAATAGTGGTTGCTAAGGGGGGAGGCTCAGTGTGGGACATGTAACTATGCATCAGCAAGCAATCCTATGCAAATGAGGGGAATGATACTGAATCCCAGATTTCCCCTGCATGCTAGTCAGCACCCAACAGTGTAAGAGCAGGAATAGCTTGGTGCAAGCCTAGGAGTTAGCTGACATCATGGGGGGTTGTCAGGTATACTGTAAGCTTATTGGAGCCCTGTGACTCGGGTTTGCCTATAGCTTAGCAGAACTAAGGAAGGGGGTGTGTCTGAGGCTGCCTAGCACTCTTTACATTGCCTAAGCTAGCATGCACGCCACGCACTGGGTTTTAAAGGAAAAAAAAAAGTAAACCAGGAAATAGCAGCTCTGTGCACATTTGAGTACTGTGTTTGTGCGGTGTGCCTCCAGGCTTAAACAGGAATGCAATGGGAAGGGAAAACAACAGTAGGAAGGTAATCTAGGAGAACTAGCATAGCTGGCAGGTGAAATGTATCAGAATCAGCCAATTACACAGGCAGCAGACCAGCCCAGCCCAGGACACTACTATAAACTATGTAAACACCTTTCCCTCTGTGTTTTCCCATACTCTACACCACCAGTGTATACAAGCGGGAACTTTTAACAAACAAAACAACAAAATGATAGGGGCTGCAATAGCTATCATACAACATGTGGAAGAGGCTGAGGGTGGTGAGGATGTGAATACTGTCGAACAACCCACAGTGAGGAGACGGAGAAGAGTGCATAGACCCAGGGTAACCTACCAGGGTCTACATGAGCTAGAGATAGGGGAGCACTATAGGGTGGGCAGGGACCTCCTACAGCAAATTGTTGAGGTGTGCTGGCTACACCTGACACACACAACTAACAGAGTGGAACCCATCCCAGTGGATACCAAGGTATGTGTAGGCCTAAGAATACTAACTACAGGTACCTTCCAAAAGCCAACTAGGGATATGATGGGGATTCTCACAGGTATCAGCAACCAGGGTACTCCACCAGTTCCTGGATGCCATGTCAGCACATGCTGGTGAGCACGTATATTTCACCAACACCAGTGAGGCATTGGCCACCAATATGCATCTGTTACACCAAATAGCAGAATACCCTGAGGTAGTGGGTACTATAGACTGCACGCATATATGCATTAAAGCACCACCCAGTGAGTGGGGTAGGGTCTACATCAACCGCAAGGGCTTCCCCTCTATCAACTGCCAGGTCATGTGCGATGCCCAAGACATAATAATAAATGTGTGTGCTAGCTGCCCTGGAAGCTATCACGATTCCCACATCTGACATCTGATGCAGCTGTACCAGAGATTTGCCAATGGGAACATCCCTTACGGTCACCTAGTGGGGGATGCAGGTTATGCACTAGAGCCGTGGCTGATGGCACCTATCAGAAATGCATACACACCCAATCAAGAACTCCATAATGAGGCACACACACAGACCAGAATTATAATAGAGCATGTGTTTGGGATGTTCAAGTCAAGGTTCCGGTGCCTGGACACATCCGGTGGAGCCTTGCAGTACTCACCAGCTACATGTACCCAAATTGTCATCATATATGCCATGCTACACAATATGATCCTGTGGAGACAGCTGCAGCAGGAACAGCACAGGATGGGCCACACAGCCCCCCACCATTGCCAAGGCCTGCACAGGCACAGAGTGACTCGGAGGAGAAACAACCTGAGCCTACCCCAGTAGGCAGAAGGAGGCATGCCCAGTATGCCCTGGCCTTGGCAAAGAGGCAATGCATAGCACATACACTGACACAGTAGGGACCCAGGGACTGACACCTCTCTCTGACTCGCACATAGAGTAAAAGGGATGCCAAACATGACACTACCTGTGCTCAACCATGTGTAGGGAGTGTACTATGTTCATCCACCATAGGCAGCCCTTCAGCACCAGCCTCAATACTGGCACACCCACAAAGTAAGTCACTCAACCTACCATTTGCCGAATGTAGTAGTATGTGTCGTTACCTGTATCTATGGTATGGATGTGAGCATGCAAGGGAATCGGGTGGCTGAATGTGATGCCAGCAGATAGTAGACACCTAAATTGGCAGCATCAGATCTGTAACACATACGGATGTCACCATAGTAGCCAGTACTACACATGGTAGCACTAACAAAACCCACTGCAGGAAATGTGCTGGGCCACGTGTGTCCATATGACACACACATGCCAGCCAGGGAGGTTCACATACCCAACAACAGTCACAGCCAGCAGGACAGATGTAGACAAACACAAACAAGGGCTGTGCTAAGGCCACTGAATGATGCCTATGGGTAACCTCCTGCCCCAGGCCTACACAGACAGACTACATCAGGTCAGGCAGAGGGATGTTAGTTCAGACGGGTAGGAAGTCAGAAACTAATATGTAGGTCAATGAAACGTAGGACCTGTAGTACATTGACATGCCTCCAGTCAGCATGATAGGTTAGAAAACATAATGAAATGGAGTACCTGACATACCAGTACACTCATAGCAAATGTGTACAAGTGTCAGGTGTGCCCCCCCAATCCTGTGTAGCAATGTAGAAACAGTCAGGTGTGCCCCCCATATCCTATGGAGACAGTAGTAACAGTCAGGTGTGTCCCCCCAATCCTATGTAGACATGTAGTAACAGTCAGGTGTGCCCCCCCAATCCCATGTAGACATGTAATAACAGTCAGGGGTGCCCCCCAACACTACTTAGACACGTAGTAACAGTCAGGTGTGCCCCCCAATCCCATGTTGAAATGTAGTACTGGTCTGGTGTGCCCCCCCCCCCCATCTGATGTGCACACATTGTAACAGTCAGGTGTGCCCCCCATTCCTATGTAGAAATGTAGCAACAGTCAGGTGTGCCCCCCATATCCTATGTAGACATGTAGTAACAGTCAGGTGTGCCCCCCCAATCATATGTAGAAATGTAGTAACATGTATGTGTAGGTATAATATCAGTGGAGCATAGATTCCCAGAGGTGGCCAAGGTAGCAGGATAGAGTGTAGCATTTGCACAATATGCAGGTATGTGTGTGTTAGGTTGATGTGTGTTTCATATTGTGTGAGAGTGGTCAGTATGTATGCATGCTGAGGTATGACCTGGTGGCCATTGCCCACTACTGCTGATGACAGGGCCAAGTCCTCACAACTGCAGTGACAAAGACAATTCCCACCAGTATAACACATGCTAGCAGTAAGCCAATGTAAATGTATGGTGGTAATATATGTTACCATCTGAAAGATTGACATGGCATGGCTGTTGGGCTAGATATACAAGCAGTACAGAGGGGAACATACCCCAGACAAACAGTATATAATGTGTAACTGTGAAGTTGACACACCCTTGGTATTGTACATACAGGTATGCATCACATTATCTGAACCTGCAGTAGGGGATACCAGTGTCAACTGCGCGAACACTTGCAGATCACAAAGTTGGTAGGACTGATGTATTGGGAAACAGCTGATGTACCTGCACATGCCAGCATAACTGGAATGCCCCATGCATATCTGTGCATTAGATGTAAGTAGTGTCCATAGCACGCATGCACTTAGCTCACCCAAACACCACTCACAGGTACCTCTCTGGTTGTATCTCTGCTGTAGGGAATGGGTACAATATGACCCCACCTATATATGGCAATAGCAAAAGAATGCAGCATGCAGTGCAGGTGTCCCATGCAGGTGTGTCCCTAGCCATAGGTAGCACCCTGACAGCATCCCCACCACCTGATCATGACTGATAGAAAGTACTGGCATGAACGCCTAGCACACCTACCCTGTCACCCATGGGAATATACTGTATGGTGGTCTGAAACTGTAGGACTGACAGAATTCCACAGCCTGCCCCAGCTGGCCTGCATCAACACCAAATGGCCTACAGGCCTCTGCCAAAGGCCTGTGTCTCACATGTACTGCCAATGCATGTTATGTCATGGACACCCAAATAACAACATAACACACTCCACATAAGCCATATGCAAGGCCATGTGGACAAACCACAGTAACATGTCCACCATGTCCCACTGCATGAACTGTGGACCAACACCAAAATACAGCTGTGATGAGGTGATAACCTTAGGGAAAGTATCAGAATATATGCATGATGTATGGAAGCGGACAGAATAATGGGGGGGGAGCATGGGCAGCACGGAATGTGCAAGGTCCGATACACAGCTGTGGGCACTCACTATCCCTGGCTGCAAACACATAAATGGGTGGCTACATACCTGCCCGTACACCACAATAGGGGTAATGTCCTGACTCATGGCCCCTCCCTCTGGGTAACCTGTGTGAATCTGTACAGCTGTGAGGTATTGCCACAGCAAGATAAGGCCTTACTGTCATGTCAATGGATGTACGAGTATGAGATCCTCTGCCAGCACTGTACCAAGGTGCTGAACTAGATACAGAGACCCAGCAGCAAGTGTCTGCAGCTCCCCCACCAGAATGGCATAACTTAACATGAATATGTAAATGTCTGCCCACAATACCGGACACAGCTGCAGTCACCCTTGTCCCCTAGGACATCACTGTGAGCAAGAACGTCCACCTGACAGTACATGAGGACATAAACCATCACAGTGTATAACAGTACACATGCCTGAATATCTCTGCTAACAGCAGTACCATTTAGCAGAAGCAGCACATACACAATCACCTACAGTACACACTATCACCTGCACAGTTTGTCCACATATTGCCAAATGATCTATGGATACCCTGCAGAAACATTTGCTACCTGTATGATTACAACACAAAGGTCTGGACTGGAGTACAAACTACCTAGAATGGATCCACACATTCAATACAGAAGGGCATACTATGCATGCTCACACTCTTAGAGAAATGAAGGCAATGTCAGACAACAACATACTGAAAGGTCATACTAGGCATGCTCACGCACTTAAACAAATGAAGCCCATGTCTGCAATCAACAGTGGACCATACATATCTGACAGTTGCAGATGTTAGTGCATACACTCCTCAGTATGCACCAGTCATGCTTTGCACACACAGTGGATAAGAATACAGACATATATCCAAGGACAACACACTATAATAAGCCAAATGTAGACATACATAGATGTGTGGAAGAGAGTGACTATGACAAAGAGCCATCCATCATGAGGCCTGTCCCACCCAGCACACAGCCAAATGGCTACAACCACATGATGTGTAAATGTCACTTACTGTAGACATTAGCCACCATTATCCATCAGCATTACAGACTATGTGGTGCAAGTGCTAGCTGTGCAACATGACTGTACAAGGCAGTAGTCATCTAGCAGCTGTATACACATACCTGTGGAATATAACCCTGTGTGTGCTTGCATGTGGTGTGTCAACCTCTAGATGAATGGGTTATGGCCCATGCACACACAATGCCCCCCCCCCATAGCCCTACTATGACAAGCCTGCTGAGGTCATCCACTTTGAAATACACTTTTTGGAATGGAGTAATCTCTGTGGCATATCCTAAAACTGCATAATGCTGTAGTGTGATAAACTAGTTAGGTAGGAGTTCTAATCCCAGACATGGCAAGTGTGTATATGCGTGTGTCTTTGCTTGTGTAGGGAGCAATGCTTTTTAAGCTAGTCATGTTCACTACAATTCAAATGCCCTACTTTGACAAGGCTGCTGGTGTCATTCACTGTGAAATATACCTTTGGGAAAGATGTAGCCCAGTAAGCTCCATGGCACATCCTAAAACTGCGTACTGCTGTAGTGTTATAAACTAGTTAGGTAGTAGTTCTATTCCCAGACATGGCAACTGTTTGTGTGTGTGTCTCTGTCTGTGTTTGAAGCAATGCTTTTTAGGCTAGTCACGTTCATTACAAATCAAATGCCCTACTTTGGCAAGGCTGCTGATGTCATTCACTGTGAAAAACACTTTTGGGAAAGATGTAGCCCAGTAATCTCTGTGGTGCATCCAATAACTGTAAAATACTGTAGTGTGATAAACTAGTTAGACAGGATTTTAATCCCAGACATGGCAGGTGTGGGAGTGCCTGTGTTTGTCATTTGTGTCCTGTGTGGAGGTGGCTGTGAGTGTGTAACAACTGGAGTCATTGTGGAGTGGGTTTTGCAAAATTCTTATATGGTGGCCCTAGTATATGTCACAATGTCCACCTTATAGGGATAACAGATGTGAAATAGCCGAGAGGCTGGGGTGCAAATCCATACCCCTACATGTGACATCAATGCCTGGTGAACAAAGTTAGCAACCCTCGTATTACTCAGAGAACACTCTCAACCCATGTCTCATACACAAACACACTTGCCTAGGCAACAACCACTATGTTGGTAGTACCCTGCATATTGCCCACAGATAGTAACCATGGTGTGATTGCAGTAGACTACAGAGGGCATGGCACCCTTTCCATCAGTCCAATAGGCACATACATGCAGACAGTGCACCTTCACTATGTTCCCTACTGGACAACTGCAACACCTGTGGTGCCATCAAATGTGACCCACAAAGGACATACCATGCCTTAAACACATGCCCTGTATGGACAGATGACACTGACACCAGGGAATACCTGTATCATGCTATCAATGTAGGTGCAGGGTCAACCTGCTGTACATTACCAGTTCCCACCATATGAGGCCAGGACTGGCACATACAATGATAACAGTCTCTGTACACAACATGGGCCAGACACCCCAGGTACAGTTCCACATGTCACTGTACATGCATGTGGGACATGTGCACATCCCAGACACATACCTGGAAGCATTGCACAGCAATGGCCACACACAATATTTACCCAGGTGACTGGATGGTGAATACAATACCCGCCTGTGTGGGCCAATCCAGCCACTACCCACTGAGCCACATTGCAGACCATTGTCATGTGGCCTGATGCCAAGGTATACCCATCACCTAGCCTTGTATAGCTGTCTGGCACAGTCGACCACTACACACCCATGAAGCAATGCACCCATGCATGTCAGTACTGCACCCTGTGTCTGTGTGTATGGTGTATGATGCTTATGACCACATTCACACTCACTACAACCCCAATGGCATACAGAAGCATGCTGTCTGATGTCAGACAACTCAACATACCCTTTGCCCATATAACCTCCAGATACCCCCTGTGGTGCACGTGATACCTGCACAGTACTGTATTGTGGCAAACTAACTAGTGAGGTGTTGTATTCCTGACCCTGACAAGTGTATCAATGTGTGTGGGTCCCTGAGAGAGTGTAGATGTGTTGACCCTGACACTTGTTCATGCGGACAGGCATGTGTACTACACCTACCATATAGCTACCATATCACTGTTGCAGATGTCACTCACCATCACATATACGTTTAGAGAGCTCCTCAACATGTAACCTATGTGGTGTATCCAATAACTGCATAGACATGTGATAGCAATACATAGTCAGTCAGGTGGTCGATACCCTGTCCTGGTAGGTGTGTGACACAAGCATGCCTAAGTTTTATTCTCCCACCCCTCCCTGACTTATCTTTGCTTCTGTCTGCCTCTATCACTCCCTCTCTGGTGGATGTGGAGACTTTCACCTGCTTTGCTTAGGCAGCAGCATATGTTTTGTAAGTGATGATCATGATCAGCTGATGGCCTCTGCGTGAATTGCAGTGATCCTCAACTGATTGTATGTGGAACAGCTGTGGTAACATTCCCATAGCCAATTGCATGGAAACACACTCCAATATCTAGGAACATCATGTTGGTGTTGGGCTTTTTCATTCACTGTGAGCAGGAACTAGATCTGTTGTTTGGCAAACAGCATCACAGATGGATTGGGGATTTACCTCTAACATACACTGTGGAAACAGGCCAACACACAGGAGGCGGATGTGCCTGACATGACTACAGAATGTAAATATTGCTATTCTGCATCTGGAGTAATGTTGGTTTAACAGGGTGTGTGTGGATATGGCTGTTCTACATGTTTTAATACCAGTCATGACAGTGCTGTGTTACTAAGGAAACCCCCATCTTTAGGGTCATCTGCAGACTGGGCAGTGAGTGATGCCTTTTGTTTTTTGTGTTACCCACAGAGCACCTATCTGTGAACTGCAGAAGCATAGTGTGAGGATTGCAGGCAGTACATGGTGACAGACATGAGAGTTAATTACCGCATGTCCCTCATAGGACATATGTTGCAACAAACCCTGTTATTACAGTAAATGTATGTGGTTATCACAGCAACATGTCAATATTGGCTCTGTGTTTGTGCCTCCAGCCACAACTCTGTCAACCTGTGTACATATGTCATGCAGTAAGAGGTGCATATGTTCTGTACACCATAATTTATTGACATCATATCTGATAACAAGCCAGTGGGATATCAGACTGCGACACTTGTTATGTATAGTAGGGGTTCTCTTTGAGGACATGACCTGGGCATAGTGTGGTTGTGTGTACAGTACTGAGGTCTGTGTACTTATGGTGATTGTCGACAGTGTGTGTATTATGAATATGTATCTTGGCCTGTGTACCGACTGTGGTAGATGTAATTGTTCTTGGTCCTGTTCCATCTGATGTGACATGCTGCTCCACTGTATGTTACCCTATCTGCTTACATGTTTGTAGGGCCGAACACACACATGTCTCATACCACAGGCAGGCATCGACCACACTGTGTAGTGGCACAGTATAGGTAGGGTTAGTGTGTGAGTGGCACATATGAGGATGGTGTTGATCAGATAGTCCATATACTGTAATATTATGCTGGCTACCATATGTGGCTGTGGATGTGTTCACAATGGTTGTGGTTATGCACTTTCACACAGGTGTCTGTTACTCTGTGCTGTGACATGCCTGTAGAGCCTGCTATATATGCAGGTACATGTGTATTCCCCCATACGAAATATAGGCCAGTGTTATGGCAGTCTGCCTGTAGCCTGCACAGTGCTTTGTTACATGCCTAGCAGCTTAGTGTCCTTACCCAGTGTGATGTTATGTCCAGATATTTGCCAGGTGTACTGCTGCCAGGCCACCATAACAGTCATGTATGTCCGACAAAGCAGTGGGATGCTGTACATATGTATGTCACTAACTAGTGTGTAGTATGTGGCCATGGCACCTCTGTGCCAGCGGTTATTATGTGACAGGACAGAGAGGGGTGTGTGAATGCATAACCTATGGGGGCAAATGTATACCAGTATTTATGTGTTATACCCATCTACATGGCTAACATCCACATTGTCAGGCTTGGTCTACATGTCTTGAATAAGGGGTTCTGTGTATACCTCTGGACTGACCAGAGTGTGTCAGACTGTCCACATTTATTGGCCATATCTCTGCTGTAGTCCACAGTGGTACTGTACTATGCTGTCCTTAGGATGTCAGTAGCCAATGGCGCACATGTTAAAAGCAGATGTGACCTCCCACACACAACATGTCTTTGAAGACAACCCCTATCACAGTAGCAATAGTTTACATATATACCAGCACTACATACCTGACATCCCCTTGCACTATGAGGTTGGGTCTATTGGGGCTGAGGTAGGGTTCCACTTTATGTTCAGGACATATGGTGGACATATATCTATATATAATTATCCATATATCCATATAGATATATACACATATACATATTGACATGCATAGATGGATATGTATATGTACAGATATATATATATATATATATATATATATATATATATATATATATATATATATATGTATATATACATATAAACACTCAGATATATACATATACACAGCAATATATGTCTACACATATACATATAGAGATACATATACACATATACTTACGGGTATCTACATATATATTGACAATAATGGGTATATCAGAATAGATATGTATGCACATATAGTTAAAGATATCTGCATATGTATATCTACATAAATGGGCATACCTGTACACATAGGATGTGCATACATATATAGCAATATATACATATATCTATGTATATACACATATATATATATATATATATATATATATATATATATATATATGTGTGTGTGTGTGTGTGTGTGTGTGTGTGTGTGTGTGTGTGTACATATGAAAAGATGCACACATGCTCATATATATGTTGCACTATACAGATGTGTATACAGACATATGCATGAATATAGGTGTATGTGCATGTAGACATATATCAACCTATTATATGTATATATCCATATTCCTGTCATGTGTAAAGCTCATGGTTGTGTATACTCTCCCAGATGTATCTCACCATATGCATCTGCTATGTGTACATTATGGTAAAACAACATATGTGATGCAATAGTCATATTAATAACAAGTACCACACAACTGTGGTAGTAAAGACAATTGTTCAACACTAATCAATATGTGTATTGACAGATATATTGGAAAAACAACAGCTGTTTTCACAGTGGTCATGGTGTAGTGGTTAAGTGTCATGACTTTAGTGTACAGGGTCCTGTGTTCAAGACCTGCAAGGGCTGTTCATTTTGTTGCTGGGCAGAACAAGGGCTGTCAGATACAGAGTGGTTAAGGCAGTTTTGAGCAGCTTTAAGTGCATTTGTGTGGTTTTGTGCAAAGCTAAGCAGTGCTAAGCTATGGGTAAATGTACAGGTGCTTACACAGTGTAGGCTTCGCTTACCAGTGTGCAAATCAGCTTTGCTGTTATATTGCAGCAATGTTGATACCTGCTAAGCATGGCTTAGCCCTGGTAACCAGTTTACACCACCCAGTTTGATAACATAGCAGGGTAATGACATATGTAATAAGTGTTTGTAATGCCATGTACAATACATGTGCCTATGTACTGTCATTACAATAGCAAGGGGTGTGAGTGTCATGTCTGGGACACAAACATATGTGAGGCCTGTACAGCACTGTTATCCATGTGACTTTGTCACATACAGGGGTAGTAGCCCAGGGTACATGCTGTCACACTGGCATGTAGTGTATGATGGCAGTACTACTGTTGACAGTGCCTACCCATGTAAGAGTAAAGTGCTAAATGTAGTACTGACAACAGGCAAACCTGCAGGCATAGCTGGACTCTGAGGCTTCTTTGTAGTATCTCTGATGTGTGAGCAGTGTCACAGTATATAACCCATACTGGGTAATGATCCGACATGTGGAATGTAACTATGGACTACTGTCTGTACAGCACATGATAGTGAGGGCTCCTGACATGCAGTTATGGCATACATATTGTTGTCAAACATCTATCTGTCAACACATTCATCCTACGGCATAGCTACTTGCCAAGTGGATGACTGTCAGTCCCTGTACAGATGTGCAGATGGCAGGTATCCCGCTGGAATATGTACAGGAATCCTAATCTTTACTGACACTGACATGTCTGTCCAGCTGTGTAAGAACTGGCACATATTGGAGATAACACACTGTATGCACCATATGCCATGGGTACCTCCACTACACTACCACAGTCAACTCAACATGCTTGGGTACAGGTCTCCATCACAGACACTAACCATGTGTTGTAATGCATGTTTAATGCATGTCAACTTGATCACCTCAGTGGTCATGTGCAGGAGGCATCTGGTGGAATGGCTGATGCATATCACTTCCACCCTGAGGATCACCACAGTAGTGTCTGTCGTTGGCTTGCCTGCTGCCACATGACAGATGGCAGGCTACCACTGTACACACAACCTCTTCACAGCCCATCTCTCCTTGGACAATAGGTAGTACACAGCTATGACCACCTGCAGAGATGCACCCCAGTACTGACACATGTATGTGTGCATGACTGAGTATAGCAGTGTCTGTGTGTTAGCACACCTGTATGTTGGAATTACATGAGGGGCTTCACAACCACCACAACACCCATTTCCATAGCCAGTTGTGGCTGCTGATGTATGGGACATTACATGTACCCTGTTAAGCTCCTCTCCATACTGGCTACACAAGCCTTGCAGCACCATCACAATAGCATTGTACAAATGGGTTGATAGGCATGGGACACCCATTGTGTTCTGAAAAGTGTGTTTATGTGTGCATGTCCGTTTATCTATAGGGTATAGAATTCCTATGCCACATACTCCTATTACAATACCAATTGCCACATGGTAGTACAGATAATGTTGTTGCTGCCCATCAGTGAGGCATGACAATGCAACACCCTACCATGTGTGTGGCATGTGCATTAAATGGATATCTCTGTAGTATCACTGTTGGGATCTACAATGGGTTGTATCTTAGTCATGGACAATGTGTGATGGTGAGTATATCAGAGTGTCATCATGGATTTCAGGGAGTACAATATCCGCTGGGGTATGTGGGTGTTGTGTACACTGTCATTACACCAAGGTACACCTGATATATGTCCCATGTACCACGTTATGGTTACCACTGTCACCATCAACCATACAGATAACTGATACCACATTCCAGGCCAGTTATGAATGTGTTGTGTGCAGCCTACCTTTAACACATTGGACACACGGTCATGTTAGTTAGCAGTGATAGGCCCTGGTCTTTTGGATGTGTGTCTGCCTGTTATGCGTCTGTCAATGTGTATATGAAGATATGTCACACTATATATTGTCCATATACACCCAATACAGCCCCATTAGCATACTGTACATGTTTGGGGATGTTCTGCATGTAGCATGTAACCTGGGACACACCTCACAGCACCCTAAACACTGTGTGGTGTGTGCAATGGAAGCCACACACTTCAGTCTCACTACATAACTACATAGGGGTCTAGTCTCAGTGTTGCTAAATAACAGTGTGCATGTATGTGGATGGGTCTACATCAGGTTGCAGATTATACATGCCCCAGTGGGTCACCTGTCCATGTGGAACAGGCAATAATTTATTTATTTATTTGTTTATTTATTTATTGACATTCATTAACTGGGTTAGTCCAAATGGGATATTGTCCCATTTACAGTGGAGACCCGAGAAGAAAAGCTCCAGAAAATACAATATATGATTACAGAACAAGAAAAACAAGTATTACAAACAATAATAGCAAGCAATAGAAATAAACATCTACCTGTGTAGAAATAAACAACTAATATTTTTTTTTGTTTTGACAAAATTGTTTTGTAACTGTTATACTAACCTGTGACGTGTTCAACTGTTCCCCAGATATGTCACAGCCATGGTGTCACCATAGTGCCATACCCCATTGTGGAATAAGACTGCAGACCATCCTAGTGCTGACACATGTACAGCCACAACACAAATGGATAACATTAGAGACCACAATCAACCAGTGTTAGTAACAGCTATAATACATCATTACTGGATGGCTACACTACCTGACATATATGCATTACACTTTACTCCTTACAACATGTTACACTGCAGTACTGTGGTACACTGTAGTATGGTCACCATGTGCATCAGAACCATATTATCCTGTCCCTGCATTGATGGTATGGATGACAGGGATGTGGCACAGGTAACATCATATGCACAGATTTGTTGTTGGTTTGCCAAAGGCCAAGGGTGGGCCATACATTTGACACTATGTGTGTATGTGAGGGGTGTATTGAGGTGAACTGGACTATAGTGTGTGGGTATGCATGAACACAGTTTTGCCATGTGGCTGCCCTACACAGATGTTTATGGACAGCTGCAGACCATATGCAGCAGGGTGTGCAGTTCACTGCCTCTGGCCATGGACACATGGCATATGCCTGTCAGGGGTTCCATGGGCACATCCAGGTACAGACCTCGATGTGCTACTCTCACCTGATGATGATAAATGTCCTCTGGTACCGAGTCCCTCCAGGGACTGGCCAGGACCACGTGCTCATGGCCTGCTGTGGTGTGGACAGTGCCCCCACACTACCGAGGCTGGTACTCCCTAAACGGGAGCCCCTTGGTGTCCTAACACATCCATCTTGACTGCCAGCTGTTGGTGTTGCTGGCCTACGTCCACGTGGCCATCGCTGCACCCCCACCACACGTTCAAGCACGGAATACCACGGTCAATGAGGGCCATCATCTCACCGGACTATCTCTCCATGAGCTTGGTATAAATACGGATGGCACCAGATAGTTCACGGAAGTTGTCGCTTGCAGATGTGAGAGAAGCCCTCTGCAGCCTCAGGCCCTGTCTGGTGTAATGTTCCATATGTGCCTGCAACACCATGACAGTCTGAAACATGTGCCTGCTGGTACCAGCTATGTCGCCTCTGCTAGGGGCATGATGTCCAGTGGCCCTTCCATGAGCATCCTGGGGCATCTGCCTATGTGGTGCTCTGCTAGACATCTGGCTATGCCTGCTGTGACCATACACAGTAGGCATGGTTACCACACTTTCCTGTGGACTGCCACCAAACGCCAGCTGTCCCTCTGCTATGGCCACTAGTGATGGGGTATATATATAGGCACTGAAACTGTGTGTGGGGTTGGGGTGGCTAAAAGGGAGATGTTAAATGATGGTGCTGTTTCAGCCCCTGACAACCCCACCTGTGCCTCAACAGTACTATCATCATCTTTGGTGTCTGTATGGACACCAACATCAGAGTGCATGCAGGAGGGACCCTGACCCACCAAGCCATTTGTGGAGGACAACAATAAATGCACTTTAAAACCTGTACACACACACACACACACACACACACACACACACACACACACACACACACACACACACACACACACACACACCACCATAATACCTACCTGTCCGTGACTTTACAGACAGTTCCACATATATTTTCGTGTGTTCCCCATCCTGCATCACACTTGGTAACATACACATATTGATACCATTCATTAACATATCAGTCCTCTAAATGCCTAGACAAGCGATCACAACACAAGACTTGTTACTGCATTACCTGCCTGACCTGTGTGTAGTGGTTTTAGATGGCCTCACTGCTGTCATTCAGTGTTCACCCTGTGATTTGTCCAGACATCATGAGCATTGCCTTAATATGTGTGGGCTACTATGTTCACTCCATAATATCACACACTGGTGTGTTTTGTGTATGTATTGCTCAGTACATGCCAGATATGCTGCTCAATCAGCCTATCATGTGACAACTGTAATATATGGTTACACTCCCTGGTGTTGACTAGTATTTTCCCAATTCATCTGTAGTGCTGCATACGTGGGTTGTAGGTCACCTTTCTGCTGAATGTGATATTAAAGGTATACTTGGTATCTACCTTCCTTCTCAATGCCTGTTCCATGTTACAGACATTATTATACTATCAGCTGTCCTGTGATTACATACATGACATGTATTCCTGGTGTGTAATGTGGCAGTCCATGTCCATGGACTGCATGATCCCAAAGGGTGGTACTGCTGTATGAACACCCCACAATCACACATGTGCATAGATGGCCACCCACACAAATACACACACATGCACACACGTATTCAACATGCAACCTCCCTCCACTTCACCAGAGTTACCCTACAGACAAACTACCCACCAGGATGCACACACACACACACACACACACACACACACACACACACACACACACACACACACACACACGCACACACACACACACATAGACACATACAGGTGAGGTTGCACCATAATAGTACACACAGTCCTATTACCCATCTGTCAACATACATAACATATGGTACACAACAGCATGCAGTGCAGCTATAGTCAATCCATGCTAGCAACAGTATACATGTGTGTGATACATGTGCTGTGTCACCAGGTGATGCCCTTTCCTCTGGATACCATTGCACCCATGTACACAGTATTGCTGTGCGCCTGTTTTGCACCCTGCCATTTACTCTGCACCACACCTCAAAGGTGTACAACCCATTGCTGAATGTGTACTACTGTGTCAGTCATGTCAGCTTTAATGCTCACAGCCCCTATGTTTTTCAGCAACACATACCTGGGATGATATGTGGACAGATGTCATTTGTGAATGCCTGATGTCTGAATTACAGCTCTCAACATTGGCGGATCATGTATGACCAATCCAATACTCCTACACTGACAATCATCAGAGCCTACCTTGGCTATGGGGGGTGTACACACCCTTATTGATATGATGAATCAATCCTTGATCTGCCATGGGACCACATCACTGCATATCTTAACAGTACATGAGCCCGATATGTGACATGTGTCCCGTACTTTCACATGCAGTGTCTACGGAATGTGTTAGGTGTGTGGATGCTGACCACGATGTAAACACTCCGTGTGGGCATATGTGTGCACACCCTTATCATGACTTTGTGTCGTTCCTCCTTTTATGTGTACTATAGCAGTCACTACTACTGGCAGAGGTATACTAGCGTGGGCCATCTGCATTTGCCACTGTTTGTTCAGTCTGTCCTATACATCTCTCCCTAATCTGCATGATTGCAAGGTATACTCATGTGCACATCCCTTGGTGTTCACACATTGCAGTCACTATTGCTGTGGGGGTAGGGTTACATCTGCCATAGTTCCTGAACCTGAATATGTGCAGATACAGCCATTCTTAGCATCCTTAGGATCCCAGCTGCAGTGCACTGGTGTATCATGCTGACACCCACACTCCTTCAGCCTTTTTGCAGATGCATGACAGGTAAGGCCTACACATGTGTGTCACTTTGCAGTGTCCCATACACTGAACACCACATGCCAGCTAGTAATGCAGACCACAGTAATGCCTTATGCCATAGTGTGACTCTGCAGCAGTTGTCATTGTCCTACAGGTATACACACTGGTGTTGCACTGTGGGTCTATATTACAACACCAAACTTTCAAAATGTTGAGTGTTCTAATATCGACTCATTTTCAGTGAACACTGAAAATATCGAAGAAGCAGAAAACCAAATGTTTTCCTAGGGAAAAAAATTCAGTTGTTTGTTTCTGTTGCTTCGGTATTTTCAGTGCTGTGGTGGAAAGTTAATGGTCAAGTTCAGGTAAGTGTGCAATTGTGTGGATGTGAGGTTTAGGGCGGGTTAGGTGAGTTAGGGTTAGGGCATGGGTCAGATAAGTGTGTGATTGTGTGGACATGAGGGTTAGGGCGGGGTAGGTGAGTTAGTGTTAGGGCACGGGTGAGGTGACTGTGTGATAGTGACGGACCTTAGGGTTAGAGTTTGGGTTAAGTTAAGTGGATAGTTAGTGGTGTATATATAGTTTAGTGTAGGGTTAGGTATAAGAGTTTAGGTGTATGTGTGTGGATTGCTGTTTGTTTAGTGTGCTTGTGTTGTGTGTATGTGTTTTGGAACAGCAAATTTTTTCCCTAGGAACAAATTTGCTGTTCTGTATGTTCGATGTTCTAAATTTTCGATTAATAGGGTTCGATATTAGAACACTTAAAACTTTGAAAGTTCGGTGTTCTAATATAGACCCTTGCACTGTATATGGGTATTGTTCCAAACTTGTCCCTGCTGTAGGCCATGTCTCCCACCATTATGTTACTCCCTGTGGACACATTCCACAATGACAGGATGTTAGTTATCATGCAGGTGTCTGACATACTGTTCCAATACCCCATTATGGTCACCCCTGTGATGCCATACATTTAACAGCAGCAATATATGCACATGTACAGCATGCATTCTGGGTAGGTGTGTTAGATGTGTGCATGGAATATACCATTGCCATTACATGCCCGGTGTATTGGGAAGCATCTACATAAACCATACTCACCAGCTACAGGCTGCTGCCTTGGTGGTATCCCAAAGGGACCTACATAAGAGGGTGAGAGATGTAAAGTCAGTGGCCACACCTGTGGCATTGCTACAGGGTGGGTGCAGCATTACAATACATCAACAGTACATGTCCACAATACTACCACATATGCACATCTGTGTATCACTACTATGCAGCAACAAAATATATCTATGACATGTCAGATATGCATGATATACCTATACTGATGCGAATGTATATGCAACAGTGGTCTACTGATGTGCCCTGTGGCCTTACGTGCACGCTCCTCAGCCAGTGTGTGGGTGGCACCCACCTCCACAAAGGTGTCTGCTGGTTGCTGTCTGTGCAGATGGGCAGGTGCCACAAGGCTGGCTAGGAGCTCCTCTACACATGTCGGGGGGATGGATGGCATGGCCTTTCCCTATGGCGAGGTGATCACCCCGGACTTCAGCAACACACCTACAGGCATTGTAAAGCAGGTCAGAACAACCATGCTGGACCTGCTAATAACTGCGGTTTTGCAGTCTGACTTCATTGACCCTGTGGACTAGGTCGTTGCACAGGGCAGTCCGCTCCTGCTGATCATGGGTGGCCTAGCCAAGCAAGATTCATAGTGCTGTATGAGGTCATTCAGCAGGATTTCATTTTCAGCTGCTATGTAGGCTGGCAGCCTTCCATTGGACATTGTGCCTGAAAGACATAAAGATGGACACAGGTGTGAGCAAGTCATGCAGCAAGGTTACCACAGTTCTTAATACACATCACTGTCACCTCCCCACCATATCAGTGACAACAAACTGTACACACAACTCAATAGGTATGGCTACAGCATACCTAGCAGTAGGGCAGATATTGTACTGTACCACACTATGTGCAATGTGTTTGTAGCCATGTTCCTTGTGTAGTCACTATCATTGCTGGCCTGTTACAGACTATTACCCTGCATGCCATTGTCAGGGCCAGAGTGGTTCCATATATGCCTGTGGTATGCTTGGACTGTGTTTGGTGCCCATCTGACATTCTGTGTTATTGGGGCTATCTATGCATGCTGTTGGACATGTTCCGGGATTGTGTAGACTTTTACTACCAACATATGTTCTATAACAGTGACACAATAGCATGTTTATGTACTATTGGCCAGCAGAGCCACCTCTCCAAACTCATCTGCCTATGTTACCAGGCCACATCACATGTGTGACCCACCCTGAGGCCTCCTCATGTACTGGTCCAGCAATAAAATCAGGTGGAACCAACCCAGGTGATGTTATCCCCACACCCCCTGGGGTCACACACAAACATGTTCCTGTCCCCTGAGGTCAGGTCCAGGGTCTGTTCCATTCCAGGCTCCACAGACACATGTGGGATGTGCTACATCACCTTGAGGCACCCAGTACACATTCACAAGGCCCACATGCTCCTCCTGCAATGCCTCCAGGCCAGGCACCTTCAGGACATGGACTGCTGTTGTGAGTAGCAGTGGATGGGAGGCTTGTTCCCATTGTGTCCATATTGGGGCCCATGGGGCATCCACATCACAGACCACACACACCATCCATGGTGTTTACCCACCACATATGTCACATACCACCCCTGTAGGCTGTCCTGTATATCTACCAACCCTGACCACCTCCACAACTATACTTGCCATACTTCCCCATATTCCCATTCCATACTTCACAGACAAGGACAATGTGGTCAAAACAAGGAGTTTACATGTGCACACACTGACAGCTGTAGATATCTCTGTGTATTGCTATGTGTGCTGTTTCCTTGCACTTAGCATGCAGCACTGTGGTAGTAATATAGGGGACATGTATTTACATACATATACGATGTGTGTGTGTTTGTATATATGTAGACATATGTATATAGGTATATATCTGTGGGATCTGGACATGTGCTCAACTAGCATATGTCTGAATCACAAAACATTGAACGCAAATACACAGAAGCGCTTAACATCGACAAGCGCTTCCGTGTATGTGTGCCTGTTTCGTAGATCAGACTACAGTGTGGGTAAGGGAAAATTCCCTTTTCCCCACTGTAGTGCGATCTTGGAGTGAGAATAATAAAGTAGGGGGGTGTGGGGTGTGCATGGGGGGTGAAGCCCCCCTGCAGAAACGTAGAAATTTTTTTTGAACTACACATACACGGAAGCACTTTTTGATGTTAAGTGCTTTCATGTATGTGTGTTCGATGTTTTGTGATTCAGACATATGCTAGTCAAGCATGTGTCCTAGACCCTTATCTGTATATGTGTAGATATATATGATGTTGTATATATGTGTTCATATATATGTCTACACATGGGTATCTGTATATTTGTGGACATACATGTATATATATATATATATATATATATATATATATATATATATATATATATATATATATCTATATATATGTACACATATGCATACCTATATGTGGGGTACATTCAGACATCAGGTCCACAATCTCACAGCACCTTCCTGCACAGCTGCACTGTTCTGCCTTGCTAGATAGGTGCCACATATGGACACAACATGACATTAGTGGGTATATATAGGGCCAGATTTCAGGTAACCCTATTACACACTTATGACATTCCTGCATGCTGCAATACAGGTTAACCTGAGTATCCTGCAAGAGGTGGGCTGTGAAACTCATGTGTCCATCATTATGGCATTACTTCCACCACCAGCTATTGGCCAGGTAATATACATACCTCCCATTACACAACACACACTATGATGGCTTATATCTTATCAGTCAGTGCTGCTCTGCATGGTTGATGGGTATGGCCCACTACCCACAGGAACGGACTCTGTTGTCCTTAGCAGTTCTTCAGCTGAACATCATTACAACAACAACACCTGAAGGCAGATATAAATCATTCCACATCATCTATCCCATTATTATGCACCAAGTACTATGATCAATTACATACATATATACTTCACATACCTGTTCTGCGAATGCAGTCTCTTCTGGGTTTTTTTTTTTCTGTGCCTTACACACACAATCTCTCTCTCTCTCACTCTCAGTCTCTCTCCAGTAAATGGAATAAGCTGCTTTGCATAGATTGCAGCATGGAATTCGTAGGTGATGCACATGATCAGATGATGGCCTCTGCACCAATCAGTGTCCTCCACTTGCTACCTGCATGCAGCATACTGTGTAGCTCTTCCAATTACCACTGCCATGGCAACCAACTGCTATAAATCCCTACATCATGTGTGCGAGGTCCCTTTACCTTTCCTGTATGACAGACATCCTTCCTGTGTGTGGGCAGCAGTGTTACAGACAGCAGGTAGCAATGCCTCTTACAGGAGAAACTGCACACTCAGGCCAGCTACATATATGTAGGAGGATCTAGAACTACAGACAGAGTATGAGTAGTGTTATTGTATGCATTGCATAGCACCGATGTTACAGGATTTGTGTGTACATACTAGTTTAACTTGGAATGTAGTCTGTCTGCATAGCTCTCAACTGTGGGCCTATCCACTTGATGGCCAAAGGTGTGCCTATTATATTTTGTCTGTCCACCACACAGGTCTTGTGTCAGATATATCACTAGCAGTGTGTGTGTTGAGTGCTATTAGTACATGGCTACATCCATTTCTGTTTCTAACTTCATATTCCTGACTAAGGGTATGCTGCAGACTATCCTCTAACACCAGCTACTTCCTTAGTGTATGACAACAGTTTTACACATATGGGGCTGTGTTCCAGCCTCTGTCCTCCACCTACAAACCATGCTTTGCACATATGACATGTTGTCAGGGGTTGTTATGCAGTGGGCTGTGAGTATGTCATGCTGCCATTCCTGCCATTAGTCCACTATTGTTGTGTCTCCCACACATACTGTGGGGTTGGGTCCATATATGTGTGGGCTTCACCTACACAATACATGCATGCCCTTATGCACTCCAGAGGCCAGTGTATGCAACAGTGGTATACGGCCCTGTATTCTTGAGTCTGGGGGGAATGCACCATAACTAACCTAGGCTGTTACAACATGTGGGAGTATCAGTGGTAAGCTGCCTTAAGGTATCTGGATGTACATTACCATACAATTCACCTTGGGTAAATGCAAGCCTACTGCCTCCTGCCATACAGACTGTTCTAGTTGTCAGTATGATTGTGATGGTGTCAGTTATGCCTTGTTATGTAACAGATACATCCCATTGTGTCAGCCAAGGACTTTACCCCCCTAGGGATTATGTACAGAGTATAGATAGAGGCTGCTGGACTATACATCTGCATTACTTACTGTTGATTGATTGGTATCCTGTGGCCCAGTCTGTCTTTACTATTGTACTACTTAAAGGCTTCGGCCTTAACACCAACATATGTAAACCTTTCCAGACTACTGTATTAATATAACTGCTTCACAGTTGCATTACTCTGTTTATATGTATGTCATTGTCTAAACAGCTATATGACATGGCATATACAGCTGTAATAGTACACAAATAAAGCTTTCCCATGTATGC